>NC_086452.1:380893307-381226165 GCF_028390025.1 Pseudophryne corroboree | reverse complement strand
GCAGCAGCAGAACAGTAGTAGTAGTAGTAGTAGTAGTAGCAGCAGCAGCAGAACAGTAGTAGTAGTAGTAGTAGCAGCAGCAGCAGAACAGTAGTAGTAGTAGTAGTAGTAGTAGTAGTAGTAGTAGCAGCAGCAGAACAGTAGTAGTAGTAGTAGTAGTAGTAGTAGCAGCAGCAGAACAGTAGTAGTAGTAGTAGCAGCAGCAGCAGAACAGTAGTAGTAGTAGTAGTAGTAGTAGTAGCAGCAGCAGCAGAACAGTAGTAGTAGTAGTAGTAGTAGTAGTAGTAGCAGCAGCAGCAGAACAGTAGTAGTAGTAGTAGTAGTACTAGTAGTAGTAGCAGCAGAACAGTAGTAGTAGTAGTAGTAGTAGTAGTAGTAGTAGTAGTAGTAGTAGTAGTAGTAGTAGCAGCAGCAGCAGCAGAACAGTAGTAGTAGTAGTAGCAGCAGCAGCAGAACAGTAGTAGTAGTAGTAGTAGTAGTAGTAGTAGTAGCAGCAGCAGCAGAACAGTAGTAGTAGTAGTAGCAGCAGCAGCAGCAGAACAGTAGTAGTAGTAGTAGTAGTAGTACTAGTAGTAGTAGCAGCAGAACAGTAGTAGTAGTAGTAGTAGTAGTAGTAGTAGTAGTAGTAGTAGTAGCAGCAGCAGCAGAACAGTAGTAGTAGTAGCAGCAGCAGCAGAACAGTAGTAGTAGTAGTAGTAGTAGTAGTAGTAGCAGCAGCAGCAGAACAGTAGTAGTAGTAGTAGCAGCAGCAGCAGAACAGTAGTAGTAGTAGTAGTAGTAGTAGTAGTAGTAGTAGCAGCAGCAGCAGAACAGTAGTAGTAGTAGTAGTAGTAGTAGTAGTAGCAGCAGAACAGTAGTAGTAGTAGTAGTAGTAGTAGTAGTAGTAGTAGTAGTAGCAGCAGCAGCAGAACAGTAGTAGTAGTAGTAGCAGCAGCAGCAGAACAGTAGTAGTAGTAGTAGTAGTAGTAGTAGTAGCAGCAGCAGCAGAACAGTAGTAGTAGTAGTAGTAGCAGCAGCAGCAGCAGCAGAACAGTAGTAGTAGTAGTAGTAGTAGTAGTAGTAGTAGTAGCAGCAGCAGCAGAACAGTAGTAGTAGTAGTAGTAGTAGTAGTAGTAGCAGCAGCAGCAGAACAGTAGTAGTAGTAGTAGCAGCAGCAGCAGCACAGTAGTAGTAGTAGTAGTAGTAGTAGTAGTAGTAGCAGCAGCAGCAGAACAGTAGTAGTAGTAGTAGTAGCAGCAGCAGCAGAACAGTAGTAGTAGTAGTAGTAGTAGTAGTAGTAGTAGTAGCAGCAGCAGCAGAACAGTAGTAGTACTAGTAGTAGTAGTAGTAGTAGTAGTAGTAGTAGCAGCAGCAGCAGAACAGTAGTAATACTAGTAGTAGTAGTAGTAGTAGTAGTAGTAGTAGTAGTAGTAGTAGTAGTAGTAGAAATAGTAGTGGCAGTACTGTCCCTGAAGAGTCACTGTTACTGCTGGTGGCAGTGTCCAGTGGCACCACACTAGTGATCAGACTAAAAGTCACCTACAGCTCCTAGCAGCCCTTGATCCCGGGAGCTTCCAGCAACAAGAGCAGCTGGTAGCAGTAGTTTATTTTGAGTCTGATCACTAGTGCGGTGTGGCTAGAGACCAGGGCAGGCAGTACAGTGACTCATCAGATATAGTACTGCCACTACTATTTGATTCTACCCCCTGGCCACGTGTGGCACAGCCAGGCAGCGCCCCTTCCTTGTCCGGCATCCTGGCCAATAAGTAGATACGCTCCTGACGAAACGTTATCATACCACACCAGGAGTTTAAACTATCTTCACCTGATAATTTAGCTGATAACAAGGTATTGCCTTTAGTTAGAACCTGTTAGTTAGAACAAGGTTCCCTGCAATGCCTATCAGTACATTCTCCTATAAGTACTGTAAAGGCCCGTATTCACGGGTAGATCTGGGGAGAGATGTGTGCTGAGCGGTTCGCTCAGCACACATCTCTCCCCCCGCTCAGCACAGCGCGATGTGTGCTGAGCGCGCGGGGGGGATGCTCATTTCACCCAGCGGGTGAAATGAGCGACCTGCTAGATTGAGCCTGCATGCAGGCCAATCTAGCACCAGCGATAGCGATGCGCGGGGCTGCGCATCACTATCACTGTGTGTGGTACACACGGAGCGATCATGCTTAAAATCTAATCAATCTAGTCAGATTGCTTAGATTATCGCTCCGTGAGTACCCCCCTTAAGTCTACTGTACATAGAATTAAAACTTATTTCAAATCTCTTCTGTGCGGTAACCTGAAAGATTTAGTTACATTTAAATGTGTCCCATTCCCTATGCAAATAAGCAACGTAATTCAGAAAAATTTGAGTAAGAGGGACGCAGAACACACTGAATTTCTATTTGGTGCACTGAGTTCAGCTCTCTGTAAGGACTGGCCAGCAGCAGCTGAAAGGAATGATCTCCATCTTAGTGTTTAGAGCACTGGCATGTCAGGGGACAATTTTATCTTATATTTAGCATGTATAATTATATAGAGGTGTAACATGACATTATAAATGCAGGCTGTTTATTTTTAGTTACGGTCACTCCCCACCATAGCGTAACCTCAATTGACTTAGATGTTCAATGGGTGTGTCATAATAATATCTGGTTTAGTGGAGTCTCAAAATAACACTTGTTAGGTGTTGTAATGATACAGAAGATTAAATCTTATTTCACAATGTGTTCATATGTCCATGACCTGAATGCTAGTGTTAGGTGGGGGAACTCTGGCTATATGACAAGCATTACAGCCTAGTGTTTATGGAAGAGTGAGTTCCTGTTTTATAGTCTTTCTCCATGCAACTCCTTCTGTTCTGATTGTGGCCTCTCACTTTGGGGTCTATTCACTATACTTTAATTTTAATGTAGACTTTTTTTGGGAATTTTCACCTACTTTTGCAGAAATTAAGTATTGGGGCCATTCATTATAAAGGTAACACAGGAAATATCTCCTGCTTACCTTACAGTCCTGATCTGTCCACTGTAGAATTCATCAAGCTCCAAAATTCTAAATTTTCAGAGCCTGACAGCGGGAACCTACATTGCCTTTTGTTCTCAGACCTCAGCTCCTTCCTATGGGAAGATCAGATCTCTATGTCCCTGTTTGGCTCCTTCTGTCAAACATCGGGCTCTTTGTGCACATCAGAAATGCAGTGTTTGCCAATTCCTTATCATATCTTCTGGGTGGCTTGCTGATATTTGATCTTGCAGATGATCTCTGTTGTTGTGGTTGAACTTCCACACTGGTAGTCTCTGGTTCAGAATTATCTCAGCTACTGGCATGTCCAGTGACAAATTCTTGCTCTGCATGTCAAAGCCCATCTTTACTATAACTTGGAAAAATAACATAAAAACCTGCCGCCAATTAATACTCAGTGCAAATCACCTGATTGTCTGCTGCTTTCAAATTAGAGGGATTACTCAACCCTCATATGAAAACAACTTTTAAAATACAAAAGAAAGTGCTGGCAATCAGTATTTTATTTGAAATTTCCACATAGTGAAAAACATAAATACTATAAAACACCAGCCAGTATAAATATATACATCAATCCACCAATTATATATTCATAGCCTAAAGTATAGATTCCCTCTATTAAAAAAAAAAAAGATAGTAGGCTGATATTTAAATTATGGCAACTCCAATAGCACAATGATTTATAATGGCAAGATTCACATCTACACATCAAATACTTTGAATCCTTTGTCTGCAGAAATAGATGGCAAGTAGATGTAATAGCAGCATTAGACAGTGAGCTGATTTTGATGTCATAGCCGCATACGTTTCTCAGATGGACATGTACTAAGCAATGAAAGGAGTGGAGAAGTGAGCCAGTGGAAAAGTTGCCCATGGCAACCAATCAGAGCAGCTGATTGGTTGCCATGGGCAACTTCTCCACTGTTTAACTTCTTCACTCTTTTTACTGCTTAGTACATCTCCCCCTTAGGGTCATTCCATGTCAGCTCACCCAGGCATGACACCCACAGGCTCAGATTTTCATGATACTTTGTACACTTGATACTATCACATAGCTACTAACCCATGTAAAATGTTTCTTCTATAGACCTCACAGTTTTTGAGACATAGGGGATCAAAGTTTTTAAAAATTGCTCTGAAATGCCACTACTGATGCTCTGTTTTTTATGAGGTGTATCTGGAAAAAAAAAATCACATCTCAGTGCCTAATCCACATATCACTTTGAAATTTTGACCCTTTGTCAATTAAAATATGCCTGGGTGAACAGACCCGTTTATTAACACTGACCATTTATTTGACTGAGTCTACCTACCCGCATCAGGGTATCCAAGGTACTCTTTCCCTAGACCTTTTTATGAGGTCCACCATGGTTCTATGGTCACCCAGGAAGTGGGGGAAATCCCAGGATGATCATTTTCCAGGTAATATTATCCCATCTATGTTGGATGACTGGACACTGCTTGTGGAATATTACAGACAATCCTTTCTGAACATGATAATACGGCCTACTTCTACATCCACAGTTGACATATTCAGCAGAATTCATCTTAAGCTTTATTCTTGTAGGGAGCCTTTCCATTCTGTCTAAATCTACAAAGCTCAAATATACAGTACAGGGGTAGTAAAAATTGTATTTAATGTCTCATTAAGTCATCCAACAGAGACCACCAGCTGTTTCTGTCATCTTGCCTATTCTGGCAGAAAGACTGTGGTCTCTGCGAAAACCACTAATTGGAAAGTGCGTCCAGCCATCTTTTTGGTGGGTTGAAGAGTATGGTTCATTGGCTTAGAATTAAAAGATTCCACTGCCTATATGCAGGAAAATTATAAGTGTCACTAGCTTATAAATCAATTACAATTGGTTTAGAGTTTTGAATTTAAAGGAGTGCACTCTATACTGTATGTAGAGAAAATCTGTTAGAACTATTTGTAAAATATTCAGTAAAATCAGTGGCGTCACAAGGGGGGGGGGCGCTCCCGGGTGTCACCCGCCGAGGGGTGACACCAAAATGCCGGCTCCTGCTCAGTGGCAGGAGCCAAGTGCTGCACTGTTACATTATGTGCAGCACTCCGCTCCTGTCACTGTGTAGGAGCCAGCGCTGCAGGTACAGCACTCCCCGGCAAGCAGCCCGCACCTCCCGAACCCCACCAGTAACTAAAGAAAACGGGTGTCAGTTGTGACACGAAGCCCCGCCCATCAAATCCACGCCCCTCCGCAAAGACACGCCCCCTTTCCGGACCTTCAAATGACAAAAACGGGCGCTGGGCCGTGAAGCCCCGCCCCTTCCAGTGAAGCCCCACCCCCTTTTCCTTGCTGCCGCACCGGGTGTCCAGGAGGTAAGTGACGCCTCTGAGAAAAATATATATGTGGGGAATTCAACTGATAGCGGTACATTAAATTGGCTTTATCGCAATTTTGCCCAATGCTCTTAAGCAATTTAATTAATGCCCTTTTTTTTTATAATTCTTTATTTTGCATGGTCAAACACAGTGGTAAACCAATACAATGAGAGAGAGGGCCGACGGTCCGAAAACCATCGTCCAGTAGGGACCACAATTTTAAAATGAGGAACAAGAACAAACAAAAATGAAACATTGGCAATAAAGTATCAAATGTAGGGGGGGGAGGGGGGAGAGGGAGGAAGAAGGGGGGACGGGAGAAAATAAGATTTTACTTACCGATAAATCTATTTCTCGTAGTCCGTAGTGGATGCTGGGACTCCGTCAGGACCATGGGGATTAGCGGCTCCGCAGGAGACAGGGCACAAAAATAAAAGCTTTAGGACTAGGTGGTGTGCACTGGCTCCTCCCCCTATGACCCTCCTCCAAGCCTCAGTTAGGATACTGTGCCCGGACGAGCGTACACAATAAGGAAGGATTTTGAATCCCGGGTAAGACTCATACCAGCCACACCAATCACACCGTACAACTTGTGATCTGAACCCAGTTAACAGTATGACAAACGTAGGAGCCTCTGAACAGACGGCTCACAACAATAACAACCCGATATTTTTGTAACAATAACTATGTACAAGTATTGCAGACAATCCGCACTTGGGATGGGCGCCCAGCATCCACTACGGACTACGAGAAATAGATTTATCGGTAAGTAAAATCTTATTTTCTCTGACGTCCTAGTGGATGCTGGGACTCCGTCAGGACCATGGGGATTATACCAAAGCTCCCAAACGGGCGGGAGAGTGCGGATGACTCTGCAGCACCGAATGAGAGAACTCCAGGTCCTCTTTAGCCAGGGTATCAAATTTGTAGAATTTTACAAACGTGTTCTCCCCCGACCACGTAGCTGCTCGGCAGAGTTGTAATGCCGAGACCCCTCGGGCAGCCGCCCAAGATGAGCCCACCTTCCTTGTGGAATGGGCCTTGATAGATTTAGGCTGTGGCAGGCCTGCCACAGAATGTGCAAGTTGAATTGTGCTACAAATCCAACGAGCAATCGTCTGCTTAGAAGCAGGAACACCCAGCTTGTTGGGTGCATACAGTATAAACAGCGAGTCAGGTTTTCTGACTCCAGCCGTCCTTGAAATATATATTTTCAATGCCCTGACAACGTCCAGCAACTTGGAATCCTCCAAATCGCTAGTAGCCGCAGGCACCAAAATAGGCTGGTTCAGGTGAAACGTTGAAACCACCTTAGGCAGAAACTGAGGACGCGTCCGCAGTTCTGCCCTGTCCGAATGGAAAATCAGATATGGGCTTTTATACGATAAAGCCGCCAATTCTGACACTCTCCTGGCTGAAGCCAGGGCCAGTAGCATGGTTACTTTCCATGTAAGATATTTCAAATCCACCGATTTGAGTGGCTCAAACCAATGGGATTTGAGAAAATCCAAAACTACATTAAGATCCCACGGAGCCACTGGGGGCACAACCGGGGGCTGTATATGTAGTACTCCTTTTACAAAAGTCTGGACTTCAGGAACTGAAGCCAATTCTTTCTGGAAGAAAATCGACAGGGCCGAAATTTGAACCTTAATGGACCCTAATTTGAGGCCCATAGACAATCCTGTTTGCAGGAAATGTAGGAATCGACCCAGTTGAAATTCCTCCGTCGGGGCCTTCCTGGCCTCACACCACGCAACATATTTTCTCCAAATGCGGTGATAATGTTGTGCAGTCACCTCCTTCCTGGCTTTTACCAGGGTAGGGATGACCTCTTCCGGAATGCCTTTTTCCCTTAGAATTCGGCGTTCAACCGCCATGCCGTCAAACGCAGCCGCGGTAAGTCTTGGAATAGACACGGTCCCTGCTGAAGCAGGTCCCGTCTTAGAGGTAGAGGCCACGGATCTTCCGTGAGCATCTCCTGAAGTTCCGGGTACCAAGTTCTTCTTGGCCAATCCGGAGCCACGAGTATCGTTCTTACTCCCTTTTGCCGTATAATTCTCAGTACTTTTGGTATGAGAGGCAGAGGAGGAAACACATACACTGACTGGAACACCCACGGTGTTACCAGAGCGTCCACAGCTATTGCCTGAGGGTCTCTTGACCTGGCGCAATACCTGTCCAGTTTTTTGTTGAGGCGGGACGCCATCATATCCACCTTTGGTTTTTCCCAACGGTTCACAATCATGTGGAAGACTTCTGGATGAAGTCCCCACTCTCCCGGGTGTAGATCGTGTCTGCTGAGGAAGTCCGCTTCCCAGTTGTCCACTCCCGGAATGAACACTGCTGACAGTGCTATCACATGATCTTCCGCCCAGCGAAAAATCCTTGCAGCTTCTGCCATTGCCCTCCTGCTTCTTGTGCCGCCCTGTCTGTTTACGTGGGCGACTGCCGTGATGTTGTCCGACTGGATCAACACCGGCTGACCCTGAAGCAGGGGTTTTGCCAGGCTTAGAGCATTGTAAATCGCTCTTAGCTCCAGTATATTTATGTGAAGAGACATCTCCAGGCTTGACCACACTCCCTGGAAGTTTCTTCCCTGTGTGACCGCTCCCCAGCCTCTCAGACTGGCATCCGTGGTCACCAGGACCCAGTCCTGTATGCCGAATCTGCGGCCCTCTAACAGATGAGCACTCTGCAACCACCACAGAAGAGACACCCTTGTCTGTGGAGACAAAGTTATCCGCTGATGCATCTGCAGATGCGATCCGGACCATTTGTCCAGCAGATCCCACTGAAAAGTTCGTGCGTGGAATCTGCCGAATGGAATCGCTTCGTAAGAAGCCACCATTTTTCCCAGGACTCTTGTGCATTGATGCACAGACACTTTTCCTGGTTTTAGGAGGTTCCTGACAAGTTCGGATAACTCCCTGGCTTTCTCCTCCGGAAGAAACACCTTTTTCTGAACCGTGTCCAGAATCATTCCCAGGAACAGCAGACGTGTCGTCGGGGTCAATTGAGATTTTGGAAAATTCAGAATCCACCCGTGCTGTTGCAGCACTACTTGGGTTAGTGCTACTACGTCCCCCAGCTGTTCTCTGGACCTTGCCCTTATCAGGAGATCGTCCAAGTAAGGGATAATTAATACGCCTTTTCTTCGCAGAAGAAACATCATTTCGGCCATTACTTTGGTAAAGACCCGAGGTGCCGTGGACAATCCAAACGGCAGCGTCTGAAACTGATAATGACAGTTTTGCACCACGAACCTGAGGTACCCTTGATGTGAAGGGCAAATTGGGACATGCAGGTAAGCATCCTTGATGTCCAGGGACACCATAAAGTCCCCTTCTTCCAGATTCGCTATCACTGCTCTGAGTGACTCCATCTTGAACTTGAATTTTTGTATGTACAGGTTCAAAGATTTCAGATTTAGAATAGGTCTTACCGAGCCGTCCGGCTTCGGTACCACAAATAGTGTGGAATAATACCCCTTTCCCTGTTGTAGGAGGGGTACCTTGACTATCACCTGCTGAGAATACAGCTTGTGAATGGCTTCCAATACCGTCGCCCTGTCTGAGGGAGACGTTGGCAGAGCAGACTTTAGGAACCGGCGAGGGGGAGACTTCTCGAATTCCAACCTGTAACCCTGAGATACTACCTGCAGGATCCAGGGGTCCACCTGTGAGTGAGCCCACTGTGCGCTGAAATTCTTGAGTCGACCCCCCACCGCCCCTGAGTCCGCTTGTAAAGCCCCAACGTCATGCTGAGGGCTTTGCAGAAGCCGGGGAGGGCTTCTGCTCCTGGGAGGGAGCTGCTTGGTGCACTCTCTTACCCTTTCCTTTGCCTCGGGGCAGATATGACTGTCCTTTTGCCCGCTTGTTTTTATAGGAACGAAAGGACTGCGGCTGAAAAGACGGTGTCTTTTTCTGTTGGGAGGGGACCTGAGGTAAAAAGGTGGATTTCCCGGCTGTTGCCGTGGCCACCAAATCCGATAGACCGACCCCAAATAATTCCTCCCCTTTATACGGCAATACTTCCATATGCCGTTTGGAATCCGCATCACCTGACCACTGTCGCGTCCATAAACTTCTTCTGGCAGATATGGACATCGCACTTACTCTCGATGCCAGAGTGCAAATATCCCTCTGAGCATCTCGCATATAAAGAAAAGCATCCTTTAATTGCTCTATAGTCAATAAAATACTGTCCCTATCCAGGGTATCAATATTTTCAGTCAGGGAATCCGACCAAACCACCCCAGCACTGCACATCCATGCAGAGGCGATGGCTGGTCGCAGTATAACACCAGTATGAGTGTATATACTTTTCAGGGTAGTTTCCAGCCTCCTATCAGCTGGATCCTTGAGGGCGGCCGTTTCAGGAGACGGTAACGCCACTTGTTTTGATAAGCGTGTGAGTGCCTTATCCACCCTAGGGGGTGTTTCCCAGCGCGCCCTAACCTCTGGCGGGAAAGGATATAATGCCAATAACTTCTTTGAAATTAGCAGTTTTCTATCGGGGTTAACCCACGCTTCATCACACACTTCATTCAATTCCTCTGATTCAGGAAAAACTACAGGTAGTTTTTTCAGACCCCACATAATACCCCTTTTTGTGGTACTTGCAGTATCAGAGATATGCAAAGCCTCCTTCATTGCCGTGATCATATAACGTGTGGCCCTACTGGAAAATACGTTTGTTTCTTCACCGTCGACACTAGATTCGGTGTCCGTGTCTGGGTCTGTGTCGACCGACTGAGGTAAAGGGCGTTTTACAGCCCCTGACGGTGTCTGAGACGCCTGGACAGGTACTAACTGGTTTGCCGGCCGTCTCATGTCGTCAACTGATTTTTGTAACGTGCTGACATTATCACGTAATTCCATAAACAAAGCCATCCATTCCGGTGTCGACTCCCTAGGGGGTGACATCACCATTACCGGCAATTGCTCCGCCTCCACACCAACATCGTCCTCATACATGTCGACACACACGTACCGACACACAGCAGACACACAGAAAATGCTCTTATCGAAGACAGGACCCCACTAGCCCTTTGGGGAGACAGAGGGAGAGTTTGCCAGCACACACCCAAGCGCTATAAATATATAGGAACAACCCTACAGAAGTGTTGTTTCCTTTATAGCAGCTTAATATATCAATATCGCCAAAAAAGTGCCCCCCCTCTCTGTTTTTTTTACCCTGTTTCTGTAGTGCAGTGCAGGGGAGAGTCCTGGGAGCCTTCCTCGCAGCGGAGCTGTGCAGGAAAATGGCGCTGTGTGCTGAGGAGATAGGCCCCGCCCCCTATTTCGGCGGGCTCTTCTCCCGGTGTTTGTGAGACCTGGCAGGGGTTAAATACATCCATATAGCCCCAGGGGCTATATGTGATGTATTTTTAGCCAGAACAAGGTATTATCATTGCTGCCCAGGGCGCCCCCCCCCAGCGCCCTGCACCCTCAGTGACCGCTGGTGTGAAGTGTGCTGACAACAATGGCGCACAGCTGCAGTGCTGTGCGCTACCTCATGAAGACTGAAAAGTCTTCTGCCGCCGGTTTCTGGACCTCTTCACTTTTCGGCATCTGCAAGGGGGTCGGCGGCGCGGCTCCGGGACCGGACTCCATGGCTGGGCCTGTGTTCGATCCCTCTGGAGCTAATGGTGTCCAGTAGCCTAAGAAGCCAATCCATCCTGCACGCAGGTGAGTTCACTTCTTCTCCCCTAAGTCCCTCGTTGCAGTGAGCCTGTTGCCAGCAGGACTCACTGAAAATAAAAAACCTAATAACTTTTTCTAAGCAGCTCTTTAGGAGAGCCACCTAGATTGCACCCTGCTCGGACGGGCACAAAAACCTAACTGAGGCTTGGAGGAGGGTCATAGGGGGAGGAGCCAGTGCACACCACCTAGTCCTAAAGCTTTTATTTTTGTGCCCTGTCTCCTGCGGAGCCGCTAATCCCCATGGTCCTGACGGAGTCCCAGCATCCACTAGGACGTCAGAGAAAGGGGGAGGACCACAAGGTAGTCACATATCAGTAGATACTTTAAGAGCTGTCGAACTAGAAAAGAAAGAAAGAAGAAAGGAGAAAAAATGAAGAAGAGGTAGTAGCTGTCGCCCATGGGTCAGCGGGTGGAGCTATGGACTGGAGAGGGGGGGTGATCTACGCTCTGCAAGGAGCCAGGGAGTCCAGACCTGCTCAAAAGCATGATCCCGATCATGTAGGTACGTAATCCTCTCCATAGATGCAATATGCCAAATTTTAGCTTTAAGAGAGGAGAGCGAAGGGGGAGAAGGGTTTTTCCAGTTGAGAGCAATCAGCGATTTTGCCGCAGTTAGAATATGTGTAGCCAATTTTTTGGAGAATTTATCAAGGATTGGGGGAGGATAAGATAGCAGAAAGGTCCAGGGATCTTTCAACATGGGAGATTCCAGAAGGGACTTCAGGAGGGAGTGGACCAGGTTCCAAAAGGGAACAATGACTGGGCAGGTCCACCATATATGGAGCATAGTGCCTCTACATCCACAATTCCTCCAGCAATTTGGGGAGGAAGACGGGAAGAGTTTGCTGAGACGATCAATAGTATAGTACCAACGATAGTAAATCTTGTATGCCGTCTCTTTGAAAGCAGTTGCAATAGAGCTCCTAGCTATTCCCAGTCTCATGTCCTCCCAGTCCTCATTATCCGGGGGCGATCCAAGATCACGTTCCCAAGCGAGTTCGTGGGATCTGGTAGAGGGAAGGGTAGAATCTAGGAGGAGAGAATAAAGTTGGGAAATCAAGCCTTTGGAGAGGTGGGAGTTTTTACATATATTTTCAAAAGAGGTGAGGTCATGGAGTAAGCGGAAGAGGGCAAGGAACTTAAAAAGTGGCGGATTTGAAGGAATTGGAAGGGGTTAAGTGTATGCGAGGGGACCTTCTGTTGAAGATCAGATAGGGACAACCATTGGCCCCGATCGGCAAAATCAACTGGGAATTTGAAGCCCAGCTGCGACCATGTATGGAACCTCGTAATCGAGAGTACAGGATGGAACAGAGGGTTCTGCCAAATAGGGGTCAAGGGTGAGGGAGTCTAGGTGAGATTCAACTTCAGAGAAATAGAGTCCCAAATTTTAAGATTAAATTTAATAGTGGGGAGTAGTTTGGACGTCGGGGGTCGAGAGGTGGAGGATAAGCCCCAAAAGGGGGTCAGGTCAGGAAGGTTAACATAGGCTGACTCAATATCCAACCAGGAGACAGAGCCAGGGGGAGCGTAAGAGGTGACAATATGAGAGAGATGAGAGGCCAAATAGTAGAGTTTGATATCAGGGAGACTTCTACCGCCTGCGGCGGTCGGTCTTTTCAGGGTGTTGGCGGCAATACGGGGGGGCCTGTGGTTCCAAATAAATCGGACAAGGGCTTTCTGAATGTTGCGAAGGAAGGAGGCAGGGACAGCTACAGGGAGAGTCTGAAAAAGAGCCATTTGGGAATTATATTCATTTTAACCACTATGATCCTACCCAGCCATGAAATAAACAGACCATTCCAGGACGTTAAGTCAGCCTGGGTTTTAGTGAGAAGAGGTGAAAAGTTTTAGTGAAAAAGAGATTCGTAGCGAGAGGTCAAATAAATCCCCAGGTATTTGATCTTTGTGGGCTGCCATCTAAAGCTGAAGTTGGCGCGAAGGGAGTCAGCTTCTTTAGAGGGGACATGAAGTAGCATAGCCTCTGATTTGGAGTAGTTGATCTTATAGCCCAAAATAAGACTATAAGAATGGAGGACCGAGAATAAATTTGGGAGTGAGATATGCGGCTGAGTCAGAGAAAGTAGGATGTCGTCCGCAAAGAGAGAAATTTTGGGGTTGACATGGCCCACGGGTATGCCATGTATACCCTGATGGGATAGAATTTGAGAAGCAAGCGGTTCGATAATGAGGGCAAATATTAATGGGGACAGAGGGCATCCCTGACGAGTGCTATTAGAGATGCGGACTGGGGCAGACGGGACGCCATTGATCAAGACCGTAGCAGTAGGGGTGGAATATAGTGCCAGGACACCAGTGAGAAAAACACCAGACAGACCATAGGCCTCCAGGGCGGCTCTCAGGAAACCCCAGGATATCCGGTCAATTTTCAGCATCTAAGGAGAGCATGATGGTAGGGGATCTCCTGGAGTTCGAGATATGGATAAGATCAATAGCACGTCTGGTGTTATCTCTCGCCTGGCGGCCCGGAACAAACCCCACTTGGTCATAGTGAACAAGGGAAGGGAGATAAGGGTTTAAGCGGTTAGCCAATATTTTAGCGAATATTTTCAAGTCTAAGTTCAGAAGGGAGATAGGCCGATAACTAGCACAGTTATGGGCATCCTTGCCTTCTTTAGGGATCACCACAATCCTAGCCTCTAACATCTCAGGAGGAAAAGAGTCGCCATGGACAATCTTGTTAAACAGGGAGTGAAGGTGGGGAGAGAGAAGGTCGGAAACATTTTTATAGTACAAACCTGTAAACCCATCAGGGCCAGGACATTTGCCAGTTTTCTGCGCAAGTATAGTCTGGGCAATTTCTTCCACCGAGATCTCACTGTTGAAATGGTCCATGGCGTCCTGAGGAAGTTTAGGCAAGTTAGAAGTAGAGATGAGCGCCGGAAATTTTTCGGGTTTTGTGTTTTGGTTTTGGGTTCGGTTCCGCGGCCGTGTTTTGGGTTCGACCGCGTTTTGGCAAAACCTCACCGAATTTTTTTTGTCGGATTCGGGTGTGTTTTGGATTCGGGTGTTTTTTTCAAAAAACCCTAAAAAACAGTTTAAATCATAGAATTTGGGGGTCATTTTGATCCCAAAGTATTATTAACCTCAAAAACCATAATTTACACTCATTTTCAGTCCATTCTGAATACCTCACACCTCACAATATTATTTTTAGTCCTAAAATTTGCACCGAGGTCGCTGTGTGAGTAAGATAAGCGACCCTAGTGGCCGACACAAACACCGGGCCCATCTAGGAGTGGCACTGCAGTGTCACGCAGGATGTCCCTTCCAAAAAACCCTCCCCAAACAGCACATGACGCAAAGAAAAAAAGAGGCGCAATGAGGTAGCTGACTGTGTGAGTAAGATAAGCGACCCTAGTGGCCGACACAAACACCGGGCCCATCTAGGAGTGGCACTGCAGTGTCACGCAGGATGGCCCTTCCAAAAAAACCTCCCCAAACAGCACATGACGCAAAGAAAAAAAGAGGCGCAATGAGGTAGCTGACTGTGTGAGTAAGATAAGCGACCCTAGTGGCCGACACAAACACCGGGCCCATCTAGGAGTGGCACTGCAGTGTCACGCAGGATGTCCCTTCCAAAAAACCCTCCCCAAACAGCACATGACGCAAAGAAAAAAAGAGGCGCAATGAGGTAGCTGACTGTGTGAGTAAGATAAGCGACCCTAGTGGCCGACACAAACACCGGGCCCATCTAGGAGTGGCACTGCAGTGTCACGCAGGATGGCCCTTCCAAAAAACCCTCCCCAAACAGCACATGACGCAAAGAAAAAAAGAGGCGCAATGAGGTAGCTGACTGTGTGAGTAAGATAAGCGACCCTAGTGGCCGACACAAACACCGGGCCCATCTAGGAGTGGCACTGCAGTGTCACGCAGGATGTCCCTTCCAAAAAACCCTCCCCAAACAGCACATGACGCAAAGAAAAAAAGAGGCGCAATGAGGAAGCTGACTGTGTGAGTAAGATAAGCGACCCTAGTGGCCGACACAAACACCGGGCCCATCTAGGAGTGGCACTGCAGTGTCACGCAGGATGGCCCTTCCAAAAAACCCTCCCCAAACAGCACATGACGCAAAGAAAAAAAGAGGCGCAATGAGGTAGCTGACTGTGTGAGTAAGATAAGCGACCCTAGTGGCCGACACAAACACCGGGCCCATCTAGGAGTGGCACTGCAGTGTCACGCAGGATGTCCCTTCCAAAAAACCCTCCCCAAACAGCACATGACGCAAAGAAAAAAAGAGGCGCAATGAGGTAGCTGACTGTGTGAGTAAGATAAGCGACCCTAGTGGCCGACACAAACACCGGGCCCATCTAGGAGTGGCACTGCAGTGTCACGCAGGATGTCCCTTCCAAAAAACCCTCCCCAAACAGCACATGACGCAAAGAAAAAAAGAGGCGCAATGAGGTAGCTGACTGTGTGAGTAAGATAAGCGACCCTAGTGGCCGACACAAACACCGGGCCCATCTAGGAGTGGCACTGCAGTGTCACGCAGGATGGCCCTTCCAAAAAACCCTCCCCAAACAGCACATGACGCAAAGAAAAATAAAAGAAAAAAGAGGTGCAAGATGGAATTGTCCTTGGGCCCTCCCACCCACCCTTATGTTGTATAAACAGGACATGCACACTTTAACCAACCCATCATTTCAGTGACAGGGTCTGCCACACGACTGTGACTGATATGACGGGTTGGTTTGGACCCCCCCCAAAAAAGAAGCAATTAATCTCTCCTTGCACAAACTGGCTCTACAGAGGCAAGATGTCCACCTCATCATCATCCTCCGATATATCACCGTGTACATCCCCCTCCTCACAGATTATCAATTCGTCCCCACTGGAATCCACCATCTCAGCTCCCTGTGTACTTTGTGGAGGCAATTGCTGCTGGTCAATGTCTCCGCGGAGGAATTGATTATAATTCATTTTAATGAACATCATCTTCTCCACATTTTCTGGATGTAACCTCGTACGCCGATTGCTGACAAGGTGAGCGGCGGCACTAAACACTCTTTCGGAGTACACACTTGTGGGAGGGCAACTTAGGTAGAATAAAGCCAGTTTGTGCAAGGGCCTCCAAATTGCCTCTTTTTCCTGCCAGTATAAGTACGGACTGTGTGACGTGCCTACTTGGATGCGGTCACTCATATAATCCTCCACCATTCTTTCAATGTTGAGAGAATCATATGCAGTGACAGTAGACGACATGTCCGTAATCGTTGTCAGGTCCTTCAGTCCGGACCAGATGTCAGCATCAGCAGTCGCTCCAGACTGCCCTGCATCACCGCCAGCGGGTGGGCTCGGAATTCTGAGCCTTTTCCTCGCACCCCCAGTTGCGGGAGAATGTGAAGGAGGAGATGTTGACAGGTCGCGTTCCGCTTGACTTGACAATTTTCTCACCAGCAGGTCTTTCAACCCCAGCAGACTTGTGTCTGCCGGAAAGAGAGATCCAAGGTAGGTTTTAAATCTAGGATCGAGCACGGTGGCCAAAATGTAGTGCTCTGATTTCAACAGATTGACCACCCGTGAATCCTTGTTAAGCGAATTAAGGGCTCCATCCACAAGTCCCACATGCCTAGCGGAATCGCTCCGTGTTAGCTCCTCCTTCAATGTCTCCAGCTTCTTCTGCAAAAGCCTGATGAGGGGAATGACCTGACTCAGGCTGGCAGTGTCTGAACTGACTTCACGTGTGGCAAGTTCAAAGGGCATCAGAACCTTGCACAACGTTGAAATCATTCTCCACTGCACTTGAGACAGGTGCATTCCACCTCCTATATCGTGCTCAATTGTATAGGCTTGAATGGCCTTTTGCTGCTCCTCCAACCTCTGAAGCATATAGAGGGTTGAATTCCACCTCGTTACCACTTCTTGCTTCAGATGATGGCAGGGCAGGTTCAGTAGTTTTTGGTGGTGCTCCAGTCTTCTGTACGTGGTGCCTGTACGCCGAAAGTGTCCCGCAATTCTTCTGGCCACCGACAGCATCTCTTGCACGCCCCTGTCGTTTTTTAAAAAATTCTGCACCACCAAATTCAAGGTATGTGCAAAACATGGGACGTGCTGGAATTTGCCCATATTTAATGCACACACAATATTGCTGGCGTTGTCCGATGCCACAAATCCACAGGAGAGTCCAATTGGGGTAAGCCATTCCGCGATGATCTTCCTCAGTTGCCGTAAGAGGTTTTCAGCTGTGTGCGTATTCTGGAAAGCGGTGATACAAAGCGTAGCCTGCCTAGGAAAGAGTTGGCGTTTGCGAGATGCTGCTACTGGTGCCGCCGCTGCTGTTCTTGCGGCGGGAGTCCATACATCTACCCAGTGGGCTGTCACAGTCATATAGTCCTGACCCTGCCCTGCTCCACTTGTCCACATGTCCGTGGTTAAGTGGACATTGGGTACAACTGCATTTTTTAGGACACTGGTGAGTCTTTTTCTGACGTCCGTGTACATTCTCGGTATCGCCTGCCTAGAGAAGTGGAACCTAGATGGTATTTGGTAACGGGGGCACACTGCCTCAATAAATTGTCTAGTTCCCTGTGAACTAACGGCGGATACCGGACGCACGTCTAACACCAACATAGTTGTCAAGGCCTCAGTTATCCGCTTTGCAGTAGGATGACTGCTGTGATATTTCATCTTCCTCGCAAAGGACTGTTGGACAGTCAATTGCTTACTGGAAGTAGTACAAGTGGGCTTACGACTTCCCCTCTGGGATGACCATCGACTCCCAGCAGCAACAACAGCAGCGCCAGCAGCAGTAGGCGTTACACGCAAGGATGCATCGGAGGAATCCCAGGCAGGAGAGGACTCGTCAGAATTGCCAGTGACATGGCCTGCAGGACTATTGGCATTCCTGGGGAAGGAGGAAATTGACACTGAGGGAGTTGGTGGGGTGGTTTGCGTGAGCTTGGTTACAAGAGGAAGGGATTTACTGGTCAGTGGACTGCTTCCGCTGTCGGCCAAAGTTTTTGAACTTGTCACTGACTTATTATGAATGCGCTGCAGGTGACGTATAAGGGAGGATGTTCCGAGGTGGTTAACGTCCTTACCCCTACTTATTACAGCTTGACAAAGGGAACACACGGCTTGACAAATGTTGTCCGCATTTCTGGTGAAATACTTCCACACCGAAGAGCTGATTTTTTTGGTATTTTCACCAGGCATGTCAACGGCCATATTCCTCCCACGGACAACAGGTGTCTCCCCGGGTGCCTGACTTAAACAAACCACCTCACCATCAGAATCCTCCTGGTCAATTTCCTCCCCAGCGCCAGCAACACCCATATCCTCCTCATCCTGGTGTACTTCAACACTGACATCTTCAATCTGACTATCAGGAACTGGACTGCGGGTGCTCCTTCCAGCACTTGCAGGGGGCGTGCAAATGGTGGAAGGCGCATGCTCTTCACGTCCAGTGTTGGGAAGGTCAGGCATCGCAACCGACACAATTGGACTCTCCTTGTGGATTTGGGATTTCGAAGAACGCACAGTTCTTTGCGGTGCTACTGCTTTTGCCAGCTTGAGTCTTTTCATTTTTCTAGCGAGAGGCTGAGTGCCTCCATCCTCATGTGAAGCTGAACCACTAGCCATGAACATAGGCCAGGGCCTCAGCCGTTCCTTGCCACTCCGTGTGGTAAATGGCATATTGGCAAGTTTACGCTTCTCCTCCGACAATTTTATTTTAGGTTTTGGAGTCCTTTTTTTACTGATATTTGGTGTTTTGGATTTGACATGCTCTGTACTATGCCATTGGGCATCGGCCTTGGCAGACGACGTTGCTGGCATTTCATCGTCTCGGCCATGACTAGTGGCAGCAGCTTCAGCACGAGGTGGAAGTGGATCTTGATCTTTCCCTAATTTTGGAACCTCAACATTTTTGTTCTCCATATTTTAATAGGCACAACTAAAAGGCACCTCAGGTAAACAATGGAGATGGATGGATACTAGTATACAATTATGGATGGACTGCCGAGTGCCGACACAGAGGTAGCTACAGCCGTGGACTATTGTACTGTACTGTGTCTGCTGCTAATATAGACTGGATGATAATGAGATGTAGTATGTATGTATAAAGAAGAAAGAAAAAAAAACCACGGGTAGGTGGTATACAATTATGGACGGACTGCCGAGTGCCGACACAGAGGTAGCTACAGCCGTGGACTACCGTACTGTACTGTGTCTGCTGCTAATATAGACTGGATGATAATGAGATGAAGTATGTATGTATAAAGAAGAAAGAAAAAAAAAACCACGGGTAGGTGGTATACAATTATGGATGGACTGCCGAGTGCCGACACAGAGGTAGCTACAGCCGTGGACTACCGTACTGTGTCTGCTGCTAATATAGACTGGTTGATAAAGAGATGTAGTATGTATGTATAAAGAAGAAAGAAAGAAAAACCACGGGTAGGTGGTATACAATTATGGACGGACTGCCGAGTGCCGACACAGAGGTAGCTACAGCCGTGGACTACCGTACTGTGTCTGCTGCTAATATAGACTGGTTGATAAAGAGATGTAGTATGTATGTATAAAGAAGAAAGAAAAAAAACCACGGGTAGGTGGTATACAATTATGGATGGACTGCCGAGTGCCGACACAGAGGTAGCTACAGCCGTGGACTACCGTACTGTGTCTGCTGCTAATATAGACTGGTTGATAAAGAGATGTAGTATGTATGTATAAAGAAGAAAGAAAAAAAAACCACGGGTAGGTGGTATACAATTATGGACGGACTGCCGAGTGCCGACACAGAGGTAGCTACAGCCGTGGACTATTGTACTGTACTGTGTCTGCTGCTAATATAGACTGGATGATAATGAGATGTAGTATGTATGTATAAAGAAGAAAGAAAAAAAAACCACGGGTAGGTGGTATACAATTATGGACGGACTGCCGAGTGCCGACACAGAGGTAGCTACAGCCGTGGACTACCGTACTGTACTGTGTCTGCTGCTAATATAGACTGGATGATAATGAGATGAAGTATGTATGTATAAAGAAGAAAGAAAAAAAAAACCACGGGTAGGTGGTATACAATTATGGATGGACTGCCGAGTGCCGACACAGAGGTAGCTACAGCCGTGGACTACCGTACTGTGTCTGCTGCTAATATAGACTGGTTGATAAAGAGATGTAGTATGTATGTATAAAGAAGAAAGAAAGAAAAACCACGGGTAGGTGGTATACAATTATGGACGGACTGCCGAGTGCCGACACAGAGGTAGCTACAGCCGTGGACTACCGTACTGTGTCTGCTGCTAATATAGACTGGTTGATAAAGAGATGTAGTATGTATGTATAAAGAAGAAAGAAAAAAAACCACGGGTAGGTGGTATACAATTATGGATGGACTGCCGAGTGCCGACACAGAGGTAGCTACAGCCGTGGACTACCGTACTGTGTCTGCTGCTAATATAGACTGGTTGATAAAGAGATGTAGTATGTATGTATAAAGAAGAAAGAAAAAAAAACCACGGGTAGGTGGTATACAATTATGGATGGACAGCCGAGTGCCGACACAGAGGTAGCTACAGCCGTGGACTACCGTACTGTGTCTGCTGCTAATATAGACTGGTTGATAAAGAGATGTAGTATGTATGTATAAAGAAGAAAGAAAAAAAAACACGGGTAGGTGGTATACAATTATGGATGGACTGCCGAGTGCCGACACAGAGGTAGCTACAGCCGTGGACTACCGTACTGTACTGTGTCTGCTGCTAATATAGACTGGATGATAATGAGATGTAGTATGTATAAAGAAGAAAGAAAAAAAAAACCACGGGTAGGTGGTATACAATTATGGATGGACTGCCGAGTGCCGACACAGAGGTAGCTACAGCCGTGGACTACCGTACTGTGTCTGCTGCTAATATAGACTGGTTGATAATGAGATGTAGTATGTATAAAGAAGAAAGAAAAAAAAAACCACGGGTAGGTGGTATACAATTATGGACGGACTGCCGAGTGCCGACACAGAGGTAGCTACAGCCGTGGACTACCGTACTGTACTGTGTCTGCTGCTAATATAGACTGGATGATAATGAGATGTAGTATGTATAAAGAAGAAAGAAAAAAAAAACCACGGGTAGGTGGTATACAATTATGGATGGACTGCCGAGTGCCGACACAGAGGTAGCTACAGCCGTGAACTACCGTACTGTGTCTGCTGCGACTGGATGATAAATAATGATATAAAAAATATATATATATCACTACTGCAGCCGGACAGGTATATATTATATAATGACGGACCTGCTGGACACTGTCTGTCAGCAGAATGAGTTTTTTATTTTATAGAATAAAAAAACACCACACAAGTCACACGACGTGTGTTTAACTTTTACAGGCAGACATTCACAATACAATATAGTATACTATATACTGGTGGTCAGGTCACTGGTCAGTCACACTGGCAGTGGCACTCCTGCAGAAAAAAAGTGTGCACTGTTTAATTTTAATATGTACTCCTGGCTCCTGCTATAACCTAACTGCTCCCCAGTCTCCCCCACAATTAAGCTGTGTGAGCACAGTCAGATATTATACATAGATGATGCAGCAGCACACTGGGCTGAGCACAGATATGGTATGTGACTGAGTCACTGTGTATCGTTTTTTCAGGCAGAGAACGGATTATATTAAATAATATAAAACTGCACTGGTGGTCACTGGTCAGTCACTAGTATAACTAACTAATACTATCAGCAAAATTCTGCACTCTCTGTCTGAGTACTCCTCCTAAGCTCCAGTAAATGAAGTGTCACTGTCTCACTCTGTCACTAGTATAACTAACTAATACTATCAGCAAAATTCTGCACTCTCTGTCTGAGTACTCCTCCTAAGCTCCAGTAAATGAAGTGTCACTGTCTCACTCTCACTCTCCTATCTATTTCTTCTCTAAACGGAGAGGACGCCAGCCACGTCCTCTCACTATCAATCTCAATGCACGTGTAAAATGGCGGCGACGCACGGCTCCTTATATAGAATCCGAGTCTCGCGATAGAATCCGAGCCTCGCGAGAATCCGACAGCGTCATGATGACGTTCGGGCGCGCTCGGGTTAACCGAGCAAGGCGGGAAGATCCGAGTCGCTCGGATCCGTGTAAAAAAAGCTGAAGTTCGGGCGGGTTCGGATTCCGAGGAACCGAACCCGCTCATCACTAGTTAGAAGCAGAGAGAAAGTGAGAGATCAGGTCCAAGTGGGACAGAGAAGATGAAGCAGTCGGAGGGGACGGCAGATTGTACAAGCCATCGTAGTAGGATTGGAAGGCGGCCCTAATGGCAACCGGATCATTAACTAAAAGGTTGCGGGGGTCTCTAATAGAGATAATATTTGTTTTGGCTCTAGCAGAATGGAGACGTGCCGCCAGGAGTTTGTCCGCTTTATCTCCCTTTTCATAGAAAGACTGGCGAAGCCATTTAAGGCGCTTGGCCACTCGACTAGAGAGAAGGAGATCAAGTTCCGCTTTAACTTTACGGAGTTCAGACAAAATAGCCTGGTCGGAAGACGCCTTGTGCTGAATTTCAAGGGTGTGGAGTTTGACAGAAAGTTCGTTAGACTGGGTAAGAGACTGTTTTTTGGCCTTAGAGGCTAGGCTAATAATATGACCCCAAAGAACTGTCTTATGTGCCAACCAGAGAGTGGATCTAGAGATATCTGGGGAGTCATTCAGGCAAAGTAGTCAGAGAGTTTGTCCCGAAGCTGGGACCGAAACTCTGGGTTATGAAGAAGAGAGTCGTTAAGACGCCATGTCATGGGGTGGGGGCGAGAGAGTAAGCCAGAGAGGTCACAGGAAATGGGGGCATGGTCTGACCAGATAAGCAGATAAATATTGGCGGAACGGAGGTTCAGAGCACATTCGTGGCTGAGGAGGATCATATCTATGCGGGAGTAGGAGTTATGCGGTGAAGAATAAAAAGTGTAGTTGAGCGCAGAGGGGTCTTTTACCCTCCAGGAGTCGTAGAGGAGTTGGGATTTCATGAGACGGAGGAGAGACCTAGAGCGTAGGGAGTCTGACGAGGAGGGGGAGAGCGATCTAAGGAGGGGTTCAGAACAGAATTAAAATCCCCTGCCATTATGAGTTCCCCTTGTCGGACTTGAGTAAGGAGAGTATCTAATTTAGCAAAGAACAGCTCCTGATGCTGGTTAGGGGCATAAACATTAGCTAAGGTACATAGTTTATTGTTAAGTTTCCCCACCAGAACAAGAAACCGACCCTCTTTGTCAATGTGGGAGTCAAGAAGCTCAAAAGTGAGGTGGCGGGCAATCAGGATCGCGACTCCCCGTTTTTTGGCCATATGATCGCATGCATAAAAGGAGTCAGGGTAAGGCTTACATTGAAGTGAAGGGTGTGCGTTACGTAGGAAGTGAGTCTCCTGGAGGTAGACCAAGTCGTCCTTAAGAAGTTTGAGAGACACAAAAAGCTTTCCTCGTTTTTGGGGGCTGTTGAGCCCCTTTACATTTAAAGAAAGGACCCGAAGACCCATGGGCAAACAGCGGGGAAATGTAGGCCTGTAGTGGCAGCATAGAGAAGTAGAAAAGTAGGTAAGAAGGACTTAAAGACATAAAAACAGTGTGGTCAAAAGGAAGGGAGGGGGGGGGAAACCGGGAGGGAGGGAAGGGTAACTGGCCCTCCGGCGGTAGAGGCCAGAACCGGTGGCGCTGACAGGGGGAAGGGATACTAGGTGCCAGAGGGGCACCCAGGTCAGCTGGAGGGCTATGAGCCCCAAGGGGGCGCTGCAAGGCATCCAGGCGGAACATCACAAAGCACGTAGCAGCAGGGGGGGGGGGGGGTTAGAGAAAAGTCATAAGGGGTCAGCAAAGAGGCGTGGGCAAAGCTGGGCCAGGCAGCTCCGTCAGCGCTCCGTGTAATGCAGCCTATCCGCCCCAAGGGGGAGCCAGATAGTGAGGGACAGCGGCAGTGGAGTGCCCCCCTCAAACACCCCCATCCAAGGCCAGCGTAAAGAAAAAGCCCCAGGGTGAGGTCCGGTCACGGACCAGCCAGTGACCGGGGCCCCTCCAGGATCCAGCAGTTATGGGGGTGCAGGGAAATAGTGGCCGTAGTTGTCCAGGCCACAGCAGCAGGAGTGCCTCCCAAGGGGACCAGGGTAGGTAGGAGCCTGCTGGAAGGGCGAGGGGGGCAGCAGCATAGATCTCGGGGAGCCCAGCCAACTCTTCTGCACACGCTGGGCGCTTATAACAGGGGCACCGCCAGCAGGGGTTCCGGGGACCAGGGGGGATTGAAGGGTACAGATGAGATCGGGTGGGTAGGTTAAGGAGTGGGCGGCAGCAGCCGGGCAGGTCCGCAGTACGGCGGCAGGACCCGATCTCCAGAGGCGCGTCAGGCCGCAGGTCACAGCGGCCCACCACAGCAGAGAGGCTTCCCCGGGCGGCAGACACGGACGGGGACCAAGGCAGCACGGAGGGGCAGGAGAGCCGAAGACCGTCCGATGGAGGAGGTAAGCAGAGCCGCGCATCCTCTGATGTCAGCTGCCGGAAAATAAAGGCCCTGGCTTCGGGCAACCTCTAGGCCGCAACCCGCACAGACGCAGGAGGCGTCTGCCGGCTCCGCGGACCTCATGGGCCGGTGCAGGAGGACCCCAGTAGGTAAGGTGGTGGCCCGTGGGAGAGCAGGGGACCGCAGAAGGGGCAGTAATATAGGGCCAGGGCAGGAGCACCAGCACAGCACTTCTGCTTGTCTCCGCCGCCAGGCTACGCCCCAATTCCCTTTTTTTTTGCAATAAAACGTACCCACTATTGTGCGACAAAACACAGGATCCGGGATATGTTCCGGGATCCATGTGATTTTGCTTCTCCCTCCTGGGATAATTGAAGTACACCCCCCACCCCCCCCCCCCCCCCCCGGGATTTACTTAGGTAAATGAATTCCTTCCTCAGCCTTATAGGTTAGATCATTTAATTTTCCACAGATTTCTGTTTCAGCCCGGTTGTTGAAACGCGTTAGTGTGGACTGACGGTGGTGACTGTTGATGGGATTAGAGCCTGGCTGAACAAAGTACCAGAGAGCTTACCTGGGACACCTTCTGGTGTGCAACACCCACAAGCTAATATAAAGAACAGTTAATTGCCAGTTCTTTAATTAGCTAGTAATTGCTTCATTTCTAGCACTGTGAGGTGAGGTGTCTTTGAGGTGTGAGGATCCCCATACTTGTTGTTCCCTCTATAGGCAACTTCTATTTCTCTAACGTCCTAGAGGATGCTGGGGTCCACATTAGTACCATGGGATAAAGACGGGTCCACCAGGAGCCACTGGCACTTTAAGAGTTTAAGAGTGTGGGCTGGCTCCTCCCTCTATGCCCCTCCTACCAGACTCAGTTTAGAAATTGTGCCCGGAGGAGCCGGTCACAGCTAGGTGAGCTCTCCTGAGCTTTCCTGGGAAAAGTTTAGTTTAGAGTTTTTATTTTACAGGGAGACTGCTGGCAACAGTCTTCCTGCAGCGTGGGACTAAGGGGGGGAGCTGTGTCTGCCCTGCGGGGTCTGAGCCACTGACTCCACTGACTGGACACTGAGCTCCAGAGGGGCTGATCGGTCCCCGCCGCAGGGGCACCGCTCACCCCAGCAGCATGCCGCCGACCCCTTACAGAGCTGAAAGATGTGGTGAGTTAGTCACCGACCCCCCTAGCAAGCAGGGGGCCGGTGTGAAGATGGCGGCAACAGGGGAGGGAGAGCGGTATTACCACGCTCCCGGATGGTTACCAGAGGCACACTGTACGGCACTGTGAGAGGCGCCCTGGGCCAGCGCTTACTGCTCCCACTTGGTCAGCAAGCATGTCGGGCCCCTGGGATCCAGCCAGCACAACTCCTGAGGCGAAAATGAAAACACTGCTGAGCGGGAAGACAGCGCTGGGAAGGGGGCGTAGCTTCTCCTCAGAGCAGACCTGCAGCGTTCCAGCGCCATTTTCCTCCATGCTGCATGCTGAAGGAAGATCCTCATCCACTCCACAGCAGCTCCAGTTACTGTACGGTACCAGGGGGTTGTAGAAGGGAGGGGAGGCTGAATACTTGACTGTGTGTCCTATTAAGGAGCACAAGTCAGCGCTGGTAAGAGGTAGAGATGAGCGGGTTCGGTTTCTCTGAATCCGAACCCGCCAGAACTTCATGTTTTTTTTCACGGGTCCGAGCGACTCGGATCTTCCCGCCTTGCTCGGTTAACCCGAGCGCGCCCGAACGTCATCATGACGCTGTCGGATTCTCGCGAGGCTCGAATTCTATCGCGAGACTCGGATTCTATATAAGGAGCCGCGCGTCACCGCCATTTTCACACGTGCATTGAGATTGATAGGGAGAGGACGTGGCTGGCGTCCTCTCCATTTAGATTATAAGAGACTGAGAGAGATTTACTGGAGCTGACTAGGAGGAGTACTGTTACTGTAGAAGTGTAGAGACTGAGTGGAGAGAGTTTACTAGTGAGGACAGTGCAGTTTACTTTATAATCCGTTCTCTGCCTGAAAAAAGCGATACACAGCACACAGTGACTCAGTCACATACCATATCTGTGTGCACTGCTCAGGCTCAGGCCAGTGTGCTGCATCATCTATTATCTATATATAATATTATATATATCTGTCTGACTGCTCAGCTCACACAGCTTATAATTGTGGGGGAGACTGGGGAGCACTACTGCAGTGCCAGTTATAGGTTATAGCAGGAGCCAGGAGTACATAATATATTATATAGTGAGTGACCACCAGACACACAGTGCAGTTTATTTAATATATCCGTTCTCTGCCTGAAAAAAGCGATACACACAGTGACTCAGTCAGTCACATACCATATCTGTGTGCACTGCTCAGGCTCAGGCCAGTGTGCTGCATCATCTATTATCTATATAATATAATATTATATATATCTGCCTGACTGCTCAGCTCACACAGCTTATAATTGTGGGGGAGACTGGGGAGCACTACTGCAGTGCCAGTTATAGGTTATAGCAGGAGCCAGGAGTACATAATATATTATATAGTGAGTGACCACCAGACACACAGTGCAGTTTATTTAATATATCCGTTCTCTGCCTGAAAAAAGCGATACACACAGTGACTCAGTCAGTCACATACCATATCTGTGTGCACTGCTCAGGCTCAGGCCAGTGTGCTGCATCATCTATTATCTATATATAATATTATATATATCTGTCTGACTGCTCAGCTCACACAGCTTATAATTGTGGGGGAGACTGGGGAGCACTACTGCAGTGCCAGTTATAGGTTATAGCAGGAGCCAGGAGTACATAATATATTATATAGTGAGTGACCACCAGACACACAGTGCAGTTTATTTAATATATCCGTTCTCTGCCTGAAAAAAGCGATACACACAGTGACTCAGTCAGTCACATACCATATCTGTGTGCACTGCTCAGGCTCAGGCCAGTGTGCTGCATCATCTATATATTAGAGATGAGCGGGTTCGGTTTCTCTGAATCCGAACCCGCCAGAACTTCATGTTTTTTTTCACGGGTCCGAGCGACTCGGATCTTCCCGCCTTGCTCGGTTAACCCGAGCGCGCCCGAACGTCATCATGACGCTGTCGGATTCTCGCGAGGCTCGGATTCTATCGCGAGACTCGGATTCTATATAAGGAGCCGCGCGTCGCCGCCATTTTCACACGTGCATTGAGATTGATAGGGAGAGGACGTGGCTGGCGTCCTCTCCGTTTAGAATAGATTAGAGAGACACTTGATTTACTAATTTTGGGGAGCATTAGGAGTACTCAGTACAGTGCAGAGTTTTGCTGATAGTGACCACCAGTTTTATTTACAAATCCGTTCTCTGCCTGAAAAAAGCGATACACAGCACACAGTGACTCAGTCACATACCATATCTGTGTGCACTGCTCAGGCTCAGGCCAGTGTGCTGCATCATCTATATATATTATATATCTGTCTGACTGCTCAGCTCACACAGCTTATAATTGTGGGGGAGACTGGGGAGCACTACTGCAGTGCCAGTTATAGGTTATAGCAGGAGCCAGGAGTACATAATATTATAGTAAAATTAAACAGTGCACACTTTTGCTGCAGGAGTGCCACTGCCAGTGTGACTAGTGACCAGTGACCTGACCACCAGTATATATAATATTAGTAGTATACTATCTCTTTATCAACCAGTCTATATTAGCAGCAGACACAGTACAGTGCGGTAGTTCACGGCTGTGGCTACCTCTGTGTCGGCACTCGGCAGCCCGTCCATAATTGTATATACCACCTAACCGTGGTTTTTTTTTCTTTCTTTATACATACATACTAGTTACGAGTATACTATCTCTTTATCAACCAGTCTATATATTAGCAGCAGACACAGTACAGTGCGGTAGTTCACGGCTGTGGCTACCTCTGTGTCGGCACTCGGCAGCCCGTCCATAATTGTATATACCACCTAACCGTGGTTTTTTTTTCTTTCTTTATACATACATACTAGTTACGAGTATACTATCTCTTTATCAACCAGTCTATATATTAGCAGCAGACACAGTACAGTGCGGTAGTTCACGGCTGTGGCTACCTCTGTGTCGGCACTCGGCAGCCCGTCCATAATTGTATATACCACCTAACCGTGGTTTTTTTTTTCTTTCTTTATACATACATACTAGTTACGAGTATACTATCTCTTTATCAACCAGTCTATATATTAGCAGCAGACACAGTACAGTGCGGTAGTTCACGGCTGTGGCTACCTCTGTGTCGGCACTCGGCAGCCCGTCCATAATTGTATATACCACCTAACCGTGGTTTTTTTTTCTTTCTTTATACATACATACTAGTTACGAGTATACTATCTCTTTATCAACCAGTCTATATTAGCAGCAGACACAGTACAGTGCGGTAGTTCACGGCTGTGGCTACCTCTGTGTCGGCACTCGGCAGCCCGTCCATAATTGTATATACCACCTAACCGTGGTTTTTTTTTCTTTCTTTATACATACATACTAGTTACGAGTATACTATCTCTTTATCAACCAGTCTATATATTAGCAGCAGACACAGTACAGTGCGGTAGTTCACGGCTGTGGCTACCTCTGTGTCGGCACTCGGCAGCCCGTCCATAATTGTATATACCACCTAACCGTGGTTTTTTTTTCTTTCTTTATACATACATACTAGTTACGAGTATACTATCTCTTTATCAACCAGTCTATATTAGCAGCAGACACAGTACAGTGCGGTAGTTCACGGCTGTGGCTACCTCTGTGTCGGCACTCGGCAGCCCGTCCATAATTGTATATACCACCTAACCGTGGTTTTTTTTTTCTTTCTTTATACATACATACTAGTTACGAGTATACTATCTCTTTATCAACCAGTCTATATTAGCAGCAGACACAGTACAGTGCGGTAGTTCACGGCTGTGGCTACCTCTGTGTCGGCACTCGGCAGCCCGTCCATAATTGTATACTAGTATCCAATCCATCCATCTCCATTGTTTACCTGAGGTGCCTTTTAGTTGTGCCTATTAAAATATGGAGAACAAAAATGTTGAGGTTCCAAAATTAGGGAAAGATCAAGATCCACTTCCACCTCGTGCTGAAGCTGCTGCCACTAGTCATGGCCGAGACGATGAAATGCCAGCAACGTCGTCTGCCAAGGCCGATGCCCAATGTCATAGTACAGAGCATGTCAAATCCAAAACACCAAATATCAGTAAAAAAAGGACTCCAAAACCTAAAATAAAATTGTCGGAGGAGAAGCGTAAACTTGCCAATATGCCATTTACCACACGGAGTGGCAAGGAACGGCTGAGGCCCTGGCCTATGTTCATGGCTAGTGGTTCAGCTTCACATGAGGATGGAAGCACTCAGCCTCTCGCTAGAAAAATGAAAAGACTCAAGCTGGCAAAAGCAGCACAGCAAAGAACTGTGCATTCTTCGAAATCCCAAATCCACAAGGAGAGTCCAATTGTGTCGGTTGCGATGCCTGACCTTCCCAACACTGGACGTGAAGAGCATGCGCCTTCCACCATTTGCACGCCCCCTGCAAGTGCTGGAAGGAGCACCCGCAGTCCAGTTCCTGATAGTCAGATTGAAGATGTCAGTGTTGAAGTACACCAGGATGAGGAGGATATGGGTGTTGCTGGCGCTGGGGAGGAAATTGACCAGGAGGATTCTGATGGTGAGGTGGTTTGTTTAAGTCAGGCACCCGGGGAGACACCTGTTGTCCGTGGGAGGAATATGGCCGTTGACATGCCAGGTGAAAATACCAAAAAAATCAGCTCTTCGGTGTGGAGGTTTTTCACCAGAAATGCGGACAACAGGTGTCAAGCCGTGTGTTCCCTTTGTCAAGCTGTAATAAGTAGGGGTAAGGACGTTAACCACCTCGGAACATCCTCCCTTATACGTCACCTGCAGCGCATTCATAATAAGTCAGTGACAAGTTCAAAAACTTTGGGTGACAGCGGAAGCAGTCCACTGACCAGTAAATCCCTTCCTCTTGTAACCAAGCTCACGCAAACCACCCCACCAACTCCCTCAGTGTCAATTTCCTCCTTCCCCAGGAATGCCAATAGTCCTGCAGGCCATGTCACTGGCAATTCTGACGAGTCCTCTCCTGCCTGGGATTCCTCCGATGCATCCTTGCGTGTAACGCCTACTGCTGCTGGCGCTGCTGTTGTTGCCGCTGGGAGTCGATGGTCATCCCAGAGGGGAAGTCGTAAGCCCACTTGTACTACTTCCAGTAAGCAATTGACTGTTCAACAGTCCTTTGCGAGGAAGATGAAATATCACAGCAGTCATCCTACTGCAAAGCGGATAACTGAGTCCTTGACAACTATGTTGGTGTTAGACGTGCGTCCGGTATCCGCCGTTAGTTCACAGGGAACTAGACAATTTATTGAGGCAGTGTGCCCCCGTTACCAAATACCATCTAGGTTCCACTTCTCTAGGCAGGCGATACCGAGAATGTACACGGACGTCAGAAAAAGACTCACCAGTGTCCTAAAAAATGCAGTTGTACCCAATGTCCACTTAACCACGGACATGTGGACAAGTGGAGCAGGGCAGGGTCAGGACTATATGACTGTGACAGCCCACTGGGTAGATGTATGGACTCCCGCCGCAAGAACAGCAGCGGCGGCACCAGTAGCAGCATCTCGCAAACGCCAACTCTTTCCTAGGCAGGCTACGCTTTGTATCACCGCTTTCCAGAATACGCACACAGCTGAAAACCTCTTACGGCAACTGAGGAAGATCATCGCGGAATGGCTTACCCCAATTGGACTCTCCTGTGGATTTGTGGCATCGGACAACGCCAGCAATATTGTGTGTGCATTAAATATGGGCAAATTCCAGCACGTCCCATGTTTTGCACATACCTTGAATTTGGTGGTGCAGAATTTTTTAAAAAACGACAGGGGCGTGCAAGAGATGCTGTCGGTGGCCAGAAAAATTGCGGGACACTTTCGGCGTACAGGCACCACGTACAGAAGACTGGAGCACCACCAAAAACTACTGAACCTGCCCTGCCATCATCTGAAGCAAGAAGTGGTAACGAGGTGGAATTCAACCCTCTATATGCTTCAGAGGTTGGAGGAGCAGCAAAAGGCCATTCAAGCCTATACAATTGAGCACGATATAGTAGGTGGAATGCACCTGTCTCAAGTGCAGTGGAGAATGATTTCAACGTTGTGCAAGGTTCTGATGCCCTTTGAACTTGCCACACGTGAAGTCAGTTCAGACACTGCCAGCCTGAGTCAGGTCATTCCCCTCATCAGGCTTTTGCAGAAGAAGCTGGAGGCATTGAAGAAGGAGCTAAAAGGGAGCGATTCCGCTAGGCATGTGGGACTTGTGGATGCAGCCCTTAATTCGCTTAACAAGGATTCACGGGTGGTCAATCTGTTGAAATCAGAGCACTACATTTTGGCCACCGTGCTCGATCCTAGATTTAAAGCCTACCTTGGATCTCTCTTTCCGGCAGACACAGGTCTGCTGGGGTTGAAAGACCTGCTGGTGACAAAATTGTCAAGTCAAGCGGAACGCGACCTGTCAACATCTCCTCCTTCACATTCTCCCGCAACTGGGGGTGCGAGGAAAAGGCTCAGAATTCCGAGCCCACCCGCTGGCGGTGATGCAGGGCAGTCTGGAGCGACTGCTGATGCTGACATCTGGTCCGGACTGAAGGACCTGACAACGATTACGGACATGTCGTCTACTGTCACTGCATATGATTCTCTCAACATTGATAGAATGGTGGAGGATTATATGAGTGACCGCATCCAAGTAGGCACGTCACACAGTCCGTACTTATACTGGCAGGAAAAAGAGGCAATTTGGAGGCCCTTGCACAAACTGGCTTTATTCTACCTAAGTTGCCCTCCCACAAGTGTGTACTCCGAAAGAGTGTTTAGTGCCGCCGCTCACCTTGTCAGCAATCGGCGTACGAGGTTACATCCAGAAAATGTGGAGAAGATGATGTTCATTAAAATGAATTATAATCAATTCCTCCGCGGAGACATTGACCAGCAGCAATTGCCTCCACAAAGTACACAGGGAGCTGAGATGGTGGATTCCAGTGGGGACGAATTGATAATCTGTGAGGAGGGGGATGTACACGGTGATATATCGGAGGGTGAAGATGAGGTGGACATCTTGCCTCTGTAGAGCCAGTTTGTGCAAGGAGAGATTAATTGCTTCTTTTTTGGGGGGGGTCCAAACCAACCCGTCATATCAGTCACAGTCGTGTGGCAGACCCTGTCACTGAAATGATGGGTTGGTTAAAGTGTGCATGTCCTGTTTTGTTTATATAACATAAGGGTGGGTGGGAGGGCCCAAGGACAATTCCATCTTGCACCTCTTTTTTCTTTTCTTTTTCTTTGCATCATGTGCTGATTGGGGAGGGTTTTTTGGAAGGGACATCCTGCGTGACACTGCAGTGCCACTCCTAGATGGGCCCGGTGTTTGTGTCGGCCACTAGGGTCGCTAATCTTACTCACACAGTCAGCTACCTCATTGCGCCTCTTTTTTTCTTTGCGTCATGTGCTGTTTGGGGAGGGTTTTTTGGAAGGGACATCCTGCGTGACACTGCAGTGCCACTCCTAGATGGGCCCGGTGTTTGTGTCGGCCACTAGGGTCGCTAATCTTACTCACACAGCTACCTCATTGCGCCTCTTTTTTTCTTTGCGTCATGTGCTGTTTGGGGAGGGTTTTTTGGAAGGGACATCCTGCGTGACACTGCAGTGCCACTCCTAGATGGGCCCGGTGTTTGTGTCGGCCACTAGGGTCGCTTATCTTACTCACACAGCGACCTCGGTGCAAATTTTAGGACTAAAAATAATATTGTGAGGTGTGAGGTATTCAGAATAGACTGAAAATGAGTGTAAATTATGGTTTTTGAGGTTAATAATACTTTGGGATCAAAATGACCCCCAAATTCTATGATTTAAGCTGTTTTTTAGTGTTTTTTTAAAAAAACACCCGAATCCAAAACACACCCGAATCCGACAAAAAAAATTCGGTGAGGTTTTGCCAAAACGCGTTCGAACCCAAAACACGGCCGCGGAACCGAACCCAAAACCAAAACACAAAACCCGAAAAATTTCAGGCGCTCATCTCTACTATATATATTATATATCTGTCTGACTGCTCAGCTCACACAGCTTATAATTGTGGGGGAGACTGGGGAGCACTACTGCAGTGCCAGTTATAGGTTATAGCAGGAGCCAGGAGTACATATTATATTAAAATTAAACAGTGCACACTTTTGCTGCAGGAGTGCCACTGCCAGTGTGACTGACCAGTGACCTGACCACACTGACCACCAGTATAGTTAGTAGTATACTTATATTGTGATTGCCTGAAAAAGTTAAACACTCGTCGTGTGACTTCACTTGTGTGTTTTTTTTTTTTTTATTCTATAAAAATAAAACTCATTCTGCTGACAGACAGTGTCCAGCAGGTCCGTCATTATATAATATATAATATATACCTGTCCGGCTGCAGTAGTGATATATATATATTTTTTATATCATTTATCATCCAGTCGCAGCAGACACAGTACGGTAGTTCACGGCTGTGGCTACCTCTGTGTCTCTGCACTCGGCAGGCAGTCCGTCCATAATTGTAATACCACCTAACCGTGGATTTTTTTCATTCTTCTTTATACATACATAGTTACATAGACATCTTCTCTTTATCAACCAGTCTATATTAGCTGCAGACACAGTACAGTACGGTAGTTCACGGCTGTGGCTACCTCTGTGTCTGCACTCGGCAGGCAGTCCGTCCATAATTGTATACCACCTAACCGTGGTTTTTTTTCATTCTTCTTTATACATACATAGTTACATAGACATCTTCTCTTTATCAACCAGTCTATATTAGCTGCAGACACAGTACAGTACGGTAGTTCACGGCTGTGGCTACCTCTGTGTCTGCACTCGGCAGGCAGTCCGTCCATAATTGTATACCACCTAACCGTGGATTTTTTTCAGTCTTCTTTATACATACATAGTTACATAGACATCTTCTCTTTATCAACCAGTCTATATTAGCTGCAGACACAGTACAGTACGGTAGTTCACGGCTGTGGCTACCTCTGTGTCTGCAGTCGGCAGGCAGTCCATAATTGTATACTAGTATCCATCTCCATTGTTTACCTGAGGTGCCTTTTAGTTGTGCCTATTAAAATATGGAGAACAAAAATGTTGAGGTTCCAAAATTAGGGAAAGATCAAGATCCACTTCCACCTCGTGCTGAAGCTGCTGCCACTAGTCATGGCCGAGACGATGAAATGCCAGCAACGTCGTCTGCCAAGGCCGATGCCCAATGTCATAGTACAGAGCATGTCAAATCCAAAACACCAAATATCAGAAAAAAAAGGACTCCAAAACCTAAAATAAAATTGTCGGAGGAGAAGCGTAAACTTGCCAATATGCCATTTACCACACGGAGTGGCAAGGAACGGCTGAGGCCCTGGCCTATGTTCATGGCTAGTGGTTCAGCTTCACATGAGGATGGAAGCACTCAGCCTCTCGCTAGAAAAATGAAAAGACTCAAGCTGGCAAAAGCAGCACAGCAAAGAACTGTGCATTCTTCGAAATCCCAAATCCACAAGGAGAGTCCAATTGTGTCGGTTGCGATGCCTGACCTTCCCAACACTGGACGTGAAGATCATGCGCCTTCCACCATTTGCACGCCCCCTGCAAGTGCTGGAAGGAGCACCCGCAGTCCAGTTCCTGATAGTCAGATTGAAGATGTCAGTGTTGAAGTACACCAGGATGAGGAGGATATGGGTGTTGCTGGCGCTGGGGAGGAAATTGACCAGGAGGATTCTGATGGTGAGGTGGTTTGTTTAAGTCAGGCACCCGGGGAGACACCTGTTGTCCGTGGGAGGAATATGGCCGTTGACATGCCAGGTGAAAATACCAAAAAAATCAGCTCTTCGGTGTGGAGGTATTTCACCAGAAATGCGGACAACAGGTGTCAAGCCGTGTGTTCCCTTTGTCAAGCTGTAATAAGTAGGGGTAAGGACGTTAACCACCTCGGAACATCCTCCCTTATACGTCACCTGCAGCGCATTCATAATAAGTCAGTGACAAGTTCAAAAACTTTGGGTGACAGCGGAAGCAGTCCACTGACCAGTAAATCCCTTCCTCTTGTAACCAAGCTCACGCAAACCACCCCACCAACTCCCTCAGTGTCAATTTCCTCCTTCCCCAGGAATGCCAATAGTCCTGCAGGCCATGTCACTGGCAATTCTGACGAGTCCTCTCCTGCCTGGGATTCCTCCGATGCATCCTTGCGTGTAACGCCTACTGCTGCTGGCGCTGCTGTTGTTGCCGCTGGGAGTCGATGGTCATCCCAGAGGGGAAGTCGTAAGCCCACTTGTACTACTTCCAGTAAGCAATTGACTGTTCAACAGTCCTTTGCGAGGAAGATGAAATATCACAGCAGTCATCCTACTGCAAAGCGGATAACTGAGGCCTTGACAACTATGTTGGTGTTAGACGTGCGTCCGGTATCCGCCGTTAGTTCACAGGGAACTAGACAATTTATTGAGGCAGTGTGCCCCCGTTACCAAATACCATCTAGGTTCCACTTCTCTAGGCAGGCGATACCGAGAATGTACACGGACGTCAGAAAAAGACTCACCAGTGTCCTAAAAAATGCAGTTGTACCCAATGTCCACTTAACCACGGACATGTGGACAAGTGGAGCAGGGCAGGGTCAGGACTATATGACTGTGACAGCCCACTGGGTAGATGTATGGACTCCCGCCGCAAGAACAGCAGCGGCGGCACCAGTAGCAGCATCTCGCAAACGCCAACTCTTTCCTAGGCAGGCTACGCTTTGTATCACCGCTTTCCAGAATACGCACACAGCTGAAAACCTCTTACGGCAACTGAGGAAGATCATCGCGGAATGGCTTACCCCAATTGGACTCTCCTGTGGATTTGTGGCATCGGACAACGCCAGCAATATTGTGTGTGCATTAAATATGGGCAAATTCCAGCACGTCCCATGTTTTGCACATACCTTGAATTTGGTGGTGCAGAATTTTTTAAAAAACGACAGGGGCGTGCAAGAGATGCTGTCGGTGGCCAGAAGAATTGCGGGACACTTTCGGCGTACAGGCACCACGTACAGAAGACTGGAGCACCACCAAAAACTACTGAACCTGCCCTGCCATCATCTGAAGCAAGAAGTGGTAACGAGGTGGAATTCAACCCTCTATATGCTTCAGAGGTTGGAGGAGCAGCAAAAGGCCATTCAAGCCTATACAATTGAGCACGATATAGGAGGTGGAATGCACCTGTCTCAAGTGCAGTGGAGAATGATTTCAACGTTGTGCAAGGTTCTGATGCCCTTTGAACTTGCCACACGTGAAGTCAGTTCAGACACTGCCAGCCTGAGTCAGGTCATTCCCCTCATCAGGCTTTTGCAGAAGAAGCTGGAGGCATTGAAGAAGGAGCTAAAAGGGAGCGATTCCGCTAGGCATGTGGGACTTGTGGATGCAGCCCTTAATTCGCTTAACAAGGATTCACGGGTGGTCAATCTGTTGAAATCAGAGCACTACATTTTGGCCACCGTGCTCGATCCTAGATTTAAAGCCTACCTTGGATCTCTCTTTCCGGCAGACACAAGTCTGCTGGGGTTGAAAGACCTGCTGGTGACAAAATTGTCAAGTCAAGCGGAACGCGACCTGTCAACATCTCCTCCTTTACATTCTCCCGCAACTGGGGGTGCGAGGAAAAGGCTCAGAATTCCGAGCCCACCCGCTGGCGGTGATGCAGGGCAGTCTGGAGCGACTGCTGATGCTGACATCTGGTCCGGACTGAAGGACCTGACAACGATTACGGACATGTCGTCTACTGTCACTGCATATGATTCTCTCAACATTGATAGAATGGTGGAGGATTATATGAGTGACCGCATCCAAGTAGGCACGTCACACAGTCCGTACTTATACTGGCAGGAAAAAGAGGCAATTTGGAGGCCCTTGCACAAACTGGCTTTATTCTACCTAAGTTGCCCTCCCACAAGTGTGTACTCCGAAAGAGTGTTTAGTGCCGCCGCTCACCTTGTCAGCAATCGGCGTACGAGGTTACATCCAGAAAATGTGGAGAAGATGATGTTCATTAAAATGAATTATAATCAATTCCTCCGCGGAGACATTGACCAGCAGCAATTGCCTCCACAAAGTACACAGGGAGCTGAGATGGTGGATTCCAGTGGGGACGAATTGATAATCTGTGAGGAGGGGGATGTACACGGTGATATATCGGAGGGTGAAGATGAGGTGGACATCTTGCCTCTGTAGAGCCAGTTTGTGCAAGGAGAGATTAATTGCTTCTTTTTTGGGGGGGGTCCAAACCAACCCGTCATATCAGTCACAGTCGTGTGGCAGACCCTGTCACTGAAATGATGGGTTGGTTAAAGTGTGCATGTCCTGTTTTGTTTATACAACATAAGGGTGGGTGGGAGGGCCCAAGGACAATTCCATCTTGCACCTCTTTTTTCTTTTCTTTTTCTTTGCATCATGTGCTGATTGGGGAGGGTTTTTTGGAAGGGACATCCTGCGTGACACTGCAGTGCCACTCCTAGATGGGCCCGGTGTTTGTGTCGGCCACTAGGGTCGCTAATCTTACTCACACAGTCAGCTACCTCATTGCGCCTCTTTTTTTCTTTGCGTCATGTGCTGTTTGGGGAGGGTTTTTTGGAAGGGACATCCTGCGTGACACTGCAGTGCCACTCCTAGATGGGCCCGGTGTTTGTGTCGGCCACTAGGGTCGCTAATCTTACTCACACAGCTACCTCATTGCGCCTCTTTTTTTCTTTGCGTCATGTGCTGTTTGGGGAGGTTTTTTTGGAAGGGACATCCTGCGTGACACTGCAGTGCCACTCCTAGATGGGCCCGGTGTTTGTGTCGGCCACTAGGGTCGCTAATCTTACTCACACAGCTACCTCATTGCGCCTCTTTTTTTCTTTGCGTCATGTGCTGTTTGGGGAGGGTTTTTTGGAAGGGCCATCCTGCATGACACTGCAGTGCCACTCCTAGATGGGCCCGGTGTTTGTGTCGGCCACTAGGGTCGCTAATCTTACTCACACAGCTACCTCATTGCGCCTCTTTTTTTCTTTGCGTCATGTGCTGTTTGGGGAGGGTTTTTTGAAAGGGACATCCTGCGTGACACTGCAGTGCCACTCCTAGATGGGCCCGGTGTTTGTGTCGGCCACTAGGGTCGCTTATCTTACTCACACAGCGACCTCGGTGCAAATTTTAGGACTAAAAATAATATTGTGAGGTGTGAGGTATTCAGAATAGACTGAAAATGAGTGTAAATTATGGTTTTTGAGGTTAATAATACTTTGGGATCAAAATGACCCCCAAATTCTATGATTTAAGCTGTTTTTTAGTGTTTTTTGAAAAAAACACCCGAATCCAAAACACACCCGAATCCGACAAAAAAAATTCGGTGAGGTTTTGCCAAAACGCGTTCGAACCCAAAACACGGCCGCGGAACCGAACCCAAAACCAAAACACAAAACCCGAAAAATTTCAGGCGCTCATCTCTAGTAAGAGGTGTCTCTTAGTATAGGAAGCGCTGGTGTGGGTTGGCTCCAATCTCTGTCTCTCTCTTGCCATTCTTGAGGGGGAAAACTCTGTCCTACCCCATTGTGTGTGTGTGTGTGTGTGTGTGTGTGTGTGTGTGTGTGTGTGTGTGTGTGTGTGTGTGTGTGTGTGTGTGTTTGGTGGTCACTAGCAGTGATGTCCAGGGATACTGTGTCTTATGCTGCTGAGGATTTATCCTCCCAGGATGATCCCATTCCATGCAATCAGGTTAGCACTGGTTTAGCACAGATTCCAGCAGTCCTCTATCAGGACTTGGATTTCCCAGATTTCTGACAGGGTTACCAGTAATGAGTCGGCAACCCAGGTCTTGCAATCCTCCATGGCTGTGTGGCCCTTGTCAGGTACCTCGGGTCACCCCGCTATATATCCCCACAAACGTGCGCTTGTGCAGGTAACACAAGACGACATGGATACCAATTCTGACACTACAGATGGTGACGGAGATGTGTTGCGGGGGTCCGCATCTCTTGCAAGGGGGGTGCAGCTGTTGATAGAGGCGATCAGGGATGTGTTAAATGTTAATGATACCACACCTGAGCAGGTTGAGGAGGCTTTCTTCACTGAAAACAAGAAAGCTTCACTAACCTTCCCTGCGTCAAAAGAGCTGAATGTTATATTTGAAAAGGCCTGGGTGAACCCGGAAAAGAAGTTTCAGATCCCTTAAAGGGTTCTGGTAGCTTTTCCTTTCCCTGAGGAGGACAGGAAAAAGTGGGAAAACCCGCCAATCTTTGACGCTTCTGTATCTAGACTCTCAAAGAAGGTGGTTTTGCCGGTACCGGGATCTACTGCCTTAAAGGAGCCGGCAGATAGGAAAATTGATAATACTCTGAAATCAGTGTACACTGCTTCAGGGGCCATATTACGTCCCACTATTGCTAGTGCATGGATTGCTAAGGCTATAGTGAAATGGTCGGCTGCCTTGATGGAGGATTTGGATACGATGGATAGGGATGATGTTGCATTGTATTTACGTAACATTCATGATTCTGCAGGTTTCATGGTGGAATCTATGAAAGACCTGGGTTCCATGGCTGCGGGAATTTCTTCCATGTCTGTTTCAGCTCGTCGGGGCTGTGGCTATGCCAGTGGTCGGCCGACGCAGAATCCAGAAAAAGTGTGGAGTCGCTGCCCTATACAGGTCAAGCTCTCTTTGGGGAAGCCCTAGACACGTGGATATCTACCGCTACTGCGGGTAAGTCTCCGTATCTTCCCTCAGCAGCTCCTGCTCCGAAGAAGTACTTCTCAGCAGTCCTTTCGGCCCAACAAGACCAGAAAGGCCAAGTCTTACGGTTCCTTCTTCAGGGGAGGTAAAGTTAAGTCCAAGAAGCCTGCAGCTGCAGGTTCCCAAGAACAAAAAAGACATTCGTTTGAGATATTGTGTTTATTGGTTTCTAAGAATCATGTGATCGGGGATGACCACATGATACGTGTTTTATAGTGTATATCACTTTTAAGCCTTGTTTTTATAAATAAAGATAATTATGGTTTTGAGTCCTAGATAGATTGCCTTCTACAGCTATTTAATATTAGATTTGTGAAATGTTTATTAATTAGTGTGAGCAGGATCAACAGATGTTCCTCGTTGCCTGATTCTAAGGGTATATATAGTTTTAAGTTTGTCAGTTGGACATTTGACTTATGCTCCTGAGGAAGCTGGCACCCATCAGACCAGTGAAACGCGTTGGGGTTTACCTGTAGGACAACAAGTACCCTCATCCACTTCCTGGCGATATTTGGACATACCTGCAACCACTGGATAAAATTCCGACACAAGTTTTCTGCAGACCCGGACCTATCCCCACCTGCCATTTGGATCATATTTACATGAGATTCCTAGGGGACCTCTTTCTGGAAACAAGTCTGGTAATAATCAAACTGAAATTGTGAGCAACTGTGGACTAGTGTCCTAGCCAGGGATTGTGGACATCATATTTGGAAGGGTTAATGTGTGGCATCCTACATTTTTACTTGAGATATCAGCAATTGCTTTGTTTTATTAATGAGGAATAAGAAAACCTTGTTTTTATGAATGTGTAATAAAATTAATCATTTATATTTTTTATCTGTTGATCCAGCTGTATTATGTTTTGATTTACAGCCGGCGCCAGTACCTATTTCTCTTTCTTGTCTATTTAATTAAGGGAATTGACCTTCCCTGTACAGGCTGCCCCTGACAGCGCACTCTATTTATATTTTCCCAAGAACAAAAGCCTGCTTCGGGTACCCCTAAATCCTCCGCATTGCGGTAGACGGGACGGCCCGGAGGTGGGGCCTGTGGGGGCAAGACTCAGACAGTTCAGTCATGTCTGGGTCTCCTCCAGCCTGGATCCCTGGGTGTTGGATATTGTCTCTCAGGGATACAGGCTGGAATTTCAAAGTCTCCCTCCTCATCGATTTTTCAAGTCGAGCTTGCCAACTCTGTTGGAGGACAGTACAGTACTACTGGAGGCTGTTCAACGGCTGGCAGAGGCACAAGTCATTGTGCCAGTACCACCGCACATGCTGGCGAAAGGTTACTTTTCGAACCTTTTCGTGGTACCGAAACCGGATGGTTCGGTCAGGCCCATCCTGAACCTGAAATCATTGAACCCCTTTCTAAAGGAGTTCAAGTTCAAGATGGAGTCTCTCAGGGCGGTAATATCAGGTCTGGAAGAGGGGGAATTCCTGGTATCCTTGGATATCAAGGATGCGTACCTTCACGTTCCGATCTGGTTGCCGCATCAGGCTTATCTCCGCTTTGCATTGCAGGACTGTCATTTTCAGTTCCAGGCCCTGCCATTCGGCCTCTCGATAGCGCCGAGGGTGTTTACCAAGGTAATGGCGGGGATGATGGTGCTGCTCCGCAAGCGGCGGGTGAACATCATTCCTTATCTGGACGATCTCCTGATAAAGGCGTCGTCCAGGGAACAGCTGCTGCAGTCCATTGCTCTCACAACACGGCTGCTTCAGAGTCACGGGTGGATTCTGAACTTTCCAAAGTCACATTTGGAACCGACCTGGAGATTGTCTTTTCTGGGAATGATCCTAGATACGGAAGTACAGCGGGTTTTCCTTCCGCGGGACAAGGCGTTGGTGATCCAATCTATGGTCCGGGATGTCTTGAAGCCACCCCGGGTGTCGGTTCATCAATGCATTCGCCTTTTGGGAAAGATGGTGGCCTCTTATGAGGCTCTCCAACTGGATCTACTGGACAAGTGGTCGGGTTCTCACCTCCACATTCACCAGAAAATTTGTCTGTCACCAAGAGCGAGGATTTCACTCCTCTGGTGGCTCCAATTGCCTCACCTCCTGGAAGGCCGCAGGTTTGGGATTCAGGACTGGGTCCTTCTAACAACGGATGCGAGCCTCAGGGGCTGGGGAGCAGTCACTCAAGGGGTGACCTTCCAAGGACGGTGGTCGAGCCTGGAAGCCGGCCTGCCCATCAACATTCTGGAACTAAGAGCCGTCCACGATGGTCTTCTTCAGGCGGCCCCTCTTCTAAGACATCGGGCCATTCAGGTGCAGTAGGACAACGTAACAACAGTGGCTTACATAAACCGACAGGGCGGAATGAAGAGCAGAGCAGCAATGGCAGAGGTGTCCGCCATCTTCATTCCGGGAGTAGACAACTGGGAAGCAGACTTCCTCAGCAGACACGATCTCCATCCAGGAGAGTGGGGCCTACATCCGGAGGTGTTCAAGGACATAACGGATCTTTGGGGTCTACCCCAGATAGACATGATGGCCTCTCGTCTAAACAAGAAGCTTCGGCGCTATTGTTCCAGGTTGAGGGACCCTCAGGCAGTGGCGGTGGAGACCCTGGTGTCTCCGTGGGTGTTCCAGTCAGTGTACGTGTTTCCACCACTCCCACTCGTCCCAAGAATCCTAAAGCTCATAAGGAGAATAAGGGTTCAAGCGATCCTCATTGCCCCAGACTGGCCAAGACGAGCTTGGTACGCGAACCTTCTGGATCTACTACAAGAAGAGCCGAGGCCTCTTCCTCTTCAGGAGGACCTGCTGCAGCAGGGTCCGTTCGCCTATCAAGACTTACCGCGGCTACGTTTGACGGCATGGAAGTTGAGCGCTTGATTCTTGCTCTGAAGGGTATTCTGAAAGAAGTTATTCCTACCCTCATACAGGCTAGGAAAGGAGTAACGTCTAAACATTACCATCGTATTTGGAAGAAATATGTCTCTTGGTGTGAGTCCAAGAAGTTTCCTGCGGTGGAATTTCAACTGGGACGTTTCCTCCTTTTCCTGCAGGCAGGAGTGGATATGGGGCTGAGATTGGGATCTGTGAAGGTACAGATTTCAGTCATGTCCATTTTCTTTCAGAAACAATTGGCTGCCCTCCCTGAGGTTCAGAACTTTTTGAAGGGAGTTCTGCATATCCAACCTCCCTTTGTACCGCCTACTGCGCCTTGGGACCTTAACGTGGTGTTGCAGTTTCTCCAGTCGGATTGGTTTGAGCCTCTACAGGAGGTGGAGCTCAAATTTCATACATGGAAGGCGGTCACTTTGTTGGCCTTAGCTTCTGATAGGCGTGTCTCTGAGCAGGGGGCTTTGTCATGCAAAAGCCCTTACTTGATCTTCCATGAGGATAGAGCTGCGCTCCGGACTCGTCAGCAGTTCCTTCCAAAGGTTGTGTCAGCATTTCATATCAACCAACCTCTTGTGGTGCCAGTGGCTACTGACTCCTCGATTACTTCAAAGTCCTTGGATGTCGTGAGGGCTCTGAAGATTTATGTGAAGAGAACTGCTCGTCACAGGAAGGCGGACTCCTTGCTTGTCCTATACGATCCCAAGAAAATTGGGTGTCCTGCTACTAAGCAGTCTATTTCTCGCTGGATTACATGCCTATTCTATGGCAGGACTGCCGTGTCCAAAATCTGTTAAGGCCCACTCTACTCGTAAGGTGGGGTCTTCCTGGGCGGCTGCCCGGGGTGTCTCGGCAACGCAGCTTTGCCGAGCGGCAACTTGGTCGGGGTCGAACACGTTTGCAAGGTTCTACAAGTTCGATACTTTGGCCTCTGATGATCTGAAGTTCGGGCAATCAGTTCTGCAGGAGCCTCCGCGCTCACCCTCCCATTCTGGGAGCTTTGGTACATTCCCCTGGTACTAATGTGGACACCAGCATCCTCTAGGACAGGGGTGTCAAACTCAAATTCATCGGGGGCCGCATCAGCAGTTTGGTCCCCATCAAAGGGCCGGTTGTATCTGTAGGTCTATCCAAAATTTACCGCTCCACCTGCCTTATATGTGCCCAGCCATCTGCCCCCTTTTAAAGTGCCCAGCCATGTGCCCCCTTTTATAGTGCCCAGCCATGTGCCCCCTTTTATAGTGCACAGGTCCCCATTTTACACATTGCGGCAGGCACAGGTCCCCATTTTACACATTGCGGCAGGCACAGGTCCCCATTTTACACATAGCGGCAGGTACAGGTCCCCATTTTACACATTGTGGCAGGTACAGGTCCCCATTTTACACATTGTGGCAGGCACAGGTCCCCATTTTACACATTGTGGCAGGCACAGGTCCCCATTTTACACATTGTGGCAGGCACAGGTCCCCATTTTACACATTGTGGCAGGCACAGGTCCCCATTTTACACATAGCGGCAGGTACAGGTCCCCATTTTACACATTGTGGCAGGCACAGGTCCCCATTTTACACATTGTGGCAGGCACAGGTCCCCATTTTACACATAGCGGCAGGTACAGGTCCCCATTTTACACATTGTGGCAGGCACAGGTCCCCATTTTACACATAGCGGCAGGCACAGGTCCCCATTTTACACATTGCGGCAGGTGGTGGAAGGAGGGAGAGAGAGAGAAAGAGAGGAAGGGAGAGGGGCTGACTTACATTTGAAGCGGTTCTCGCCGCTCTTCAGCCGCCTCTCCCTCCTCGTCTGCGCGGCTCCCTTCTCCCTCCTCCGACGGGGTTTCGTTGAATGACGCGTTTGCGCCGTGACGTCACGACGCAATCGCGTCATTCCGCGAAACCCCGCCCCCCCCCCGAGCTGGGCACTCGGGAGAAGGGGGTTTCATGGCGGCGGCACCGCGGGCCATCAGACGAGGTCTGGCGGGCCGGATTTGGCCCGCGGGCCTTGTCTTTGACACCCCTGCTCTAGGACATTAGAGAAAACAGGATTTTGGTACCTACCGGTAAATCCTTTTCTCGTAGTCCGTAGAGGATGCTGGGCGCCCACCCAGCGCTTCGTTTTCCTGCATATGTTATTTGGTTCAGTACCACTTCGTTTAGTTGCGTACTGCATAGTTACTGGGTAAGTAATGTTTCAGCCGTTTGCTGATTAGTTCAAGCTAGTTGACTTGACGTGCCTTGTATGTGTGAGCTGGTATGAATCTCACCACTATCTGTGTATAATCCTTCTCTCGAAGTATGTCGTCTCCTCAGGCACAGTTTCTAGACTGAGTCTGGTAGGAGGGGCATAGAGGGAGGAGCCAGCCCACACTCTTAAACTCTTAAAGTGCCAATGGCTCCTGGTGGACCCGTCTATACCCCATGGTACTAATGTGGACCCCAGCATCCTCTACGGACTACGAGAAAAGGATTTACCGGTAGGTACCAAAATCCTATTTTTGCGCACTGAAAGGAAACCTCATGCGGTTTTACAGCATAATATTATGTACCCTGCATGCGCAAATCACTCGGAAATGGCTACTAGAGATGTGCACTTGAAATTTTTCGGGTTTTGTGTTTTGGTTTTGGGTTCGGTTCCGCGGCCGTGTTTTGGGTTCGACCGCGTTTTGGCAAAACCTCGCCGAATTTTTTTTGTCGGATTCGGGTGTGTTTTGGATTCGGGTGTTTTTTTCAAAAAACACTAAAAAACAGCTTAAATCATAGAATTTGGGGGTCATTTTGATCCCAAAGTATTATTAACCTCAAAAACCATAATTTCCACTCATTTTCAGTCTATTCTGAACACCTCACACCTCACAATATTATTTTTAGTCCTAAAATTTGCACCGAGGTCGCTGGATGACTAAGCTAAGCGACCCTAGTGGCCGACACAAACACCTGGCCCATCTAGGAGTGGCACTGCAGTGTCACGCAGGATGGCCCTTCCAAAAAACACTCCCCAAACAGCACATGACGCAAAGAAAAAAAGAGGCGCAATGAGGTAGCTGTGTGAGTAAGCTAAGCGACCCTAGTGGCCGACACAAACACCTGGCCCATCTAGGAGTGGCACTGCAGTGTCACGCAGGATGGCCCTTCCAAAAAACACTCCCCAAACAGCACATGACGCAAAGAAAAAAAGAGGCGCAATGAGGTAGCTGTGTGAGTAAGATAAGCGACCCTAGTGGCCGACACAAACACCTGGCCCATCTAGGAGTGGCACTGCAGTGTCACGCAGGATGGCCCTTCCAAAAAACACTCCCCAAACAGCACATGACGCAAAGAAAAAAAGAGGCGCAGTGAGGTAGCTGTGTGAGTAAGATAAGCGACCCTAGTGGCCGAAACAAACACCTGGCCCATCTAGGAGTGGCAATGCAGTGTCACGCAGGATGGCCCTTAAAAAAAATACTCCCCAAACAGCACATGACGCAAAGAAAAATGAAAGAAAAAAGAGGTGCAAGATGGAATTGTCCTTGGGCCCTCCCACCCACCCGTATGTTGTATAAACAGGACATGCACACTTTAACCAACCCATCATTTCAGTGACAGGGTCTGCCACACGACTGTGACTGAAATGACGGGTTGGTTTGGACCCCCACCAAAAAAAAAAGCAATTAATCTCTCCTTGCACAAACTGGCTCTACAGAGGCAAGATGTCCACCTCATCATCATCCTCCGATATATCACCGTGTACATCCCCCTCCTCACAGATTATCAATTTGTCCCCACTGGAATCCACCATCTCAGCTCCCTGTGTACTTTGTGGAGGCAATTGCTGCTGGTCAATGTCTCCACGGAGGAATTGATTATAATTCATTTTAATGAACATCATCTTCTCCACATTTTCTGGAAGTAACCTCGTACGCCGATTGCTGACAAGGTGAGCGGCGGCACTAAACACTCTTTCGGAGTACACACTTGTGGGAGGGCAACTTAGGTAGAATAAAGCCAGTTTGTGCAAGGGCCTCCAAATTGCCTCTTTTTCCTGCCAGTATAAGTACGGACTGTCTGACGTGCCTACTTGGATGCGGTCACTCATATAATCCTCCACCATTCTTTCAATGGGGAGAGAATCATATGCAGTGCCAGTAGACGACATGTCCGTAATCGTTGGCAGGTCCTTCAGTCCGGACCAGATGTCAGCATCAGCAGTCGCTCCAGACTGCCCTGCATCACCGCCAGCGGGTGGGCTCGGAATTCTGAGCCTTTTCCTCGCACCCCCAGTTGCGGGAGAATGTGAAGGAGGAGATGTTGACAGGTCACGTTCCGCTTGACTTGACAATTTTCTCACCAGCAGGTCTTTGAACCCCAGCAGACTTGTGTGTGCCGGAAAGAGAGATCCAAGGTAGGTTTTAAATCTAGGATCGAGCACGGTGGCCAAAATGTAGTGCTCTGATTTCAACAGATTGACCACCCGTGAATCCTTGTTAAGCGAATTAAGGGCTCCATCCACAAGTCCCACATGCCTAGCGGAATCGCTCTGTGTTAGCTCCTCCTTCAATGTCTCCAGCTTCTTCTGCAAAAGCCTGATGAGGGGAATGACCTGACTCAGGCTGGCAGTGTCTGAACTGACTTCACGTGTGGCAAGTTCAAAGGGCAGCAGAACCTTGCACAACGTTGAAATCATTCTCCACTGCGCTTGAGACAGGTGCATTCCACCTCCTATATCGTGCTCAATTGTATAGGCTTGAATGGCCTTTTGCTGCTCCTCCAACCTCTGAAGCATATATAGGGTTGAATTCCACCTCGTTACCACTTCTTGCTTCAGATGATGGCAGGGCAGGTTCAGGCGTTTTTGGTGGTGCTCCAGTCTTCTGTACGTGGTGCCTGTACGCCGAAAGTGTCCCGCAATTCTTCTGGCCACCGACAGCATCTCTTGCACGCCCCTCTCGTTTTTTAAATAATTCTGCACCACCAAATTCAAGGCAGGGCCGGTGCAAGGTTTCTCGGCACCCTAGGCAAAATTTCTGCCTACACCCCCCCCCCCCCCCGTCCTCCCGGCCCTCCCCTTCCCCTGTTGCTTGGACAGCGGAGTGATCACGTTATCTAGAGGCTGTGTTAACAGTATGTTGATCCTCCTGAAGCAGCCAAATAACAGCAAAAGAAAACCTGACAAATATTATATTAAATACACACAAGTTAAAAAGCATCCAGCCCCACATCCATATATAGTATAATACCACAGTCTGTTGTTTTATACAGTATTATAGATAGGCACCAGGGTTGTAACTAGAACTTTGTGGCAGTGACGTGCGGTGACGTCATTGGCTGGGGAGGCACTGAGATTTTATATATATATATCTATATATATATATATATACACACGCATACATATACAGTGGTCGAAGTGGACATTTTGAAGTGGTGGTATGGAAAAGTGAAGGTTGCACTCAAATGGGGGCGTGTCCTTCAGTGTAGTAGGACCCCTTATACTATCTAGAAATTCTTATACTATCTAGAAATTCACATTACAGCACACGGTATGAGCCAAAATTCACATTACAGCACATGGTATGAGCCAAAATTCACATTATAGCACACTGTATGAGCCGAAATTCACATTACAGCACATCGTATGATCCAAAATTCACATTACAGAACACGGTATGAGCCAAAATTCACACTACAGCACACGGGATGAGCCAAAATTCACATTACAGCACACCGTATGATCCGAAATTCATATTTTACCACACAGTATGAGCCGAAATTCACATTACAGCACATGGTATGACCCACAATTCAGGGACAGGGAGAGAAAGTGACAGCAGGGACTGAGAGAGTGACAGCAGGGACTGAGAGCGTGACAGCAGAGACATAGGGTAACATTACCTGATATGTGCAGCAGAGGTGCGGAAGGGACTGTGGTTGTCGGTGGCGTATGAGCCCATGGTCTGCGGGGGATGCGGTGGTACTAAGCTGTCCTTCGTCGCTGCGGCGTTGATGTCCCTCTGACCACCGCCAGTTGTGGTCTGCGGTGGTCAGCTTTTAATGGCGGTGCAGCGTGCAGCAGTGAGCGCTGGTCAGTGGTGGGCGGCGGGCAGCTGTGATACAAATATATATTTTTTTTTACATTTATTTTTCCCTGTCCCTGCGTCCAAGTGATCTGGGGGTGAGCTGCAGTCCAAGTAATCTTGCCCAGAGCACTTGGACTGCAGCTCACCCCCAGATCACTTGGACTGCAGCTCACCCCCAGATCACTTGGACTGCAGCTCACCCCCAGATCACTTGGACTGCAGCTCACCCCCAGATCACTTGGACTGCAGCTCACCCCCAGATCACAAGGGGAGAGCTGCAGTCCAAGTGATCTGGGGGGGAGCTGCCCAGACACTTACCACCAAGCACAAACCCCCCCCCCCCCCTGTAGGCAACTCCAACATCAGGTCCCGCCGCTGCCCCCCCTCCGCGCTCCTGAAGTGGCAGGCAGCTCCACTGTAGTGTCGGGTCCCGCCGCAGCTTGACCTCAATGCCTATGGGTGATTGGACAGCGGATCCGCCGTCCAATCACATCTGCCTCGCTGACAGGGGCAGGTTTTCCCTGTCAATGACGCACTGGCATATGTGCCGCTTCCCCCGCAGTTTTTTAATGGGCTTTTACAACCCTGTGCCTGGCCCCGCCCCCCTTTCTCTCCCATTCCAATTGTTAACGGGAGGCACTGCTATCTGTGCCTCCCAAAGTGATTTAAAGATTTAAAATGCTTATCATAATATAAAGAGATTACTTATGACACAGAATATGTGTCATAAGTATCTTCTTTATATTATTTTAATCATTAATGGCAGGGGAGGCACTGCCTCCTACCTCCCCTGCCTCCCGACTACACGTCCCTGCTTTGTGGGCCCCCGTAGTAGGATCTTGAAAGGGCAGCATCGAGAGGATAGGGAGACGCGGAGCTGCAGGGAGGGGATAGGGAGACGCTGGGCGGCAGGGAGGGGATAGGGAGACGCAGGGCGGCAGGGAGGGGATAGGGAGACGCAGGGCGGCAGGGAGGGGATAGGGAGACGCGGGGCTGCAGGGAGGGGATAGGGAGACGCGGGGCTGCAGGGAGGGGATAGGGAGACGCAGGGCTGCAGGGAGGGGATAGGGAGACGCAGGGCTGCAGAGAGTGGATAGGGAGACGCGGGGCTGCAGGAAGGGGATAGGGAGACGCGGGCCGGCAGGGTGGGGATAGGGAGACGCGGAGCTGCAGGGAGGGGATAGGGAGACGCGGGGCTGCAGGGAGGGGATAGGGAGACGCGGGGCTGCAGGGAGGGGATAGGGAGACGCGGGGCTGCAGGGAGGGGATAGGGAGACGCGGGCGGCAGGGAGGGGATAGGGAGACGCGGAGCTGTAGGGAGGGGATAGGGAGACGCGGGGCGGCAGGGTGGGGATAGGGAGACGCGGAGCTGCAGGGAGGGGATAGGGAGACGCGGGCGGCAGGGAGGGGATAGGGAGACGCGGAGCTGTAGGGAGGGGATAGGGAGACGCGGGGCGGCAGGGTGGGGATAGGGAGACGCGGAGCTGCAGGGAGGGGATAGGGAGACGCGGGGCGGCAGGGAGGGGATAGGGAGACGCGGGGCGGCAGGGAGGAAGGGGATAGGGCGACGCGGGGTAGGAGGGAGGGGATAGGGAGACGCGGGGCGGCAGGGAGGGAGGGGATAGGGAGGCGCGGGACAGTAGGGAGGGAGGGGATAGGGAGACGCGGGGCGGCAGGGATGGAGGGGATAGGGAGGCGCGGGACGGCAGGGAGGGAGGGGATAGGGAGGCGCGGGACGGCAGGGAGCGAGGGGATAGGGAGACACGGGGCGGCAGAGAGGGAGGGGATAGGGAGGCGCGAGACGGCAGGGAGCGAGGGGATAGGGAGACACGGGGCGGCAGAGAGGGAGGGGATAGGGAGGCGCGGGACGGCAGGGAGTGAGGGGATAGGGAGACACGGGGCGGCAGAGAGGGAGGGGATAGGGAGGCGTGGGGCGGCAGGGAGGGAGGGGATAGGGAGACTTCTCTTGCCTTTCAGATGCAGTAGACATCACCATCCGCAGCGTCTCCCCTCTGCCCATTCTTCCTGGGGCTTCCGGCTGCAGTACTGACGATAATGTTAGGGGGAGGGCTCGTCGATGGCAGTCAGAGGGGAGAACTTGAAGTGCTGTCTCCTCCGCATAATGCGACAGCCCTGCCCCTGCTCCTCCTCTCTAAAAATTAAATTTTGCTAGTTAAATGGTAAACAAACGGGGCGGCCGCGGCGAGGGTCTAGCCTGCCACAGCCGTCAGTCACCTCACCAACGCTAGTGTATTGCTTTCCCCTGCTCCCTGTCTCTAACAGAAATTGACTTTGCTGCGCGTATGAGAGAGTAGGTCAGGAGACGGGCGCCGCACAAGCGCACAGACAGCATGTCAGTGCTGACGGCGCCTGGGACGAGTGTTAGGCTGTCAGTGGGCGGCGCCCGTCTCCTGACCTGCTCTCTCATACGCGCAGCAAAGTCAATTTCTGTTAGAGACAGGGAGCAGGGAAAGCAATACACTAGCGTTGGTGAGGTGACTGACGGCTGTGGCAGGCTAGACCCTCGCCGCGGCCGCCCCTGTCTGGGCTTACTTATCAAAATATATTTTTTTTTTTTGGTAAAATAGATTTAAGTGGAGCCTGCCGCCCTCCAGTGGCCAGCGCCCATAGGCAGCTGCCTAAAGCTGCCTAATGGTAGCGCCGGCCCTGATTCAAGGTATGTGCAAAACATGGGACGTGCTGGAATTTGCCCATATTTAATGCACACACAATATTGCTGGCGTTGTCCGATGCCACAAATCCACAGGAGAGTCCAATTGGGGTAAGCCATTCCGCGATGATCTTCCTCAGTTGCCGTAAGAGGTTTTCAGCTGTGTGCGTATTCTGGAAAGCGGTGATACAAAGCGTAGCCTGCCTAGGAAAGAGTTGGCGTTTGCGAGATGCTGCTACTGGTGCCGCCGCTGCTGTTCTTGCGGCGGGAGTCCATACATCTACCCAGTGGGCTGTCACAGTCATATAGTCCTGACCCTGCCCTGCTCCACTTGTCCACATGTCCGTGGTTAAGTGGACATTGGGTACAACTGCATTTTTTAGGACACTGGTGAGTCTTTTTCTGACGTCCGTGTACATTCTCGGTATCGCCTGCCTAGAGAAGTGGAACCTAGATGGTATTTGGTAACGGGGGCACACTACCTCAAGAAATTGTCTAGTTCCCTGTGAACTAACGGCGGATACCGGACGCACGTCTAACACCAACATAGTTGTCAAGGCCTCAGTTATCCGCTTTGCAACAGGATGACTGCTGTGATATTTCATCTTCCTCGCAAAGGACTGTTGGACAGTCAATTGCTTGGTGGAAGTAGTAAAAGTGGGCTTACGACTTCCCCTCTGGGATGACCATCGACTCCCAGCAGCAACAACAGCAGCGCCAGCAGCAGTAGGCGTTACACGCAAGGATGCATCGGAGGAATCCCAGGCAGGAGAGGACTCGTCAGAATTGCCAGTGACATGGCCTGCAGGACTATTGGCATTCCTGGGGAAGGAGGAAATTGACACTGAGGGAGTTGGTGGGGTGGTTTGCGTGAGCTTGGTTACAAGAGGAAGGGATTTACTGGTCAGTGGACTGCTTCCGCTGTCGCCCAAAGTTTTTGAACTTGTTACTGACTTATTATGAATGCGCTGCAGGTGACGTATAAGGGAGGATGTTCCGAGGTGGTTAACGTCCTTACCCCTACTTATTACAGCTTGACAAAGGCAACACACGGCTTGACAAATGTTGTCCGCATTTCTGTTGAAATACTTCCACACCGAAGAGCTGATTTTTTTGGTATTATCACCAGGCATGTCAATGGCCATATTCCTCCCACGGACAACAGGTGTCTCCCCGGGTGCCTGACTTAAACAAACCACCTCACCATCAGAATCCTCCTTGTCAATTTCCTCCCCAGCGCCAGCAACACCCATATCCTCCTCATCCTGGTGTACTTCAACACTGACATCTTCAATCTGACTATCAGGAACTGGACTGCGGGTGCTCCTTCCAGCACTTGCAGGGGGCGTGCAAATGGTGGAAGGCGCATGCTCTTCACGTCCAGTGTTGGGAAGGTCAGGCATCGCAACCGACACAATTGGACTCTCCTTGTGGATTTGGGATTTCGAAGAACGCACAGTTCTTTGCTGTGCTTTTGCCAGCTTGAGTCTTTTCATTTTTCTAGCGAGAGGCTGAGTGCTTCCATCCTCATGTGAAGCTGAACCACTAGCCATGAACATAGGCCAGGGCCTCAGCCGTTCCTTGCCACTCCGTGTGGTAAATGGCATATTGGCAAGTTTACGCTTCTCCTCCGACAATTTTATTTTAGATTTTTGAGTCCTTTTTTTACTGATATTTGGTGTTTTGGATTTTACATGCTCTGTACTATGACATTGGGCATCGGCCTTGGCAGACGACGTTGCTGGCATTTCATCGTCTCGGCCATGACTAGTGGCAGCAGCTTCAGCACGAGGTGGAAGTCGATCTTGATCTTTCCCTATTTTTGGAACCTCAACATTTTTGTTCTCCATATTTTAATAGGCACAACTGAAAGGCACCTCAGGTAAACAATGGAGATGGATGGATACTAGTATACTTATGGATGACGAGCGACTGCCGACACAGAGGTAGCTACAGCCGTGGACTACCGTACTGTGTCTGCTGCTAATATAGACTGGATGATAATGAGATAAAATTTAAATATATATATATATCACACTAGTACTGCAGCCGGACAGGTATATATTATGTAATGACGGACCTGCTGGACACTGTCTGTCAGACTCAGCACTGCAGACTCCTAAAGTAAGCTACTAGTATCAAGAAGATAGAAGAAAAAAAAACCACGGGTAGGTGGTATACAATTATGGATGGACGAGCGACTGCCGACACAGAGGTAGCTACAGCCGTGGACTACCGTACTGTGTCTGCTGCTAATATAGACTGGATGATAATGAGATAAAATGAAAATATATATATATATATCACACTAGTACTGCAGCCGGACAGGTATATATTATGTAATGACGGACCTGCTGGACACTGTCTGTCAGACTCAGCACTGCAGACTCCTAAAGTAAGCTACTAGTATCAAGAAGATAGAAAAAAAAAAAACCACGGGTAGGTGGTATACAATTATGGATGGACGAGCGACTGCCGACACAGCGGTAGCTACAGCCGTGGACTACCGTACTGTGTCTGCTGCTAATATAGACTGGATGATAATGAGATAAAATTAAAATATATATATATATCACACTAGTACTGCAGCCGGACAGGTATATATTATGTAATGACGGACCTGCTGGACACTGTCTGTCAGCACTGCAGACTCCTAAAGTAAGCTACTAGTATCAAGAAGATAGAAAAAAAAAACCACGGGTAGGTGGTATACAATTATGGATGGACGAGCGACTGCCGACACAGAGGTAGCTACAGCCGTGGACTACCGTACTGTGTCTGCTGCTAATATAGACTGGATGATAATGAGATAAAATTAAAATATATATATATATATATCACACTAGTACTGCAGCCGGACAGGTATATATTATGTAATGACGGACCTGCTGGACACTGTCTGCAGAATGCGTTTATAAAAACACCACACGACGAGTGTTTAACTTTTTCAGGCAGACAATCACAATATACTGGTGGTCAGCAGACAATCACAATACTGGTGGTCAGTGGTCACTGGTCAGTCACACTGGCAGTGGCACTCTGGCAGCAAAAGTGTGCACTGTACTTAAAATATGTACTCCTGCTATAACTGCTCCCCAGTCTCCCCCACAATTAAGCTGTGTGAGCAGTGAGCACTCAGCACAGTCAGATAATGATATACAGTATTACATATGATGCAGCACACTGGGCTGAGCACAGATATGGTATGTGACTGTGTCACACTGTGTATCGTTTTTTTTCAGGCAGAGAACGGATTAATTAAACTGGTGGTCACTGGTCACACTATCAGCAGCAAGTAGTACTCCTCCTAATAATATGCTCCCCAAAATTTGTGTCTCTCTCTAGTACTCTAGTCTAAACGGAGAGGACGCCAGCCACGTCCTCTCCCTATCAATCTCAATGCACGTGTGAAAATGGCGGCGACGCGCGGCTCCTTATATAGAATCCGAGTCTCGCGATAGAATACGAGCCTCGCGAGAATCCGACAGCGGGATGATGACGTTCGGGCGCGCTCGGGTTAACCGAGCAAGGCGGGAAGATCCGAGTCGCTCGGCCCCGTGTAAAAAAACCTGAAGTTCGGGCGGGTTCGGATTCCGAGGAACCGAACCCGCTCATCTCTAATGGCTACAGCGGACATTTTCTAAGTGACTTGTGTCTGCGGTGCTGGCCTGCCTATGCAGATCTCCGGAAGGGTAAGTATAATATATGGGTGCGGGGTGTGCAGTGTGGGCCCCCCTGCACCCAGAGGGCCATGTGCACCATACACATTGCACTCATTATAGAAACGACTATGCATCTGGTATATTGCTGACTAACCACCAAGCCAGGTAATTAAACAGAGACTTGGATATTAAGAATTACAGACATAGGGGGATATTCAATTAGTGACGAATTTGGCGAATTCACCGATCCACATGGTTTTTCCCGTGCAGATTTTTTGACTAAAAACATCACGGCATTGAATAGGATTAATGTAAATTCGCCGTAAAAAATAAGATTTTACTCACTGATAAATCTATTTCTCGTAGTCCGTAGTGGATGCTGGGAACTCCGAAAGGACCATGGGGAATAGCGGCTCCGCAGGAGTCTGGGCACAACTAAAAGAAAGCTTTTAGACTACCTGGTGTGCACTGGCTCCTCCCACTATGACCCTCCTCCAAGCCTCAGTTAGGATACTGTGCCCGGAAGAGCTGACACAATAAGGAAGGATTTTGAATCCCGGGTAAGACTCATACCAGCCACACCAATCACACCGTATAACACGTGATACCATATCCAGTTAACAGTATGAAACATAACTGAGCCTCTCAACAGATGGCTCATAACAATAACCCGTTAGTGAACAATAACTATGTACAATTATTGCAGACAATCCGCACTTGGGACGGGCGCCCAGCATCCACTACGGACTACGAGAAATAGATTTACCGGTGAGTAAAATCTTATTTTCTCTAACGTCCTAGTGGATGCTGGGGACTCCGTAAGGACCATGGGGATTATACCAAAGCTCCCAAACGGGCGGGAGAGTGCGGATGACTCTGCAGCACCGAATGAGAGAACTCAAGGTCCTCCTCAGCCAGGGTATCAAATTTGTAGAATTTTGCAAACGTGTTTGCCCCTGACCAAGTAGCAGCTCGGCAAAGTTGTAAAGCCGAGACCCCTCGGGCAGCCGCCCAAGATGAGCCCACCTTCCTTGTAGAATGGGCTTTTACTGATTTAGGATGCGGCAGTCCAGCCGCAGAATGCGCCAGCTGAATTGTGCTACAAATCCAGCGAGCAATAGTCTGCTTAGAAGCAGGAGCACCCAGTTTGTTGGGTGCATACAGGATAAATAGCGAGTCAGTTTTCCTGACTCCAGCCGTCCTGGAAACATAAATTTTCAAGGCCCTGACTACGTCCAGCAACTTGGAATCCTCCAAGTCGCTAGTAGCCGCAGGCACTACAATAGGTTGGTTCAAGTGAAAAGCTGATACCACCTTAGGGAGAAACTGGGGACGAGTCCTCAATTCTGCCCTATCCATATGGAAAATCAGATAAGGGCTTTTAAATGACAAAGCCGCCAATTCTGATACACGCCTGGCCGAAGCCAAGGCCAATAACATGACCACTTTCCACGTGAGATATTTTAGATCCACGGTCTTTAGTGGCTCAAACCAATGTGATTTTAGGAAATTCAACACCAAGTTGAGATCCCAGGGTGCCACTGGAGGCACAAAAGGGGGCTGAATATGCAGCACTCCTTTTACAAATGTCAGAACTTCAGGTAGTGAAGCTAGTTCTTTTTGGAAGAAAATCGACAGAGCCGATATCTGCACCTTAATGGAGCCTAATTTTAGGCCCATAGTCACTCCTGCCTGTAGGAAGTGCAGAAATCGACCCAGCTGAAATTCCTCTGTTGGGGCCTTATTGGCCTCACACCAAGCAACATATTTCCGCCATATGCGGTGATAATGCTTTACAGTTACATCTTTCCTGGCTTTAATCAGCGTAGGAATGACATCCTCCGGAATGCCCTTTTCCTTTAGGATCCGGTGTTCAACCGCCATGCCGTCAAACGCAGCCGCGGTAAGTCTTGGAACAGACAGGGCCCCTGCTGCAGCAGGTCCTGTCTGAGCGGCAGAGGCCATGGGTCCTCTGAGATCATCTCTTGAAGTTCCGGGTACCATGCTCTTCTTGGCCAATCCGGAACCACGAGTATTGTCCTTACTCCTCGTTTCTTATTATTCTCAGTACCTTTGGTATGAGAGGCAGAGGAGGGAACACATAAACCGACTGGTACACCCACGGTGTCACTAGAGCGTCCACCGCTATCGCCTGAGGGTCCCTTGACCTTGCGCAATATCTCTCTAGTTTTTTGTTTAGGCAGGACGCCATCATGTCCACCTGTGGTTTTTCCCACTGGTTTACAATCATTTGAAAGACTTCTGGATGAAGTCCCCACTCTCCCGGGTGGAGGTCGTGCCTGCTGAGGAAGTCTGCTTCCCAGTTGTCCACTCCCGGAATGAACACTGCTGACAGTGCTAGCACATGATTTTCCGCCCATCGGAGAATCCTTGTGGCTTCTGCCATTGCCGTCCTGCTTCTTGTGCCGCCCTGTCGGTTTACATGGGCGACCGCCGTGATGTTGTCTGACTGGATCAGTACCGGCTGGTGTAGAAGCAGGGGTTTTGCCTGACTTAGGGCACTGTAAATGGCCCTCAGTTCTAGAATATTTATGTGTAGGGAAGTCTCCTGACTCGACCAAGTCCTTGGAAGTTTCTTCCCTGTGTGACTGCCCCCCAGCCTCGAAGGCTGGCATCCGTGGTCACCAGGACCCAGTCCTGTATGCCGAATCTGCGGCCCTCTAGAAGATGAGCACTCTGCAGCCACCACAGCAGAGACACCCTGGTTCTTGGAGACAGGGTTATTAGCCGATGCATCTGAAGATGCGATCCGGACCATTGGTCCAACAGGTCCCACTGAAAGATTCTGGCATGGAACCTGCCGAAAGGAATTGCTTCGTAAGAAGCCACCATCTTTCCCAGGACTCGCGTGCAGTGATGCACCGACACCTGTTTTGGTTTCAGGAGGTTTCTGACTAGAGACGACAGCTCCATGGCTTTTTCCTCTGGGAGAAACACTTTTTTCTGGACTGTGTCCAGAATCATTCCCAGGAACAGTAGACGTGTCGTCGGAACCAGCTGTGACTTTGGAATATTTAGAATCCAACCGTGCTGGTGTAGCACCTCCTGAGATAGTGCTACTCCTACCAACAACTGCTCCTTGGATCTCGCCTTTATTAGGAGATCGTCCAAGTATGGAATAATTAAAACTCCCTTTTTTCGAAGGAGTATCATCATTTCCGCCATTACCTTGGTAAACACCCTCGGTGCCGTGGACAGACCAAACGGCAGCGTCTGGAATTGGTAATGGCAATTCTGTACCGCAAATCTGAGGTACTCCTGGTGAGGATGGTAAATAGGGACATGCAGGTAAGCATCCTTGATGTCCAGGGATACCATGTAATCCCCCTCGTCTAGACTTGCAATAATCGCCCTGAGCGATTCCATCTTGAACTTGAATTTTTTTATGTATGTGTTCAAGGATTTCAAATTTAAAATGGGTCTCACCGAACCGTCCGGTTTCGGTACCACAAACAGTGTGGAATAGTAACCCCGTCCTTGTTGAAGTAGGGGCACCTTGACTATCACGCGCTGGGAATACAGCTTGTGAATTGCCTCTAGCCCAGCCTCCCTGTCCGAGGGAGTTGCTGGCAAGGCTGATTTGAGGAAACGGCGGGGGGGAGACGCCTCGAATTCCAGCTTGTACCCCTGAAATACTACTTGAAAGATCCAGGGATCCACCTGTGAGCGAGCCCACTGATCGCTGAAATTTTGGAGGCGGCCCCCCACCGTACCTGGCTCCGCCTGTGGAGCCCCACCGTCATGCGGCGGACTTGGAAGAAGCGGGGGAGGACTTTTGCTCCTGGGAACTAGCTGTTTGTTGCAGCCTTTTTCCCCTACCTCTGCCTCTGGACAGAAAGGACCCGCCTTTTCCTCGCCTGTTTTTCTGGGTCCGAAAGGACTGTACCTGATAAAACTGCGCTTTTTTAGGCTGTGAGGGAACATGGGGTAAAAATGCTGACTTCCCAGCTGTCGCTGTGGAAACGAGGTCCGAGAGACCATCCCCGAATAACTCCTCACCCTTATAAGGCAAAACTTCCATGTGCCTTTTGGAATCTGCATCCCCTGTCCACTGCCGGGTCCATAAGCCTCTCCTAGCAGAAATGGACAATGCACTTATTTTAGATGCCAGCCGGCAGATCTCCCTCTGTGCATCTCTCATGTATAAGACTGAGTCTTTTATATGCTCTATGGTTAGCAGAATAGTGTCCCTGTCTAGGGTGTCAATATTTTCTGACAGGGAATCTGACCACGCAGTGGCAGCACTGCACATCCATGCTGACGCAATAGCTGGCCTAAGTATAATGCCTGTGTGTGTATATATAGACTTCAGGATCGCTTCCTGTTTTCTATCCGCAGGCTCCTTCAGGGCGGCCGTATCCGGAGACGGAAGTGCCACCTTTTTAGACAAACGTGTGAGCGCTTTATCCACCCTAGGAGGTGTTTCCCAACGTGCCCTATCCTCTGGCGGGAAAGGGAACGCCATTAGTAATTTTTTGAGATTATCAATCTTTTATCAGGGAAAGCCCACGCTTCTTCACACACTTCATTTAATTCTTCAGATGGGGGAAAAACTACGGGTAGTTTTTTCTCCCCAAACATAATACCCTTTTTTGTGGTACCTGGGTTTAAATCTGAAATGTGTAACACCTCTTTCATTGCCTCAATCATGCAGCGAATGGCCTTAGTGGACATTAGATTAGACTCATCGTCGTCGACACTGGTATCTATCCGTGTCGACATCTGGGTCTGCCATCTGAGGTAGCGGGCGTTTTAGATCCCCTGATGGCCTTTGAGACACCTGGGCAGGCACAAGCTGAGAAGCCGGCTGTCCCGCATTTGGCATGTCGCTTGCACGTAATTCCTTCCATAAAACCATCCACTCAGGTGTCTGCCCCGCAGGGGGTGACATCACTTCTACAGGCATCTGCTCCGCCTCCACATAATTTTCCTCCTCAAACATGTCGACACAGCCGTACCGACACACCGCACACACACCGGGAATGCTCTAAACAGAGGACAGGACCCCACAGAAGCCCTTTGGGGAGACAGAGAGAGAGTATGCCAGCACACACCAGAGCGCTATATACTGCAGGGACTAACTGAATTATGTCCCCTATAGCTGCTATAATATTTACTGCGCCTAAATTTAGTGCCCCCCCCCCCCCTCTCTTTTTTACCCTTTTTCTGTAGTGTAGACTGCAGGGGAGAGCCAGGGAGCTTCCTTCCAGCGGAACTGTGAGGGAAAAATGGCGCCAGTGTGCTGAGGGGGATAGCTCCGCCCCTTTTTCGCGGACTATTCTCCCGCTTTTTTAAGGATTCTGGCAGGGGTAATTATCACATATATAGCCTCTGGGGCTATATATTTTGATTGTTTTGCCAGCCAAGGTGTTTTTATTGCTGCTCAGGGCGCCCCCCCCCAGCGCCCTGCAAGCCTCAGTGACCGGAGTGTGAAGTGTGTATGAGAAGCAATGACGCACAGCTGCAGTGCTGTGCGCTACCTTGGAGAAGACAGAAGTCTTCATGCCGCCGATTTTCCGGACTTCTTCTTGCTTCTGGCTCTGTAAGGGGGACGGCGGCGCGGCTCCGGGACCGAACACCAAGGCCAGTTCCATGCGGTCGGTCCCTCTGGAGCTAATGGTGTCCAGTAGCCTAAGAAGCCCAAGCTAGCTGCAAGCAGGTAGGTTCGCTTCTTCTCCCCTTAGTCCCTCGTTGCAGTGAGCCTGTTGCCAGCAGGTCTCACTGTAAAATAAAAAACCTAAAATATGCTTTCTTCTAAGAGCTCAGGAGAGCCCCTAGTGTGCATCCAGCTCGGCCGGGCACAAAAATCTAACTGAGGCTTGGAGGAGGGTCATAGTGGGAGGAGCCAGTGCACACCAGGTAGTCTAAAAGCTTTCTTTTAGTTGTGCCCAGACTCCTGCGGAGCCGCTATTCCCCATGGTCCTTTCGGAGTTCCCAGCATCCACTAGGACGTTAGAGAAACTGGGAAAAAGTGCACATGGTTTTGCCCATTAGAGAAAGATTTTGCTTTTGCGATCAGGTCTGTATTAGGCCCTTACTTCATATAGTATTTAATTTTCGTTTGAACTCATACAATATTTCCCAGCACCTAGGACCTTTGCTGGAGAAGACACACACAGGAGGGCAACCTGACCAATTTTGGGGGGTCTTGTCCATACTTGCCTACTTTTGAAAAGCAGTTTCAGGGAGATTCTAGATTACCTGATAACGCGTCGCACCTCGTCACTGAGGGGGATCCATGCTCCGTCTAAAGAGCGTGTCTAGCTCCGCCTATGGGCATGCCTATTGCCGTTCACGGTTTATCCTGCACCATGCTGCCAAAAGGGGGTTTCTAAATAGGTGGCATGTGCAGGCACAAAGAAAACGCCAATCTACATTAGCCTACACACACTCAATGGCAGCCTATGCGCGCACACACTCAACCAAGGGTCAGTACAAGCCTACACCCACTTACACAAAGGGGTCGGTGCCAGTGTACCCCCACACACGGGGATAAATGCCAGGCTACACATACACACAGGAATCAGTGCCAGCCTACACCCACACACAGGAATCAGTGCCAGCCTACACCCACCCACGGGTCGGTGCCAGCGAACATACACATGGGGGTCGGTGCCAGCATACACACACACATGGGGGTCGGTGCCAGCGTACATACACACATGGGGGTCGGTGCCAGCGTACATACACACATGGGGGTTGGTGCCAGCGTACACACACATGGGGGTCGGTGCAAGAGTACACACATACATGGGAGTCGGTGCCAGCGTACACACATACATGGGAGTCGGTGCCAGCGTACACACATACATGGGAGTCGGTGCCAGCGTACACACATACATGGGAGTCGGTGCCAGCGTACACACACACACATGGGGGTCGGTGCCAGCGTACACACACATGGGGGTCGGTGCCAGCGTACACACACACACACACACATGGGGGTCGGTGCCTGCGTACACACACACATACATGGGGGTCGGTGCCAGCGTACACACACACACATGGGGGTCGGTGCCAGCGTACACACACACACATGGGGGTCGGTGCCAGCGTACACACACACACATGGGGGTCGGTGCCAGCGTACACACACACACATGGGGGTCGGTGCCAGCGTACACACACATGGGGGTCGGTTCCAGCGTACACACACACGGGGGTCGGTTCCAGCGTACACACACACGGGGGTCGGTGCCAGCGTACACACACAAAGTTATTGCTGCCATCGTACACACACACATAGCGATTGGCATCAGTGTACACACACACATAGCGATTGGCATCAGTGTACACACACACTCATGGGGATCAGTACCAGGTCCATACACAAATGTATCAATAGCGGGCCACACACAAATGGGTCAATGCCAGCCTACACATAGTTCCAGCCTATGGAGCCGCTGTGAGTAGAAATACAGACACCCACCTTAGTATGGGCACTCCTCCTCTTCCTCCTCTGAGCTCCCAGCCAGCTGCCTCCACATTGCCAAGTCTCCCTGCCAGATCTGCTCTAAACGCGGGCCAGCATCTCATCCAGTGACAGCTGCTACCTGACATGCCGCTCCACTAGCTCAGCCTCAGTGTGGAGATTCGGGAGCGCAGCAATCCCTTGCTCCCTGCAGACTCTAATAGTGGATCTGCTGGAGCAAGTACACTTGTCTCCACTCTCCACGTGTGTGGGGCCCGGGAGCGCTGCGAGGCTGTGCTGCAGTGACTCACCGCACGTCCCTGCAGTGTGCAAGCTCTCCTCCGAGGCCCCCTGTTATAGTGGGTGAGCTCTGAAGCGCTCACCTCCTGCAGTCACATACCCTCCAACATGACCCGCCCCACTAGGTACAAAATGCTCTGTTTCTGGACTTTCCTCTTAATTTATTATTGCCATCACCTGTGAAGAAACAGCTTTCTTATCATGTAACTAGTTCAACACAGGTGATGGAAATCATAAATTAAGAGGGAAGTCCAGGAACAGAACATTTTGTACCTAGTGGGGCGGGTCACGTTGGAGGGTCTGCAGTCACCGCCAGCAGAGTATTTGCTGGCGGGATGGACTGCAATTGTCCCTCTACAGTTCATCCGGGTGCTGCTCACTGTGTGTAGTGCGGTTAGGTTTGGCTCCCGATTCCGGGTGATGTTTTCTCTTCCAGGTCCTGCCCCCATAACTTCCTCATGTGGCAGCAGGAAGCGGGGGACTCCACAGCAAACCGGGAGTCTCCCGCAGAATGCGGGAGGGTAGGCAAGTATGGGAGACTCTTGTCCCATGTTGTCCTTGCTATGAAAAAAGGTCTATTATTTAATGTACAATATCACAAATGTACATTTCCCAATGGCTCTTTATTTTTCCCTTTTCCCACACAACCAGAGCAGGCCCGACCGGTACACTGGGTACACAGCTGCGTAGAGTGCCACACTGTGGAGGGCACAGCCACTGCCTTCTCCATCCCGACTGCAAGCTGACCGCTGCTGCATCCCCAGATGTGCTCACACCTCTGCCGCACTGCCCGCAGGGAGAACCTGGACAACGGGGTAAGATGAGCAGGGAGCTGGGGACGGAATGCACTGGGACAGGGTCACACACTGCAGGTACCATCTAGCTTCAAGCACACTCACTAAATCCCTGTTACCCCTGCCTCACCAGTCACCCACTATCTACCTGTCACCCCTGCCTCAACAGTCACCCACTATCTACCTGTCACCCCTGCCTCTCCAGGCACCAAATATCTCCCTGTCACCCACTATCTACATGTCACCCCTACCTCCCCATTCACCTACTATCTCCCTATCACCACTATCCCCCTGTCACCCCTGCCTCCCTAGTCACCAAATAACTACCTGTCACCCCTGCCTCCCCAGTCACCTAGTATCTCATTGTCATCCATTATCTCACTGTTACCCCTGCCTCACCAGTCACCCACTATCTACCTGTCACCCTTTCCTCCCCAGTCGCCTACTATCTGCCTATCACCTGTGCCTCCCCTGTCACCCACTATTTCCCTGTTACCCCTGTATCCCCAGTCATCTATCTCCTTGTCACCCACTGTCTCCCTGTGACCCCTGCCTCAGCAGTCATCCACTATCTACCTGTCACCCACTATCTTCCTTCTTCCTGAAAGATCAATTAAAGGTCAAACTGCTGATTTTTAGATTTTGAGTTTGTATTGTACGCTGGACTGGGGCTGCAGGGCAGGACTGGCTTATACTGGAGTGAATGAACAGAACATTGGTGTAATATGAGAGCTGATTACATAAGGGAGAACAAATGATGATTCCTTGCTGCAGAATGGAAAGCGCTGATCACAGAGCTGAATTGTTGACAGGAATAGGAGCCCTCTGAATAGCACTGGAGAGAAACTGGAACAGATGCTGGAGCTCAGGAACAGAGAATACTTCTGACACAGAAGACCAGAAGTACCTAAAAGACTAGGTGCAGAGAGTGGTTTAAATAGCGAGCTCTAACACAGGATTGGTCATTGAAGACACGTGCAGCGTACAGACTCTGTGAATGGCTGTAACAGACTCAGCTGAATTCAGACAAGATGGTGGTGCCCACGCTCTGTCAGACCGCAACAAAAGGGGAATCCTGAGATGACTGGCCAGTGGACACATGCCAGCCAGTAAATTGACAGCGCCGGGTGTGGTAAGAAATTCTAAGCACCCAATTTAAGACACTGATAATTCATCGGTAAATCATCAAGTTACTGTTGACAGTAACTAGATGATGTAGAACTTAGACAAAAAAAATTAATCTTAGGGTCCAATTTGTGTTCACCTCTGAATCAGGCCCTTAGGACTGAGGACTTCAAGGCACATAAACCTGTTAATCAGGCATACTGTAGATGGGAAAAAAACAAAACCGCATTTTGTAACGAATATGGAATGACCTTAGTGAACTATGCTACACTCACATTTCTATACATACAAAATATACCAGATATGCATACATGCACATATACATGCAATAAGCAGTGGTTATACATTTGTATACTGGGCAAGAGGATTGAGAAGAAAGTCTATGGGCCTAATTCAGATCTGACTGCTGCTGTGCGTTTTCGCACAGCGGGCGATCAGGTCCAAACTGCGCATGCATATGCACCGCAATGCGCAGGCACGTCAGACGGCTACAACGGGCATCGGTGGTCAGTGACGGGATGGTGCGACGGATCCATTCGCACGGGTGTTCGCAAGGTGATTGAAAGGAAGAGGCCATTTGTGGGTGGCAACTGACCATTTTCAGGGAGTGTCCGTAAAAACGCAGGTGGGCTCAAGCGTTTTCAGGGAGGGTGTCTCATGTCAGTTCTGGCCCCAATCAGCAGGATTCAATCGCACTGGAAGAGTAAGTCCTGGGATGCGCAGAAACTGCATAAGCAGCTCAGCCAGAGCCGGCCCTAACCAATATGATGCCCTAGGCAAGATTTTGGCTGGTGCCCCCTAGCACCACTGCTAGTTCCGCCTCTGACCCTGTGCCCCTTTCCCAGCAACATCACCCTTCACCCATAGCAGTCCTCATTTTGGTGTTCCTGCCCCCTATATTTTAAATAGGAACAGTGCGCACATTCAGTGCATAGTTCAAAAAGGGGTGGGTTCTTGCTGGGAAGAGGCATGGCCACACAATAGTACCCCCAATTCAAATTACGCCACACAGTAGTGCAACTTTATTCACATGTTATCATGTGATAATGTCCTTAATTCACGTTACATCACAAATTAGTACTACTTTACCTTATATACGTTACTCATCACAGTAGTGCCCCTTATTCACATTACATCACACTGAATTGCTCCTTATTCACATTACACCACACCATATTGCTCTTTATTCACATTAGACCACACAGTAGTGCCCTTTCTATACGATACGGCACACAGTAGAGTACCTTATACACATAATGCCACATATTAGTAATGCATTTATACACATAATACCACACAGTAATGCCCCTTACACATAAGACACACATTATTAATGTCCTTCTAAACATAATGCACCTTACACATTATGCCAACCTTTATTAATGCCCTTATACACATAATGTCCCTTACACATATACCGCACATTATTAATGCCCCTATACACATAATGACACTCATAGTGCCCCTTACACATATGCTGCACATTATTAGTGCCCTTATATACATAATTTAAAAAAAAAATTATTAACAGTTTCTTATATAGCGCAGCATATTCCGTTGCACTTTACAATTAGAACAACAGTAATAGAACAAAACTGGGTAAAAACAGACAGACATAGAGGTAGGAAGGCCCTGTTCGCAAGCTTACATGACACACATAATGTCCCTTACACATATGCTGCACATTATTAATGCCCTTATATACATAATGACACACATAGTACCCCTTACACATATGCCGTACATTATTAATGCCTTTATGACACACATAATGTCCCTTACACATATACCACACATTATTAATGCCCTTATACACATAATGAATGACAGAGCCGGCCATAGGCATAGGCAAACTAGGCAATTGCCTAGGGCATTTGATATGCCTAGGGGCATCAGCAGCTTCTGCTGTTTAAAATGATATGCGGCATGCCTATATTCTGTGTGTAGCATTTCATATGCAGATACAGCCACAGTCTCACACAGTATATAGGCATGCTGCATATCATTTTAATCAGCAGAATCTGCTTGTGCAATGCAAATAAGATGCATTTTCATAAAAAAAAGGTGCCCGACGTTAGCATTGAGGCAAGATTTATGAGGACACATCTATATCCAAGCAGAGGCAGAGGTCACAGTGTTTGTGGCAGTGTGATTGCTGTGTGCATGTGAGTGGGTTGGTTGTGCAGTAGTGTTCGGAATATGTGTCAGGAGCATTATGTGTGTCATGTAAAAATGCATTAATAATGTGCAACATATGTGTAAGGGGCCCTATGTGTGTCATTATGTGTATAAGGGCATTAATAATGTGCGGCACATGTGTAACAGGGTACTACTGTATGTGTGTCATTATGTGTATAGGGGCACTAATAATGTGCAACAAATGTGTAGGGGGCACTATGTGTGTCATTATGTGTACGGGGCATTAATAATGTGCTGCATATATGTAAGGGACATTATGTGTAAAAGGGCATTAATAAAGGTTGTTATAATGTGTAAGGCGCATTATGTTTATAAGGACATTAATAATGTGTAAGGAGCATTACTGTGTGGTGTTGCATATAGAAAGGGCACTACTGTGTGGTCTAATGTGAATAAAGAACAATAAGGTGTGGTGTAATGTGAATAAGGAGCAATTCAGTGTGATGTAATGTGAATAAGGGGATCTAATGTGAGGAGTAACGTTTATAAGGTAAAGTAATACTACTGTGGGATGTAATATGAATTATGGACACTATCGCATGATCAAATGTGAATAAAGTTGCACTACTGTGTGGCATAATTGGAATTGGGGTTACTATTGTGTGGCCATACCCCTTGCCAGCAAAAACACACCCCTTTTTGGGCTGTGCGCCAAATGTGCGAACTGTTCCTATTTAAAATATAGGGGGTACAAACACCAAAATAAGGACTACTATGGCTGAGGGGTGATGGTGCTGGGAAAGAGGTGCAAGTCAGAGGCAGAAGCAGCGGTGGTGCTAGGGGGCATCAGCCAAAATCTTGCCTAGGGCATCATATTGGTTAGGGCCAGCTCTGATGAATGACACAGTGTCCCTTACACATATGCCACACATCAATATTGCCCTTATACACATAATGATACACATAATGTCCCTTACACATATGCCGCACATCATTAATGCCCATATACACATGACACACATAGTGCCCCTTACACATATGCCGCACATTATTAATGCCCTTTTACACATAATGACACACATAATGCCCTTAACACATATGCCGAACGGTATCCGGTCTCTAGCTCGACCACACTTAGATCGACAATGTCTAGGTCGACAGTAACTATGACGACGGGGTTTCTAGGTCAACAGGGTCTCTAGGTCGACATGTTCTAGGTCGACAGGTCAAAAGGTCGACATGAGTTTTTCACAATTTTTTTCTTTTTTTGAACTTTTTCATACTTAACGATCTACAGTTGCAAGAAAAAGTATGTGAACCCTTTGGAATTCCTGGATTTGTGCATAAATTGGTCATAAAATGTGTTCTGATCTTCATCTAAGTCACAACAATAGACAAACACAGTCTGCTGAAACTAATACCACACAAACAATTATATGTTCTCATGTTTTTATTGAACACACCATGTAAACATTCAAAACAAAAAATGGCTGCTAAGCCTAAACAGCGCTCACCCCTACAGTAGTGTCTGCTTATACAAATATTGTGCAACACAAATAATGATGAATAAAAATGAATATTTATTGGATGGTAATAATCCTAACAAAGTAAAGCTACTGTGGGCAAATAAAGTAAGAAAATAATATCATTGATGTAGGGAAAAAAAGAAGAAAGAAACAAATCTTTGAAAAACAAAACTTGAAAAGTGCAACTCTGCACTATTGTAGTGAACAGTAAAAATGAGGGGGAAAAATGCAGGTACGGTCATGAGTTGTAGGTCATGAACGTTGTCACTTGTGAAAGTCTTCTTCACAGGTGCTCTATATGTATACCACTCCGGCTAGCGAAGAGTCTTTGGTGGTATTGTCAGATGATTAAGTCTTAAAACCTGATGCTTAATCTAATAAAGGCATGCATTGATGGATGGGTTTAAAGAAAATTAAGTCAGATGGTCCTAGTACTAACCGGACTGTGAATGTCCTTGTGAGTCTCTTTACAGATAGAGGATGGCGTCCCGTACCTCTAACGTTTGGGGCAAGTGATAGTGCACTGTCGTTGCGGCCGTAAGATAAGGGGCACAGGTGCGGGTGGGCTGCGGGATCTCCGGGCTGCTCCGGACTGACTGAACCCTCTGCGTCCGTGCCTTCCCTCGGTTCGTCCTTTTACGGATCTCCCCGTGGGTTGGCTCCGTGCGCCGGGTTAGTCGTTGTCGGGGGAGATAAGGTGCTCTGCCTGCAGGGTCTAAACGGAACCTGCGGCTGGGACACACTTCTCCACTATGGAGACTCACCTGTGGGATCCTCTGTCAGCCAGTCCGTCTGTGCGGCTTACCGGTGACTTGTCAGCGCCGTTGCTCTCGATCTTTCCTTGCACTTTGTCGCTGTCTGTTGATGTGGATTGGGTGTCCTGTATTCTCCAACGCGTCTCAACCGATTTGGTCTCCCAGAGGAAGTATCTGTAAAGAGACTCACAAGGACATTCACAGTCCGGTTAGTACTAGGACCATTTGAGTGAGCGGATTCGGTTTTACTCGGTTTTACTCGGTTCTCAAAACCGAATCTTATTGGCTATCCAAAACACGTGACATCAGTGAGCCAATAAGATTCGGTTTTGAGAACCGAGTAAAACCGAGTAAAACCGAATCCGCTCATTTGACTTAATTTTCTTTAAACCCATCCATCAATGCATGCCTTTATTAGATTAAGCATCAGGTTTTAAGACTTAATTATCTGACAATACCACCAAAGACTCTTCGCTAGCCGGAGTGGTATACATATAGAGCACCTGTGAAGAAGACTTTCACAAGTGACAACGTTCATGACCTACAACTCATGACCGTACCTGCATTTTTCCCCCTCATTTTTACTGTTCATTACAATAGTGCAGAGTTGCACTTTTCAAGTTTTGTTTTTCAAAGATTTCTTTCTTTCTTCTTTTTTTCCCTACATCAATGATATTATTTTCTTACTTTATTTGCCCACAGTAGCTTTACTTTGTTAGGATTATTACCATCCAATAAATATTCATTTTTATTCATCATTATTTGTGTTGCACAATATTGTATAAGCAGATACTACTGTAGGGGTGAGCGCTGTTTAGGCTTAGCAGCCATTTTTTTGTTTAGTATTAAGAGGGTAAGGACACCCATTAACCAGCAGCACATCCCTAACAGGACAGATTCATCACCACAGTGCGCAGATTACCCTTGGTATTATACATGTAAACATTCAAAGCGCAGGGTGGACAAAGTATGTGAACCCTTGGATTTAATAACTGGTTGACCCTCCTTTGGCAGCAATAACCTCAACCAAACGTTTCCTATAGTTGCATATCAGACCTGCACAACAGTCAGGGGGAATTTTGGACCATTCCTCTTTACAAAACTGTTTCAGTTCAGCAATATTCTTGGGTTGTCTGGTGTGAATCGCTCTCTTGAGGTCATGCCACAGCATCTCAATCGTGTTGAGGGCAGGACTCTCCAGAAGGCGTATTTTCTTCTGTTGACGCCATTCTGTTGTTGATCTACTTCTGTGCTTTGGGTCGTTGTCCTGTTGCATCACCCATCTTCTGTTGAGCTTCAATTAGTGGACAGATGGCCTTAACTTCTTTTGCAAAATGTCTTGATTAACTTGGGAATTAATTTTTCCGTCAATGATAGCAATCTGTCCAGGCCCTGAGGCAGCAAAGCAGCCCCAAACCATGATGCCCCCTCCACCATACTTCACAGTTGGGATGAGGTTTTGATGTTGGTGTGCTGTGCCTTTTTTTCTCCACACATAGTGTTGTGTGCTCCTTCCAAACAACTCAACTTTGGTTTAATCTGTCACCAGAATATTTTGCCAGTAGTGCTGTGGAACATTCAGGTGCTCTTTTGCAAACTTCAACCGTGCAGCAATGTTTCTTTTGGACAGCAGTGGCTTCCTCCGTGGTATCCTCTCATGAACTCCATTCTTGTTCAGTGTTTTACGTATGGTAGATTCGTCAACAGAGATGTTAGCATGTGCCAGAGATTTCTGTAAGTCTTTAGTTGACACTCTAGGATTCTTCTTCACCTCATTAAGCATTCTGCGCTGTGCTCTTGCAGTCATCTTTACAGGACGCCCACTCCTAGGGAGAGTAGCAACAGTGCTGAACTTTCTCCATTTATAGACAATTTGTCTTACCGTGAACTGATGAACATCAAGGCTTTTACAGATACTTTTGTAACCCTTTCTAGCTTTATGCAAATCAACAATTCTTAATCGTAGGTCTACTGAGAGCCCTTTTCTGCGAGGCATGGTTCACATCAGGCAATCCTTCTTGAGAATTGCAAACTCAAAACTGGTGTGTCTTTTTTTATAGGGCACCTTTAACCAACACCTCCAATCTTGTCTCATTGATTGGACTCCAGGTTGGCTGACTCCTGACTCAAATTAGCTCTTGGAGAAGTCATTAGCCTAGGGGTTCACATACTTTGTCCACCCAGCACTGTGCATGTTTACATGGTGTTTTCAATAAAAACATGAGAACATATAATTGTTTGTGTGGTATTAGTTTCAGCAGACTGTGTTTGTCTATTGTTGTGACTTAGATGAAGATCAGAGCATATTTTATGACCAATTTATGCACAAATCCAGGAAATTCCAAAGGGTTTACATACTTTTTCTTGCAACTGTACATGGACTACAATTGGGAATAGTAAGACCGAGGCACCTTGCCCGAAGTGCGAGCCATGCGAGGGGACACGGTGCACTAATTGGGGTTCCCGGTCACTGTAAAGGAGAAAACGACACCAATTTTTTATTTTTTTTTAAACCTCATGTCGACATTTTGACCTGTCGACCTAGAACATGTCGCCCTAGAAACCCTGCTGACTTAGAATCCCTGTCGACCTAGATACTGTTGACAAATACTGGTCAACCTAGACATTGTCGACCTAAGTGTGGTCGACCCTCCATACCACACCCATGCCGAACACTACTGCACAATCAACCCACACGCACACAGCACACACATGGCCTCTAACACTGTGACCTCTGCTTGGATACAGATGTGTCATATACCTGTACATCTTGCCTCAAAACGCCATGCAGCAGGAGATGCCTGCCGTAAGTCAGCTGGCAGCTCTGCTAACGTTGGGCGCAAGGCCGGCTCTACCATTAAGCAGCTTTATGCGGCTGCCTAGGGGCACCAGCCACTCAAGGGCACCACTGAATTCATCTAGCAAAAAACGTTGGTATTATGGTGGTCAGTATGCCACTGTCAGTATTCTGCTGGCGGCATCCTGTACCCAACCCGACTTAAATATGCCCACCAGACCGCACATACACTATTACACAGTATATACAGAACAGATGGCACTCAGGGACTTTTAAAGTAAAGAATATTGTGAACAAAGTCACAGAATTTTGTGACTTTATTTACAATGTACTTTATTATTTTCCTTGAGTGCTATCCCTTTTCTCTGTGTGTGTATATATATATATATATATATATATATATATATATAATGATTCAATTCATCTGAGCCCACTTAGTGATCACCTGCATCTCCCCTCCAGGAGCTGGGGGGGGGGTTGCAGGTTAGGGGGTGCTAGGTTGAAGCTTTGCCTAGAGTGCAGAGAGACTTGCACCAGCCATGGTTGGGCGTCTTTTTTGATGAAAATGTGTCTTATTTGCATGCCTATATTCTGTGTGCGACTTTGGCTGTATCTTCACATGAAATGCTACATTACAGTGATTTCCAGGAATACACTTCAACGTAGCCGCAGTCACACACAGAATATAGGCATGCCGCATATCATTTTAATCAGCAGAAGCTGCTTGTGCCCATAGGCATACCAAATGACCTAGTTAGGCATTTGCCTAGTTTTTCTATGCCTAGGGCAGGCTCTGAGCTCAGCTACACAAGCAGGGGCAAACGCAGGATCTCCATGGGGGGGGGGGGGGGGTCTGAACATGTATGTATGTGCAATGTATACATATACGTACAGTAGCATTTCAGGCAGTTTGAATTTCTACTTGGCAAAAGGCCACATACGCACATTTACAGCTTCTTCTCATACGACCCAGATTCAGGCCAATACTGTGCATTTGTTAACACGAGGATGTTGAGACGGGTCACTGGCGGCCGCATTTATATGGAGAATGGTAGAATGTGTTCAGATTAGAGATGAGCGGGTTCGGTTTCTCTGAATCCGAACCCGCACGAACTTCATGTTTTTTTTCACGGGTCCGAGCGACTCGGATCTTCCCGCCTTGCTCGGTTAACCCGAGCGCGCCCGAACGTCATCATGACGCTGTCGGATTCTCGCGAGACTCGGATTCTATATAAGGAGCCGCGCGTCGCCGCCATTTTCACACGTGCATTGAGATTGATAGGGAGAGGACGTGGCTGGCGTCCTCTCCATTTAGATTAGGAGAGAGAGAGAGAGATTGACCTGAGGCTGATACTGTAGAAGAGAGTGCAGAGTTTAGTGACTGACCACAGTGACCACCAGCAGTGCAGTTGTTTTATTTAATATATCCGTTCTCTGCCTGAAAAAAACGGTACACACAGTGACTCAGTCACATACCATATCTGTGTGCACTGCTCAGCCCAGTGTGCTGCATGCCTGCATCATCTATGTATATATTATATATCTGACTGTGCTCAGCTCACACAGCTTATAATTGTGGGGGAGACTGGGGAGCACTGCAGTGCCAGTTATAGGTTATAGCAGGAGCCAGGAGTACAAGACAGTCACATACCATATCTGTGTGCACTGCTCAGCCCAGTGTGCTGCATCATCTATGTATATATTATATATCTGACTGTGCTCAGCTCACACAGCTTATAATTGTGGGGGAGACTGGGGAGCACTGCAGTGCCAGTTATAGGTTATAGCAGGAGCCAGGAGTACATATTATATTAAAATTAAACAGTGCACACTTTTGCTGCAGGAGTGCCACTGCCAGTGTGACTGACCAGTGACCTGACCACACTGACCACCAGTATAGTTAGTAGTATACTATATTGTGATTGCCTGAAAAAGTTAAACACTCGTCGTGTGACTTCACTTGTGTGGTGTTTTTTTTTTATTCTATAAAAAACTCATTCTGCTGACAGACAGTGTCCAGCAGGTCCGTCATTATATAATATATATACCTGTCCGGCTGCAGTAGTGATATATATATATTTTTTATATCATTATTTATCATCCAGTCGCAGCAGACACAGTACGGTAGTTCACGGCTGTAGCTACCTCTGTGTCGGCACTCGGCAGTCCATCCATAATTGTATACCACCTACCCGTGGTTTTTTTTTCTTTCTTCTTTATACATACATACTACTACATCTCTTTATCAACCAGTCTATATTAGCAGCAGACACAGTACAGTACGGTAGTTCACGGCTGTGGCTACCTCTGTGTCGGCACTCGGCAGTCCGTCCATAATTGTATACCACCTAACCGTGGTTTTTTTTTCTTTCTTCTTTATACATACATACTACGACATCTCTTTATCAACCAGTCTATATTAGCAGCAGACACAGTACAGTACGGTAGTTCACGGCTGTGGCTACCTCTGTGTCGGCACTCGGCAGTCCGTCCATAATTGTATACCACCTAACCGTGGTTTTTTTTTCTTTCTTCTTCATACATACATACTACGACATCTCTTTATCAACCAGTCTATATTAGCAGCAGACACAGTACAGTACGGTAGTTCACGGCTGTGGCTACCTCTGTGTCGGCACTCGGCAGTCCGTCCATAATTGTATACCACCTAACCGTGGTTTTTTTTTCTTTCTTCTTTATACATACATACTACGACATCTCTTTATCAACCAGTCTATATTAGCAGCAGACACAGTACAGTACGGTAGTTCACGGCTGTGGCTACCTCTGTGTCGGCACTCGGCAGTCCGTCCATAATTGTATACCACCTAACCGTGGTTTTTTTTTCTTTCTTCTTCATACATACATACTACGACATCTCTTTATCAACCAGTCTATATTAGCAGCAGACACAGTACAGTACGGTAGTTCACGGCTGTGGCTACCTCTGTGTCGGCACTCGGCAGTCCGTCCATAATTGTATACCACCTACCCGTGGTTTTTTTTTCTTTCTTCTTTATACATACATACTACTACATCTCTTTATCAACCAGTCTATATTAGCAGCAGACACAGTACAGTACGGTAGTTCACGGCTGTGGCTACCTCTGTGTCGGCACTCGGCAGTCCGTCCATAATTGTATACCACCTACCCGTGGTTTTTTTTTCTTTCTTCTTCATACATACATACTACGACATCTCTTTATCAACCAGTCTATATTAGCAGCAGACACAGTACAGTACGGTAGTTCACGGCTGTGGCTACCTCTGTGTCGGCACTCGGCAGTCCGTCCATAATTGTATACCACCTAACCGTGGTTTTTTTTTCTTTCTTCTTCATACATACATACTACGACATCTCTTTATCAACCAGTCTATATTAGCAGCAGACACAGTACGGTAGTTCACGGCTGTAGCTACCTCTGTGTCGGCACTCGGCAGTCCGTCCATAATTGTATACTAGTATCTATCCATCTCCATTGTTTACCTGAGGTGCCTTTTAGTTGTGCCTATTAAAATATGGAGAACAAAAATGTTGAGGTTCCAAAATTAGGGAAAGATCAAGATCCACTTCCACCTCGTGCTGAAGCTGCTGCCACTAGTCATGGCCGAGACGATGAAATGCCAGCAACGTCGTCTGCCAAGGCCGATGCCCAATGTCATAGTACAGAGCATGTCAAATCCAAAACACCAAATATCAGTAAAAAAAGGACTCCAAAACCTAAAATAAAATTGTCGGAGGAGAAGCGTAAACTTGCCAATATGCCATTTACCACACGGAGTGGCAAGGAACGGCTGAGGCCCTGGCCTATGTTCATGGCTAGTGGTTCAGCTTCACATGAGGATGGAGGCACTCAGCCTCTCGCTAGAAAACTGAAAAGACTCAAGCTGGCAAAAGCAGTAGCACCGCAAAGAACTGTGCGTTCTTCGAAATCCCAAATCCACAAGGAGAGTCCAATTGTGTCGGTTGCGATGCCTGACCTTCCCAACACTGGACGTGAAGAGCATGCGCCTTCCACCATTTGCACGCCCCCTGCAAGTGCTGGAAGGAGCACCCGCAGTCCAGTTCCTGATAGTCAGATTGAAGATGTCAGTGTTGAAGTACACCAGGATGAGGAGGATATGGGTGTTGCTGGCGCTGGGGAGGAAATTGACCAGGAGGATTCTGATGGTGAGGTGGTTTGTTTAAGTCAGGCACCCGGGGAGACACCTGTTGTCCGTGGGAGGAATATGGCCGTTGACATGCCTGGTGAAAATACCAAAAAAATCAGCTCTTCGGTGTGGAACTATTTCAACAGAAATGCGGACAACAGGTGTCAAGCCGTGTGTTCCCTTTGTCAAGCTGTAATAAGTAGGGGTAAGGACGTTAACCACCTCGGAACATCCTCCCTTATACGTCACCTGCAGCGCATTCATAATAAGTCAGTGACAAGTTCAAAAACTTTGGGTGACAGCGGAAGCAGTCCACTGACCAGTAAATCCCTTCCTCTTGTAACCAAGCTCACGCAAACCACCCCACCAACTCCCTCAGTGTCAATTTCCTCCTTCCCCAGGAATGCCAATAGTCCTGCAGGCAATGTCACTGGCAATTCTGACGAGTCCTCTCCTGCCTGGGATTCCTCCGATGCATCCTTGCATGTAACGCCTACTGCTGCTGGCGCTGCTGTTGTTGCTGCTGGGAGTCGATGGTCATCCCAGAGGGGAAGTCGTAAGCCCACTTGTACTACTTCCAGTAAGCAATTGACTGTTCAACAGTCCTTTGCGAGGAAGATGAAATATCACAGCAGTCATCCTGCTGCAAAGCGGATAACTGAGGCCTTGACAACTATGTTGGTGTTAGACGTGCGTCCGGTATCCGCCGTTAGTTCACAGGGAACTAGACAATTTATTGAGGCAGTGTGCCCCCATTACCAAATACCATCTAGGTTCCACTTCTCTAGGCAGGCAATACCGAGAATGTACACGGACGTCAGAAAAAGACTCACCAGTGTCCTAAAAAATGCAGTTGTACCCAATGTCCACTTAACCACGGACATGTGGACAAGTGGAGCAGGGCAGGGTCAGGACTATATGACTGTGACAGCCCACTGGGTAGATGTATGGACTCCCGCCGCAAGAACAGCAGCGGCGGCACCAGTAGCAGCATCTCGCAAACGCCAACTCTTTCCTAGGCAGGCTACGCTTTGTATCACCGGTTTCCAGAATACGCACACAGCTGAAAACCTCTTACGGCAACTGAGGAAGATCATCGCGGAATGGCTTACCCCAATTGGACTCTCCTGTGGATTTGTGGCATCGGACAACGCCAGCAATATTGTGTGTGCATTAAATATGGGCAAATTCCAGCACGTCCCATGTTTTGCACATACCTTGAATTTGGTGGTGCAGAATTATTTAAAAAACGACAGGGGCGTGCAAGAGATGCTGTCGGTGGCCAGAAAAATTGCGGGACACTTTCGGCGTACAGGCACCACGTACAGAAGACTGGAGCACCACCAAAAACTACTGAACCTGCCCTGCCATCATCTGAAGCAAGAAGTGGTAACGAGGTGGAATTCAACCCTCTATATGCTTCAGAGGTTGGAGGAGCAGCAAAAGGCCATTCAAGCCTATACAATTGAGCACGATATAGGAGGTGGAATGCACCTGTCTCAAGCGCAGTGGAGAATGATTTCAACGTTGTGCAAGGTTCTGATGCCCTTTGAACTTGCCACACGTGAAGTCAGTTCAGACACTGCCAGCCTGAGTCAGGTCATTCCCCTCATCAGGCTTTTGCAGAAGAAGCTGGAGACATTGAAGGAGGAGCTAACACGGAGCGATTCCGCTAGGCATGTGGGACTTGTGGATGGAGCCCTTAATTCGCTTAACAAGGATTCACGGGTGGTCAATCTGTTGAAATCAGAGCACTACATTTTGGCCACCGTGCTCGATCCTAGATTTAAAGCCTACCTTGGATCTCTCTTTCCGGCAGACACAAGTCTGCTGGGGTTGAAAGACCTGCTGGTGAGAAAATTGTCAAGTCAAGCGGAACGCGACCTGTCAACATCTCCTCCTTCACATTCTCCCGCAACTGGGGGTGCGAGGAAAAGGCTCAGAATTCCGAGCCCACCCGCTGGCGGTGATGCAGGGCAGTCTGGAGCGACTGCTGATGCTGACATCTGGTCCGGACTGAAGGACCTGACAACGATTACGGACATGTCGTCTACTGTCACTGCATATGATTCTCTCACCATTGAAAGAATGGTGGAGGATTATATGAGTGACCGCATCCAAGTAGGCACGTCACACAGTCCATACTTATACTGGCAGGAAAAAGAGGCAATTTGGAGGCCATTGCACAAACTGGCTTTATTCTACCTAAGTTGCCCTCCCACAAGTGTGTACTCCGAAAGAGTGTTTAGTGCCGCCGCTCACCTTGTCAGCAATCGGCGTACGAGGTTACATCCAGAAAATGTGGAGAAGATGATGTTCATTAAAATGAATTATAATCAATTCCTCCGCGGAGACATTGACCAGCAGCAATTGCCTCCACAAAGTACACAGGGAGCTGAGATGGTGGATTCCAGTGGGGACGAATTGATAATCTGTGAGGAGGGGGATGTACACGGTGATATATCGGAGGGTGATGATGAGGTGGACATCTTGCCTCTGTAGAGCCAGTTTGTGCAAGGAGAGATTAATTGCTTCTTTTTTGGGGGGGGTCCAAACCAACCCGTCATATCAGTCACAGTCGTGTGGCAGACCCTGTCACTGAAATGATGGGTTGGTTAAAGTGTGCATGTCCTGTTTTGTTTATACAACATAAGGGTGGGTGGGAGGGCCCAAGGACAATTCCATCTTGCACCTCTTTTTTCTTTTATTTTTCTTTGCGTCATGTGCTGTTTGGGGAGGGTTTTTTGGAAGGGACATCCTGCGTGACACTGCAGTGCCACTCCTAAATGGGCCCGGTGTTTGTGTCGGCCACTAGGGTCGCTAATCTTACTCACACAGTCAGCTACCTCATTGCGCCTCTTTTTTTCTTTGCGTCATGTGCTGATTGGGGAGGGTTTTTTGGAAGGGACATCCTGCGTGACACTGCAGTGCCACTCCTAAATGGGCCCGGTGTTTGTGTCGGCCACTAGGGTCGCTAATCTTACTCACACAGTCAGCTACCTCATTGCGCCTCTTTTTTTCTTTGCGTCATGTGCTGATTGGGGAGGGTTTTTTGGAAGGGACATCCTGCGTGACACTGCAGTGCCACTCCTAAATGGGCCCGGTGTTTGTGTCGGCCACTAGGGTCGCTAATCTTACTCACACAGTCAGCTACCTCATTGCGCCTCTTTTTTTCTTTGCGTCATGTGCTGATTGGGGAGGGTTTTTTGGAAGGGACATCCTGCGTGACACTGCAGTGCCACTCCTAAATGGGCCCGGTGTTTGTGTCGGCCACTAGGGTCGCTAATCTTACTCACACAGTCAGCTACCTCATTGCGCCTCTTTTTTTCTTTGCGTCATGTGCTGATTGGGGAGGGTTTTTTGGAAGGGACATCCTGCGTGACACTGCAGTGCCACTCCTAAATGGGCCCGGTGTTTGTGTCGGCCACTAGGGTCGCTAATCTTACTCACACAGTCAGCTACCTCATTGCGCCTCTTTTTTTCTTTGCGTCATGTGCTGATTGGGGAGGGTTTTTTGGAAGGGACATCCTGCGTGACACTGCAGTGCCACTCCTAAATGGGCCCGGTGTTTGTGTCGGCCACTAGGGTCGCTAATCTTACTCACACAGTCAGCTACCTCATTGCGCCTCTTTTTTTCTTTGCGTCATGTGCTGATTGGGGAGGGTTTTTTGGAAGGGACATCCTGCGTGACACTGCAGTGCCACTCCTAAATGGGCCCGGTGTTTGTGTCGGCCACTAGGGTCGCTTATCTTACTCACACAGTCAGCTACCTCATTGCGCCTCTTTTTTTCTTTGCGTCATGCGCTGATTGGGGAGGGTTTTTTGGAAGGGACATCCTGCGTGACACTGCAGTGCCACTCCTAGATGGGCCCGGTGTTTGTGTCGGCCACTAGTGTCGCTTAGCTTAGTCATCCAGCGACCTTGGTGCAAATTTTAGGACTAAAAATAATATTGTGAGGTGTGAGGTATTCAGAATAGACTGAAAATGAGTGGAAATTATGGTTTTTGAGGTTAATAATAATATGGGATCAAAATGACCCCCAAATTCTATGATTTAAGCTGTTTTTTAGTGTTTTTTTAAAAAAACACCCGAATCCAAAACACACCCGAATCCGACAAAAAAAATTCGGTGAGGTTTTGCCAAAACGCGGTCGAACCCAAAACACGGCCGCGGAACCGAACCCAAAACCAAAACACAAAACCCGAAAAATTTCAGGCGCTCATCTCTAGTTCAGATTACATTTAATTAAGGCTGCAAAGTGTTGTATTTATGAAGAGCAATAAAAAAAGTTTGTTTCTTGTATATATCAGTGACGAGTGACGTGCGATGATGTCATAGGCTGGGGAGGCACTGATTTTATCTATCTATCTATCTATCTATCTATCTATCTATCTATCTATCTATCTATCTATCAAATCGATGCAATACCCAGCCCAGCAGAGGGGGGGGGGAAGGGTCTCTCTCACCTGGGTGTCCGGGACAGTGAAGGCACCTGGGATTGTGCTGCTGTTGGCTGGGAGGGTGGCGGAAGGAGAGGGAAGAGCGCTGACCTCCGTTGCCACCACTGCCGCACACACCACAACTCTGGGCTTCCCATCGCCACCACCTTCAGTGCCACCGCTCCACCACTGCTGTAGCCGGGACAGCTCCAATGCCAGACACTGCCAGGTCCCGCCGCCACTTCCGCCCCGCATTTGGGTGATTGGACAGTGGATCCAGCACTGGATCCGCTGTCCAATCACAGCTGCCTCGCTGACATGAGCGTGGTGTCCCTGTCAACGAGGCACTTGTAGAAGTGCCGCTTTTTAGCAATTTTTTAATGGGCTCTTACAGCCCAGTGCTTGGCCCCACCCCCCGCTCTATCCCCGTTCTCATTGTCTATGGGAGGCACTACTATCAGTGCCTCCCAAACTAATTTAATGAGTTAAAATTATTAGAATAAAATAAAGAAGATACTTATGACACAGCATATGTGTCATAAGTATCTTCTTTGTATTATTTTAATAATTAAATCACAGGGGAGGCACTGCCCTCCCCTGCTTCCCCTGACTGCACGTCCCTGGTATAAAAAAAATAATATATATATATATATATATATATACACACACACACACGTGTATATATATACTTTTTTTTTACACTTCTATACATATACAGAAACACAGCATACATACTGTACATACATACACACACACTTAGCATACATACACACTGCAGACACACACACAGAGTATACATATACACACAGTATACATACATACTGCAGATACACAGAGCATACATACACAATGCAGACACACAGAGCATACATACATACATACAAACATACAGCATACACACACACATAGCATACACACATACTCACAGCATATACACAGACATAGCATACACACAGCATATACACACACATAGCACATACATACAGCATATACACACATAGCACATATCATACAGCATATTCCCACACATAGCATGTATACATACAGCATATACACACGCACACAGCATACATACAGCATATACACACACATAGCATACATATAGCATATACACAGACATAGCATGTTCATACAGCATATACACACATAGCATGCATACATACACTATATACATACACACAAACACAGACATAGCATGCATATAGCATATACACACACATAGCACATGCATACAGCATATATACACATAGCACATACATACAGCATACACACACAGCATACATACAGTATATACACACACATAGCATACATACAGCATATACACACATAGCATACATACAGCATATACACACATAGCACATTCATACAGCATATACACACACACAGCTTACATACAGCATATACACACACATAGCATACATACAGCATATATGCACATAGCATACATACAGCATATACACACATAGCACATTCATACAGCATATACACACATAGCTTACATACAGCATATTCACATACATAGCATACATACAGCAAATACACACACATAGCATGTTTATACAGCATATACACACACATAGCATGTTTATACAGCATATACACACATAGCATGCATACACGCAGAATACAAACACACACATAGAATGCATACAGCATATATACACACACATAGCACATATATACAGCATATACACACAGAGCATGCATACATACAACATATACACACACATAGCACATACATACAGCATATACACACACAGCATACATACAACATATACACACATAGCATACATACAGCATATATACACACACAGCATACATACAGCATATACACACATAGCATGTATACATACAGCATATACACACAAACACACACATAGCACATGCATACAGCATATACACACATAGCATGAATACATACAGCATATACTCGCACATAGCACATACATATAGCATATACACACACAGCATACATACAGCATATACACACACATAGCATACATACAGCATATATACACACACATAGCATGCATACAGCAGATACACACACACATAGCATATACATACAGCATATACACACACAGCACATACATACAGCATATACACACATAGCATGTATACATACAGCATATACACACAAAAACACACATAGCACATGCATACAGCATATACACACACATAGCATGCATGCATGCATGCATACATACAGCATATACACACATAGCATACATACAGCATATACACACAAACACCCATATAGCATGTCCCTCTCCCCCCTCCCCAAACATCAGATCAGTGGGTGCCTCACCCGCCCAGCATAACTAAGCCCCAGTATATGACACACACATGTGCCCAGCTGCAGTGCAGAGAACACACTTGCACATAGCATACATACAGCATATATACACACACATAGCATACATACAGCATATACACACACATAGCATATACATACAGCATATACACACACATAGCACATACATACAGCATATACACACATAGCATGTATACATACAGCATATACACACACAAAAACACACATAGCACATGCATACAGCATATACACACACATAGCATGCATACATACAGCATATGCACACACATAGCATACATACAGCATATACACACAAACACACACATAGCATGTCCCTCTCCCCCCTCCGCAAACATCAGATCAGTGGGTGCCTCACCCGCCCAGCATAACTAAGCCCCGGTATATAACACACACACACACACACACGTGCCCAGCTGCAGTGCAGAGAACACACTTGCACAGCTAAATACACTCCCTCTGTAGGTGGCGACTATCTGAATGCAGGGCAGCAAAAAACTCAGCCCAGCGATCAGATCTGAATTAGACCCTATGACAGCATGGTAAATTGCCACCGGAAACTTTTCTGTGCACCTAAGGACATGCAGATTGCACTGAACTGACCAGCAGCTAGCAAATTGGAGTTCTCCAATGTGATAGAACTTTGGAAGTAAAGCAAAAAACTACCTTAAACAACCTTAACCTAACCTTACCTTAACCTTACTTATGGTACACTAATGCTGCTTTCAGATCGCAAATGCCGGATCCTACCCGGTAAGAGAAACGTGTCCTTACCGGGTGGGATCCGGCATTTGCTCTCCTCTGCTGGCTTTCCGACCCGGCAATATACTGGGTCGGTTGCCATAGCAGCGGGGGGCGCAGCAGGGGCGAGGGTGGAGGCAGCGCTGGGAGATGAGCTCATCTCCTGCGCTGCCTCTCCCTATGCTGTGAATGGGAGCAGTGTCGCATCGGAACGGCTCCCATTCACACTGCACCTGACCCGGTATTCAACCCGGTAATAACTCTTCTTTTTAACCGGGTTGAATTACCGTGTCAGGCGACCCGCTAATTCGGCAAAGGCGCTTTCACATCGCACACTGACCCGTTTCGACACGGCAATATGCCGTGTCGATACCGGGTTATTTGTGCGATGTGAAAGGGGTATAATTGTAAATGCTTAAATATAGTGAAAATAGTAACAATGACATTCAAATGTACTGAAAAGAAGACAACATAAAATAGTCAGCCAGTGTTGGTGCAACCAAAACTTACTTAGCCAATTGTAGTCACTTACTTATGGGGTGTAGAAAACACTGAGGGCCTGAATTAGTGGAATAATGATATTTTCTAAGTGTTGTAATGTCCCTGCCCTGCCCTTCCCTTCCCTCACTGAGCTCTGTCCACTGACATGAAAGAGGAGCAGCCATCAGCTTCTAAAGGTCCCCATCCACTAGTGCGATATGGCTTGTTTTTATGCGATTGAGATGGATTGCATGAAAAGTGTCACATTGCATGTCCTTTTCGTGCGATTGCAATGTGAGGTGCGCTTCCGTGTGCATTGCATCGCAATTGCAGATCACACGTGCTGCACGATATATTTATCTCAATTGCACAGAAATAGGTTTAATAACGTTAGATCGCATGAGATAAATCACGTGTAAAAAATACACTCAAGTAGCAAATCGCAATCGCAGGGCTCCCGGGAAGCTCCCAGCCAGATTGCAGAAAAAATGGATCCAACTCATTGCTGAGATAAAACTCCCTAGTGGATGGGGGCCTTTACATGTGCAGTTGCCGGCTGCTATTCCTCAATTTTTTTAAAGGGCTGGGAGTGGTGTTATGAAAACTCCCAGTCTAAGGAAGAGGAGATGAGGGGGAGCAGGTGTCACCTATAGTATCTCCAAAGCCCTGAAACAAAACAGTATTTCCCTTTATCCGTATCCAGTGTACTACACAATATGCTTATCAGAAATCTATTGAAACCCAAGTTTCCTGCTTGTATGCAGGGTTTAGAGCAAAAAAACAACAACAATATTATCCCCTGATTCAATCAGTCAGGTAAGAGCGCAGATAGATGCTGTCAGATACCTCTCTGAGATCAGGTGACGGCTCTGGTCAGCTGACCATGGAGCCGGAATTTGGAGTAACGCAGCGTTTCACCGTTAGGCTTGATCACAATCCACCTCTATGGCTTCTATTTTTCTATAAACACAGCTGAACTATTCTCTAAACGCCAGTATAACGGGTGATAGCAGAAATAAATAAGCGCTAAAGGGATCTATTTATTAAGCCTTGGATGGAGATAAAGTCCCAGCCAATGAGTTCCTAATTGTTGTTTTTCAAACACAGCCTGTAACTTGGCAGTTAGGAGCTGATTGGCTGGTACTTAATCTCCATGCACTTTATCTCCAGCCAAGGCTTAGTAAATAGACCCCTAAGTGTTTTACTATTCTAAATTCTCACTAAAAGAACTACCTGTCGCCTGCAATGGTACGAAATAAACTACCAATTAGTAAAAGCGTCTGGACTAAAACACTGAAAGTGTAACTATACTATCATAAAATTGGTAACATTGGGGGTCATTCCGAGTTGTTCGCTCGGTAATTTTCTTCGCATCGCATCGATTTTCCGCTAATTGCGCATGCGCAATGTTCGCACTGCGCCAAGTAAATTTGCTATGCAGTTAGGAATTTTACTCACGCCATTACGAGGTTTTTTCTTCGTTCTGGTGATCGTAATGTGATTGACAGGAAGTGGGTGTTTCTGGGTGAAAACTGGCCGTTTTATGGGAGTGTGTGAAAAAACGCTGCCGTTTCTGGGAAAAACACGGGAGTGGCTGGAGAAACGGGGGAGTGTCTGGGCGAACGCTGGGTGTGTTTGTGACGTCAAACCAGGAACGAAACTGACTGAACTGATCGCAGTGGCAGAGTAAGTCTCGAGCTACTCAGAAACTGCTAAGAAGTGTCTATTCGCAATTCTGCTAATCTTTCGTTCGCAATTTTACTATGCTAAGATTCACTCCCAGTAGGCGGCGGCTTAGCGTGTGCAAAGCTGCTAAAAGCAGCTTGCGAGCGAACAACTTGGAATGAGGGCCATTGTCAGAAAATTGTTGAAACACCAGGGGCCGGATGTAATAGACTGCGAGACGGCTATAGCTCCAAGACTCCAGCCAAACTTGTACGTTTTTTTAAAGCATCAAACATTTACAAGGCAAAACCAACCAGGTTTTGTCTTGTGTTTGCTGCTTTAAAAAAACGCAAGCCATTATGGGGGTCATTCAGATCAAATCGTTGATGTGCTAAATTAAGCACATCTACAATCATTTACTCTGACATGCGGGGGGACGCCCAGCACAGGGCTAGTCCGCCCTGCATGTTAGGCCCTGACCCCCACCTTTCCCCCCGCTGCAGGTACAAAAGCATCTCACAGCATCGATGCTTTTGTACCTGGCGAGTAGCTCCCTGCCAGCGCAGTTCCTGCGCACTGGCCGGCCGCTACTCGCCGCGTCCTGGGTCGCAGAGGTTGCGTGTGACATCACACAGCCACCACGGCCCCCCCCCCCCCCCTCCCCCAATGGCCCGGACATTCCTCCGTTGTCCGGGCCACGCCCCACCAGCGGCATTCTAACACTGTTGGCACACCCTCTCCCGCCCCGTGACCTCCTCTGCCTGTCAATGAGGCAGAGGTGATCGCACCAGTGAGATGCTGTTAGCATCTCACTGGGCTCACGGGGTGCGCACGCGCAGTGCGGCCGCTGAGTGAGCGCACTCCACAAAGTGATTCAGACTGCAATCGCTACCGCTGCAGCGATGCAGTCTGAATTACCCCCTACATCAGGCCCCAAGTGATACATTTAAGGTGCTCTTTAATTGTATCAAAAAGAGAAATACTAGCCTAACACGCTGTTAATCTTCTATTACTAATTATTTTTCTGTTTGTTGTTACTGATTAAGGTGTGGAAACCGTATTGTCTCATTAAATGTCAAATACTGTTTATACTGTCAGAAAATTTGCGTGTTTAACACAATATATCGGGAATACTTGTGTCTGCACTCTGCAGCACACTTTCAGCTCAACACCAGTATACCATTTTTGTAATTTCCTTACAATTGGTGGGTCAGAGGTATTAAAAACATGTATTAATAATGGTGGATATAAGATGATTAATTAAAATCACGTAGCACTGTACAGGAAGAATCAATCCTAAATTTTCTTAAGGACCTCTCTGTTCGGGATTAAAAATTCACATGTATAATTCCCACATGCAGAGGTGCCATGGTGCCTGGAGCATGGGTATGATTTGGCACCCCCCTCTTATGTTACACTTGAATATAGTGAGTGCCAGAACTAACAAACTGTATGTATATACATATATATATATATATACATATACATACACAAACAGAAAATTCAGCACTCACCATGGCAAGCTCACTTATCCTCACAACATCAATAAATAAACGATGGGGGTTTAGTTAGTGAATTGGCCAATGCACGAAAGTCTGCAAACTGCTCGCCAAGGTACCCCACCTTCTTGCAGGTCCTACACTATCCTCTCTCCAAGTCTCCTCTCCAGCGACTCTTCCCATTGCATGTGCGCTGTGATGTCATGACATCACATCCACAACTCGGGACTCGGGAGCGCGGAGGGAGGAAGTAGTTCACAATGTTATTGAACAGCTGTTAACTGCCGGCTGCGGGCGGCTGGGAGGTAGGTGCCGGCGGATTCGGGCTGCGGCGCGCCTTCCTATATTTTAGGTGCCCGGAGCTTGACCTCAACCGGAGCCACCTTTCCTACGCCCCTGCTCACATGGTAGAAATATACCCAGGAGAATAAAAATAAAAATAATGAATATGCAATATAAATAATATTCACCTAGCTTGAGAAAGCAAATCTGGTTTACAGTGTGGTTAGTCCTGTGTGCTACCACTAATTGTAAAAAACTTTCACACTATTAGTAGAATTGTCAGCTGCTAATAAAATCACCTCATTACCGTGAACAGGGGCATGAAATAATTTACTCCACCCTGTTCTACACAATTGAGGCAATTTAGAAATTTACCATATATGTCTTCTATGTTGTTTTGTTTGTAGTGATCTGGACCCAGCCTCAACCAAGCTTCTAATAGGTTGTATGGATATAATTGGTCCTGTCTTTACAAAAATTGTTCAATGCTCTTTGCAGACAGGCATTTTTCCTGGACCCCTAAAGGAAGCAATTGTTAGACCGCTTCTTAAAAAACCTAATTTAGATCCCGACTGCATGACCAACTACAGGCCGGTATCAAACCTTCCTTTCCTAGGAAAGGTTATTGAGAAACCCGCCTGACAACCCATGATATTTATGATCCATTTCAATCAGGATTCAGGAGAAGACATAGCACTGAAACAGCCCTGGTGTGTGTGTTAAATGATCTCCTGATGGCAAAAGACAGAGGTGACTGTTCAATATTAATCCTACTGGATCTCTCGGCAGCATTTGATACCGTGGACCATGGGCTTTTGATTGAGCGACTGATACATTTCTGTGGTCTGGATGGCACAGTCCTAAACTGGTTCAAATCATTTCTCACAGGCAGGTCACAGAGAGTATCATCTGGATTATACTTATCACCACCAGTGCCATTGCCATGTGGTGTCCCACAAGGTTCTATACTATCCCCCATGCTTTTTGCAGTATACATGCTCCCATTGGGCGAAATAATCAGGCGCCATGGCCTGGTCTACCACTGCTATGCAGATGATACACAACTGTACTTGTCCTCTGCTCCCACTGATAACCCAATAGCAATCCTAAATGGCTGTCTAGCTGAACTACAGGAGTGGATGAGCGCCAGTTGGCTGCGACTGAACCCGGATAAAACAGAGGTCCTTATGATACGACCGCAACATCAAAGGACAAGTCTGCAGCATAGCCAACCAACTGGAATCACACTCGGGGATTCAGAATTACAGACCAGTGATCGTGTGCGGAATCTTGGCGTTGTCCTGGATGGTGGCTTGACACTTAAACATCAGATATCAGCCACAATAAAATCCTCATTCTTTCACCTGAGGAACATAGCCAGAATCAAGCACTTAATTCCCTCAGATGATATGCCAAAAGTCATACATGCATTTGTATCATCTCGTTTAGACTACTGTAATGCCCTCTACCTTGGTCTACCAGCAAAAGAATTGCAGCGCTTACAGCTGGTGCAAAACACAGCTGCCAGGCTATTAACCAACTAGCCCCGTTCTAGCCACATAACACCCATCCTCTACTCCCTTCACTGGCTGCCTGTACGATGGCGAATCATCTTCAAGATTGGCTTACTGAGTTTCAAAGCATTACATGACCAAGGCCCAAGGTACCTGAAACAGCTTCTGACCCCATACTGCCCCACTCGATTACTGCGATCTGTAGATGAAGGACTTTTAGCAGTACCTAGAATCTACCGTAATTCATCTGGGGGTCAAGCTTTTAGTCATGCGGCTCCGACTCTATGGAACTCACTTCCCCGCACAGTGCAAGAGGCCCCAACTATAGAATCCTTCAAAAGTAGACTCAAGACTTTTCTGCTTACTCAAGCATTTCCATAATGTCCCTTTTAGTATCTTCATGCTTCTGTATTTTATGAAAATGTACTTCATTATTTTCTGTACTATATTATGCTATGTATCTGTTAAGCGCCTTGAGTCCTACTGGAGAAAGAGCGCTATATAAATAAAATTATTATTATCATTATTATTATTATAGTACAATACCACAACAATCATCAGCCTTGACTCCCTTGGCGCTCAGGATAACAATCCACTGGTCCTTTGACTCGCAATGAAAGTCATAAAATCTGGACCTTTTAAAAAACAAAGAAAACAACACCTCATAGGGCAATATAGCCAGTTCTTCTTTGTCGTAACAATATTAATAAGTGAGGACTCCTACCCCTTGGGGTGGTCTACTTTTTATAGGTAGACAATCTCGCATGTGATAACACCTTTAGTACGGCCTTTATTCCATATGGATGTATTGATGGTAGTCATACGATCTGAACCTTTAAAAAGACACAAAGAAAACAACACCTCATAGGGCAATATAGCCTGTTCTTCTTTGTCGTAACAATATTAGTAAGTGAGGACTCCTACCCCTTGGGGTGGTCTACTTTTTATAGGTAGACAATCTCGCATGTAGTAAAACCTTTAGTACGTCTCACACTGGAAGCTCCACATATTCATCCTCCAAAAAGAAGAGATGGTCCCACAATAGTATAATACCGTTTTAATAAAATATACAATAAAACAAACAAATGGCAGTGATGCTAGCCTCTCACCCGGTGAGTGGTCTACTCCAATGGGGCAGACAAAAAGAGCGTAAGAATGGAAAAGTCCAGGCGTCCCTGTAGGCTCCCACGTGCACCAGGCTCCGGTCAGAATCACTGCTACCTCCTTCTGCCAGAAGGAGGTAGCAGTGATTCTGACCGGAGCCTGGTGCACGTGGGAGCCTACAGGGACGCCTGGACTTTTCCATTCTTACGCTCTTTTTGTCTGCCCCATTGGAGTAGACCACTCACCGGGTGAGAGGCTAGCATCACTGCCATTTGTTTGTTTTATTGTATATTTTATTAAAACGGTATTATACTATTGTGGGACCATCTCTTCTTTTTGGAGGATGAATATGTGGAGCTTCCAGTGTGAGACGTACTAAAGGTTTTACTACATGCGAGATTGTCTACCTATAAAAAGTAGACCACCCCAAGGGGTAGGAGTCCTCACTTACTAATATTGTTACGACAAAGAAGAACAGGCTATATTGCCCTATGAGGTGTTGTTTTCTTTGTGTCTTTTTAAAGGTTCAGATCGTATGACTACCATCAATACATCCATATGGAATAAAGGCCGTACTAAAGGTGTTATCACATGCGAGATTGTCTACCTATAAAAAGTAGACCACCCCAAGGGGTAGGAGTCCTCACTTATTAATATTGTTACGACAAAGAAGAACTGGCTATATTGCCCTATGAGGTGTTGTTTTCTTTGTTTTTTAAAAGGTCCAGATTTTATGACTTTCATTGCGAGTCAAAGGACCAGTGGATTGTTATCCTGAGCGCCAAGGGAGTCAAGGCTGATGATTGTTGTGGTATTGTATTGTATTGTAGGAGCGTAGGTGACGCTCCACATCAGCCGATTCACATAGGCAGCTTTTTGCGCACTAGTCAGGTTTTCATATTTCTGTTTTGTATTATTATTATAGTGTCTTTTAAGGTATAATATAAAAGTTATATTTTAGTCTAACTCAAATTCTGGTATAAGACGTGCCTCAAAAAAGGAGTCTTCTTTGTTAACTGACTGATTGAATCAGGAGGGTAATATTGTTTTGTGCGGTATACTTTTTCTCTCTCCATTTTATCACTCTCCAAGCAATGATGCATCTAGCCCATAGATACATAAGGATAGACACTGAAATTTACAGCCTGATGTACAGTGGTATCAAGTTAGCCCTTTCTCACCTACCATTGAATCTCATGACTACTGAAGCTTTCTTCTGGGCTCATTGCAAAGAATTGTTGGACATGATACATGATACACACAGGCTAAGGCACACAAGATGCAATGAGGTAGCTGTATGACTAAGCTAAGCGACACAAGTGTGCGGCACAAACACCTGACACATCTAGGAGTGGCACTGCAGTGGCAGACAGGATGGCACTTAAAAAAAAAACTAGTCCCCAAACAGCACATCATGCAAAGAAGTAAAAGAGGTGCAATGAGGTAGCTGTATGACTAAGCTAAGTGACACAAGTGTGCGGCACAAACACCTGGCCCATCTAGGAGTGGCACTGCAGTCCCACTAATGGCGGATACCGGACGCACGTCTAACACCAACATAGCTGTCAAGCCTTCAGTTATCCGCTGTCATATTTTATCTTCCTCGCAAAGGACTGTTGGACAGTCATTTGCTTAGTTGAAGTAGTACAAGTGGTCTTCCGACTTCCCCTCTGATCTTTCCCTATTTTATCATAAAAATTTTAGTTCTCCATTATTTTTCTGGAGTTATATAACAAAATGCAGCACAGGAGAGCGTACCTCTACACCACACAGGGCAAACCCTGTAAAAATGATTTGAATTAAATATTAATAACCCCTTTATTTGGAGTAAATAATATACACCACAGGAAAGCACCACTGAACTTATATGGCAGCACCACTGGACCGGACTTATACGGCAGTAGCACTGGACTGGATTTATACGATAGAACGGTGGAGGAGTTGCAGGGGGGATCACTGGTAGATGAGGATGATCAGGTCGACAGCTGGGTCACAGTTAGAAGGAAATAGAAGAGGGGGAGGGGGAGACAGGACATCTCCAATCTGCCAAACCGCAATAAATTCACCTGTTTGGACGAAGATTCTGAGGATAGCAGTGAGGAAATGACGGAACCAGAGGAAACTGTTCCCTCTAGCAACCAGAGAAGAGGACCCCCCAGTACTGATGGGAAAAAAGGTAGTGAGGTACATAGTCAGATTGTGGTGGTAGAGGATTCTATTATCAGGAGGACAGACAGGGCAATCTGCTACCGGGACCGTAATCGCCGTACAGCCTGTTGTCTTCAGGGTGCTTGGGTATGGCATATCGCGGACCGGGTAGATTGTTGGGAGGGGCTGGTAAAGACCCGGCGGTCTTGGTGCATGTTGGCACCAATGACAAAGTTAGTGGTAGGTGGGATGTCCTTAAGAAAGACTATAGGGAATTAGGCAAGAAACTTAAGGCAAGGACATCTAGGGTAATTTCTCAGAAATATTACCAGTGCCACGCGCTAATCCGGGGAGGCAGAGGGAGATTAGGGAGGTAAATGTGTGTCTTAGATACTGGTGTAGGAAGGAGGGGTTGTGTTCTTGGAACACTGGGCGGACTTCTCAGGCGCCATCTTTTTTGCCGTGATGGATAGCACCTGAATGAGGAGGGGGCTGCGGTGCTGGGGCGTAGGATGGTTAGAAGGTTGGTGGAGCTTTTTAACTATGAGCCTTGGGGGGAGGGTTTAGCTAGAAGCTACGGGACAAACAGAGAGAACAGTAAAGATGGGGGTATTATTATTATTATTACATTTTATTTATAAGGCGCCACATGTGTTTCGCAGCGCCGTACAAAGGACAGTACAGGGGACAAAACATTGCATTACAGTAAATAAATAACAGAAATAGAGTACAGGTAACAGAGCACCACACATTCTCAAGACATAGTACAGCTAAGATGTAAGTATTGAGGGAGTGATCATCGTACTACTAGAGGCTGGTGGTCATAGATGGAGATGAGCCTTTACTAGCAGGATAAAAATGGTCGTTGAGTAGGGGAGAGCTGTGAGTGAAATGTGTTGAGACGAGGGCTTAGATAACAAGAGGAAAGAGGGCCCTGCTCTGAAGAGCTAACAATCTATTGGGGAGGGGCGACAGACAGATGACAAGAGGTGCAGGCAAGGGGGAGGTAGCCTGATGGCAGTATGCAAGCAAAGCTGAGATGTTCACGGCATGAGGCAGGGGGTGGAGGCGCGGCTTCAGCTCTGGGTTATGCATTAGAAGGGTACGCTTTGATGAATAGGTGGGTTTTTATAGCCCGTTTGAAGCTTTGCAAGGTCGGGGAGAGTCTAATGGAGCGGGGGAGTGCGTTCCACTGAAGGGGTGCAGCACGTGCAAAATCCTGAACTCGTGCATGGGAAGCAGTGACCAGGGCGGTGGAGAGGCGACGGTCATTAGTCGACCGTAGGGGGCGGGAGGGAGTATGAAGGGAAAGGAGGTTGGAGATGTAGGGAGCAGTGGAATTAGAGATGGCCTTGTATGTGAGGGTGAGGAGTTTGAAGAGGATTCTGTAGGGGAATGGGAGCCAGTGTAGATTTTGTTGAAGGGGAGTGGCAGATGTGGTGCGGCGGGAGAGGAAGATAAGCCTAGCTGCGGAGTTCAGGACAGATTGGAGGGGAGCAAGATGGGAGCAAGCGAGGCCAGTGAGGAGGACATTGCAGTAATCAAGTCGTGAGATGACCAGTGAGTGGATGATGAGTTTAGTTGCACTCTGGGAGAGATATGGCCTGATACGAGCAATGTTGCGTAGCTGGAAACGACAGGATTGTGCCAGAGCTTGGATGTGGGGTGCAAAGGAGAGGGAGGAGTCAAGAGTGATGCCCAGGCAGCGGAGTTGGGGAACGGGGGAGATGGTGGTGTTGTCAACAATGATGGAAATATTGGTCGGGGGTGTTGCTCTGGATGGGGGGAAGATGATTAGTTCCGTTTTGTCCATGTTGAGCTTTAGAGAGCGTTCAGACATCCAGGAGGAGATTGCAGAGAGGCAGCTGGAAACCTGAGAGAGGACAGAGGGGGACAGATCAGGAGATGAGAGGTAGAGTTGTGTGTCATCAGCATAGAGGTGGTATTGAAGGCCAAATGAGTTAATGAGCGCACCCAGGGAAGAGGTATACAGGGAGAACAGAAGGGGTCCAAGGACAGAACCCTGAGGGACACCAACAGGAAGGATGGAAGGGTGTGAGGTGGTGCTTGAGGCAGACACAGAGAAGGAGCGGTTAGTGAGGTAAGAAGAAAACCAGTCAAGGACAGTGCTAGAGAGGCCAGCGTTTTGGAGTGTGCCGAGGAGGAGAGGATGATCTACGGTGTCAAAGGAGCAGAGAGGTCCAGAAGGATGAGCAGAGAGAAGTGGCCCCTGGATTTGGCTGAAAGCAGGTCATTGGTGACTTGGGTAGTGAACAATTTGGGGGAGGAGAAGGGGGGAGTGAAAGATCAGCCGGCAAGACCAAGGGTATCTGCATGGGTATTGACACCAGAATTACTGATACGGGTATTGCCCAAGATATTCCAAATTTATTACCTACTGATGATGATTATTGTACAACAATGTGGTATATAGAAAATGATGTGATAGCAGTGAAGAAGGCTGTATTAAGTATGATGGGGGTAGAAAGGGAGGGAGAAGATTAACAGTCGGTAAGAGTAATTCTAGAAAGGCACTTGTAAATATAGATAAGATACAATTTAAACAAACGAGCATGGGAGATGCTAAGCTAAGATGTATGGGTTGCGAATTTGGAGGGATATTCTCTTTTCAGGAGGGATAGGGCTACCAAAAGGGGAGGAGGGGTATGTTCTTTGTTAAACCATCTCTAAAACCAAACTTAATAGAGGGTATTTTCGAGGGGGTAGGAGATAACGTGGAGTCGCTATGGGTTGAGATCACAAGAGGGGGCACTGAGGCAAAGAAACTAGTTATTGGCATGTGCTACAAGCAATCGGATATTAGCATACACGATGAGGAACAACTCTTACACCAAATTGAGAAAGTAGCGAGAATGGGGGACATCCTAGTGTTAGGGGACTTTAAGTATCCTGATATAAATTGGAGTAACGATTCATGTGTAAAAACTAGGAGCAGCAAGTTTTTAAATAAACTGAAGGATCAATTCCTGACTCAATTAGTTGAGGACCCAACTAGAGGTAAAACTATTCTGGACCTAGTTATTATCAATAATGTGGACATTATATCAAACACTAAAGTTCGGGACACCTTGGGAAACAGTGATCACTATATGATCACATTCGACATCAATTTCAAGAAACATAGCTTTAAGGGATCAACCAAAACATTTAACTTTAGAAGAGCTAATTCCAATATGCTGAGACGCAGTGCCGGCGCTACCCGCTCAGCAAGGTCTGCAAAGAAGGGAGGCGTCTGAATGAAGAGGCGCTGTCCCCGCTCTGCTACCTTGCTGATGTGCCATGTTGCTGCCGCTGCACCTGTCACACTGTGACAGGCAGCAGCATCGGCAGTATGAACAGATCTCCTCCTGTGTGTCAGCCCTCTCTCCCTCTCCTCCCCGCTTCTCCTCCTGTCCATGTCAGCCTGAAGACAGGCAGCAGCATCGCCTCCCATCTGTCACTGAAGACACAGAAGTCTTAAGCGCCGCCATCCCTCTCTCCCCTCCAGTCTGTGGTGGACTCAGAGAGGGGTCACAGGAAGTCACATGATGTACATGTGACTGTGCACTGTGTCTGGAGGAGCAAGCTGACGTAAGACGAGGAGCAGCCAGCCAGTGTAGCAGCCTGCAGCCCTAGCAACCAGCCACAGGGGAGCTGAGACTGGTAAATACTGCTGCTGATAAACAAAGGAGGGGGATAGTATATTCATGTGTGCTGGGTAATGGGGAGGGGGGGGGGGGAGTATCATTCATGTGTGCTGGGGAGGGGGGTAGTATATTCATGTGCGCTGGGGAGGGGGGTGTATCATATTCATGTGTGCTGGGGAGTGGGGTAGTATATTCATGTGCGCTGGGGAGGGGGGTAGTATATTCATGTGTGCTGGGGAGGGGGGTAGTATATTCATGTGCACTGGGGAGGGGGGAGTATCATATTCATGTGTGCTGGGGAGAGGGGGGAGTATCATATTCATGTGCGCTGGAGAGGGGGGTAGTATCATATTCAGGTGTGCTGGGGAGGGGGGTAGTATCATATTCATGTGCGCTGGGGAGGGGGTAGTATATTCAGGTGTGCTGGGGAGGGGGGTAGTATATTTATGTGCGCTGGGGAGGGGGATAGTATCATATTCAGGTGCACTGGGGAGGGGGATAGTATCATATTCAGGTGCACTGGGGAGGGTGGTAGTATCATATTCATGTGCGCTAGGGAGGGGGGTAGTATATCCAGGTGTGCTGGGGAGAGGGGGAGTATATTCATGTGTGCTGGGGAGGGGGGAGTATCATATCATGTGCGCTGGGGAGGGGGGTAGTATCATATTCATGTGCGCTGGGGAGGGGGGAGTATCATTCATGTGCGCTGGGGAGAGGGGGAGTATCATATTCATGTGTGCTGGGGAGGGGGGGTAGTATCATATTCAGGTGTGCTGGGGAGGGGGGTAGTATATTCATGTCCGCTGGGGAGGGGGGGGGAGTATCATATTCATGTGCGCCGGGGAGGGGTATAGTATATTCATGTGCGCTGGGGAGGGGGGGAGTATCATATTCATGTGTGCTGGGGAGGGGGGGTAGTATATTCATGTGCGCTGGGGAGGGGGAGTATCATATTCATGTGCCCTGGGGAGGGGGGTAGTATCATATTCAGGTGTGCTGGGGAGGGGGGGTAGTATATTCATGTGCGCTGGGGAGGGGGGTGTATCATATTTATGTGTGCTGGGGAGGGGGGTAGTATATTCATGTGCGCTGGGGAGGGGGGTAGTATATTCATGTGTGCTGGGGAGGGGGTAGTATATTCATGTGCGCTGGGGAGGGGGGTAGTATATTCATGTGCGCTGGGGAGGGGGGAGTATCATATTCAAGTGTGCTGGGGAGAGGGGGGAGTATATTCATGTGTGCTGGGGAGGGGGGTAGTATATTCATGTGCGCTGGGGAGGGGGGAGTATCATATTCAAGTGTGCTGGGGAGAGGGGGGAGTATATTCATGTGTGCTGGGGAGGGGGGTAGTATATTCATGTGCGCTGGGGAGGGGGGTAGTATATTCATGTGTGCTGGGGAGGGGGGGTAGTATATTCATGTGCGCTGGGGAGGGGGGAGTATCATATTCAAGTGTGCTGGGGAGACGGGGGAGTATCATATTCATGAGTGCTGGGGAGGGGGGAGTATCATTCATGTGTGCTGGGGAGAGGGGAGTATCATATTCATGTGTGCTGGGGAGAAGGGGGAGTATCATATTCAGGTGTGCTGGGAAGGGGGATGTAGCATGATATTCAGGTGTGCTGGGGAGGGGGTAGTATATTCATGTGCGCTGGGGAGGGGGGAGTATCATATTCAAGTGTGCTGGGGAGACGGGGGAGTATCATATTCATGAGTGCTGGGGAGGGGGGAGTATCATTCATGTGTGCTGGGGAGAGGGGGAGTATCATATTCATGTGTGCTGGGGAGAAGGGGGAGTATCATATTCAGGTGTGCTGGGAAGGGGGATGTAGCATGATATTCAGGTGTGCTGGGGAGGGGGTAGTATATTCATGTGCGCTGGGAAGGAGGGGTGTTTCATATTCATGTGTGCTGTGAAGGGGGGGAGTATCATATTCATGTGTGCTGGGGAGAAGGGGGCGTATCATATTCAGGTGTGCTTGGAAGGGGGAGGTAGTATCATATTCATGTGTGCTGGGGAGGGGGTTAGTATATTCATGTGTGCTTAGAAGGGGGGGCGTATCATATTTATGTGTGCTGGGAAGGGGGGGAGTATCATATTCATGTGCGCTGAGGAGGGGGGAGAGTATCATATGTGTGCTGGGGAGTGGGGAGTATCATATTTATGTGTGCTGGGGAGGGGGGAGTATCATAATCATGTGTGCTGGGAAGCGGGAGGTAGTATATTCAGGTGTGCTGGGGAGGGGGAGGTAGTATCATATTCAGGTGTGCTGGGGAGGCGGTTAGTATATTCATGTGTGCTTAGAAGGGGGGGAGTATCATATTCATGTGTGCTGGGAAGGGGAGGAGTATCATATTCATGTGCGCTGAGGAGGCGTGGGGAGTATCATATTCATGTGCGCTGAGGAGGCGTGGGGAGTATCATATTCATGTGTGCTGGGGAGGGGGGAGAGTATCATATGTGTGCTGTGGAGGGGGGAGTATCATATTCATGTGTGCTGGGGAGAGGGGGGGAGTATCATATTCATGTGCGCTGGGGAGAGGGGGGGAGTATCATATTCATGTGTGCTGGGGAGGGGGGTAGTATCATATTCAGGTGTGCTGGGGAGGGGGGAGAGTATCATATTCTTGTGTGCTGGGGAGGGGGGAGTATCATATTCATGTGTGCTGGGGTGTGGCAAATTAAGTGTGTGCTGTGTGTGGGGGAGGGGCAGAAGTGGCATAGTAACAGTGTGTGCTGCAGGTTGGGTTTTCTGCTTTGAAAAGCCAGCGGTGGGAGGAAATAAAAAGGGAAATGTTCACCTGCTCTGGTGCTCCCCTGTCATCTGTTCCCCGCTGCTGCGTTCTCTGATGGTTGGGCCAGTTCCAGCATGGAGAAAAATGCCAGCCAGAAAAGGTAAGTGTAATGTGTGGGGAGAGGGATGCAGGGTAGCAGCGATAGCGTAGTGTGTGTGCAGACAATGAGGGTGCAGGGTAGTGGCAGTGTAGTGTGTGGGGTGCAGAGTAGCAGTGGTAGTGTGTGTGTGGGGAGGGGGTACAGGGTAGCGGCGCTATAGTGTGTGTGCAGGGGAAGGGGGGGTTCAGGGTAACGGCAGTACTGTAATGTAGTTTGTGTGGGGAGAGGTGTGCTGGGTAGTGGCGGTAGTGTGTGTGGGGAGAGGGGGCTGCAGGGTAGCGGTGGTAGTATAATGTAGTATGTTTAGAGAAAGAGGGTGCAGGGTAGCAGTGTAATGTATTGTGTACAGGGAAAGGGGGTGCAGGGTAGCAATGGTAGTGTAGTGTGTGCGGGGAGAGGGGAGCTAGGTAGCGTAAGGTAGCGTGTGTGGGGAGAGGGGGTGCATCGTAGCAGCTGTAGTGTGTGATTGGCTGGTTCTATTATCACTTTTTAAGGCTTAATAAATTTGGGCCAATGACTAGGATGCGGCCGTAGAAGGGCGCAAAATGTATAGATTGCAGGAGGGCGCCGACCACCCCAGCCCCGGCCCTGCTGAGACGGGCACTAAACGACATTGACTGGAAAATTTTGTTTCAAGGCAAGGACACATCGGAAATGTGGGATGCTTTAAAAGGGTTGCTTGAAAACCATATTCACAAATACATTCCCATGAGCAGTAAAAGCAGGTGTACTAAACACAAACCAATGTGGCTTAATAAGGTAGTCAAGGAGGCAACGGCTAATCTTAGGCGTGCTTTCAAAACATTTAAAGCTAATGGAGGGGAGGAGTCATTCCGGTATTACAAGGATATAATATATACATATATATATATATATATATATATATATATAATAGAGCATGCAAAAAAGCGATAAGGGCAGCTAGAATTGTAAACGAAAAGAAAATCGCTATTGAGAGTAAAACCAATCCTAAAAAGTTTTATAAATATATAAACAGTAAAAGGTTAAAGAAGGAGAACGTAGGCCCATTAAAAGATGAATTGGGAGCTTTGATAAATGATGACAAATTAAAAGCAGAAATATTGAACAATTTTTTTCCCTCAGTATTCACCAGAGAGGATGAGCTAGTGGTGACATTAGTGCATAACGACAGTGAAGGTAGTGACTCTTGTCTTGATGCTTGTTTAAGTGAGGAAGTAGTCCTGGAGAGACTAAGTAACGTGAAGATTAATAAATCACCAGGCCCAGATGGTTTTCATCCAAGGGTTATTATGGAGCTTAGGTTACAGCTAGCAAAACCCTTGATTTTCCATAGTTCAATTAGATCAGGCATGGTACCAAGGGATTGGCGCATAGCTAAGGTAGTGCCTTTATTTAAAAGGGAAATAAAAATAATCCTGGAGACTATAGACAAGTTTGTTGAACCTCTATAGTGGGTAAAATATTGGAAGGCATTTTGAGGGATAGCATAGGGGATCACCTACAGGCTACTAAGTTTATTAGCAAAAGTCAGCTTGGGTTTGTAACGGACAGATCATGCCAAACCAACTTAATTAGCTTCTTGACCATGGAAAAGCAGTGGACGTGGTGTATTTAGATTTTGCAAAAGCCTTCGATACAGTGCCTCACAGGAGACTGATCAACAAATTAAGGGAACTTGGTCTAGGATATACTATTTGTACATGGAGAAGTAATTGGCTGGATAACAGAGTGCAACGAGTAGTGGTCAATGGGATGTTCTCCAGTTGGGCACCAGTAGTCAGCGGAATACCACAAGGGTCCGTTCTTGGCCCACTGCTGTTCACTATATTTATCAGTGATCTAGGAATAGGCCTGGAAAGCACACTGTCAATCTTTGCAGATGATACTAAACTATATAAAGTAATTAATTCAGATGGCGATGTGGAGTCTCTACTGAATGACTTATTTAAACTTCAAACCTGGGAATCTAAATGGAGAATTAGGTTTAATATAGAAAAATGCAAAGTTATGCATTTTGGGATAAAAAACACACATGCATCCTACACTCTAAATGGGGAAAATATAAGGGTAACTATGGTGGAAAAAGATTTGGGGGTGCTCATAGATAATAGGCTTAATAACAGTACACAAAGTCAAAGTGCAGCAAATAAGGCAAGTAAAGTGCTTGCGTGCATTAAACGGGTATTGAGACAAGGGACGAGGATGTAATCCTGCCACTGTACAAATCATTGGTATGCACGCACCTGGAATATTGTATTCAGTTCTGGGCACCGTATTATAAAAAAGATATCTGGGAACTAAAAAGAGTTCAAAGAAGAGCTACTAAACTGATTAAAGGGTTAGAGTCTCTGGAGTACGAGGCAAGGCTTACTAGGTTAAAATAGGATTTTAATACCTACCGGTAAATCCTTTTCTCTTAGTCCGTAGAGGATGCTGGGGTCACATTAGAACCATGGGGTATAGACAGGATCCGCAGGAGACATGGGCACTTTAAGACTTTCAAAGGGTGTGAACTGGCTCCTCCCTCTATGCCCCTCCTCCAGACTCCAGTTATAGGAACTATGCCCAGGGAGACGGACATTTCGAGGAAAGGATTTATTGTTAAACTAAGGGCAGATTCATACCAGCTCACACCTCAAGTATGCCGCACAACGTGGCATTCAACAGAACACAAGCAACATGCTGGCAATAAACGTAACACAATATGTGTGTAACCACAACTAATAACTGCAGATACAGTACGCACTGGGACGGGCGCCCAGCATCCTCTACGGACTAAGAGAAAAGGATTTACCGGTAGGTATTAAAATCCTATTTCTCTAACGTCCTAGTGGATGCTGGGGACTCCGAAAGGACCATGGGGAATAGCGGCTCCGCAGGAGACTGGGCACAAAGTAAAAGCTTTAGGACTAGCTGGTGTGCACTGGCTCCTCCCCCTATGACCCTCCTCCAAGCCTCAGTTAAGATTTTGTGCCCGAACGAGAAGGGTGCAATCTAGGTGGCTCTCCTGAGCTGCTTAGAGTAAAAGTTTAAAATATAGCTCCTGGGCTATATGGATGTATTTAACCCCTGCCAGTTTTCCACAAAAAAGCGGGAGAAAGGCCGCCGAAAAAGGGGCGGAGCCTATCTCCTCAGCACACAAGCGACATTTTTTCCTCACAGCTCCGTTGGAGGAAGGCTCCCTGACTCTCCCCTGCAGTCCTGCACTACAGAAACAGGGTAAAACAAGAGAGGGGGGGCACTAAATTGGCATATTAATATATACAGCAGCTATATTAGGGAAAAACACTTATATAAGGTTATCCCTGTATATATATAGCGCTCTGGTGTGTGCTGGCAAACTCTCCCTCTGTCTCCCCAAAGGGCTAGTGGGGTCCTGTCCTCTATCAGAGCATTCCCTGTGTGTGTGCTGTGTGTCGGTACGCTGTGTCGACATGTATGAGGAGGAAAATGGTGTGGAGGCGGAGCAATTGCCTGTGTTAGTGATGTCACCCCCTAGGGAGTCGACACCTGACTGGATGGTCTTATGGAAAGAATTACGTGATAGTGTCGGCACTTTACAAAAGACTGTTGACGACATGAGACAGCCGGCAAATCAGTTAATACCTGTACAGGCGTCTCAAACACCGTCAGGGGCTATAAAACGCCCGTTACCTCAGGTCGATACAGACACTGACACGGACACTGACTCCAGTGTCGACGGTGAGAAAACAAACGTATTTTCCAGTAGGGCCACACGTTACATGATCACGGCAATGAAGGAGGTTTTGAACATTTCTGATACTACAAGTACCACAAAAAAGGGTATTATGTGGGGTGTGAAAAAACTACCCGTAGTTTTTCCTGAATCAGATGAATTAAATGAGGTGTGTGATGAAGCGTGGGTTTACCCCGATAAAAAACTGCTAATTTCTAAAAAATTATTGGCATTATACCCTTTCCCGCCAGAGGTTAGGGCGCGTTGGGAAACACCCCCTAGCGTAGATAAGGCGCTCACACGCTTATCAAAACAAGTGGCGTTACCGTCTCCTGATACGGCCGCCCTCAAGGAACCAGCTGATAGGAAGCTGGAAAATATCCTTAAAAGTATATACACACATACTGGTATTATACTGCGACCAGCAATCGCCTCAGCCTGGATGTGCAGTGCTGGGGTGGCTTGGTCGGATTCCCTGACTGAAAATATTGATACCCTGGACAGGGACAATATATTATTGACTATAGAGCATTTAAAGGATGCATTTCTATATATGCGAGATGCACAGAGGGATATTTGCACTCTGGCATCAAGAGTAAGTGCGATGTCCATTTCTGCCAGAAGAGGATTATGGACACGACAGTGGTCAGGGGATGCGGATTCCAAACGGCATATGGAAGTATTGCCGTATAAAGGGGAGGAGTTATTTGGGGTCGGTCTATCGGACCTGGTGGCCACGGCAACGGCTGGAAAATCCACCTTTTTACCCCAAGTCACCTCGCAGCAGAAAAAGATACCGTCTTTTCAGGCTCAGTCCTTTCGTCCCCATAAGGGCAAGCGGGCAAAAGGCCACTCATATCTGCCCCGGGGCAGAGGAAGGGGAAAAAGACTGCCGCAAACAGCCTCTTCCCACGAACAGAAGCCCTCCTCCGCTTCTGCCAAGTCCTCAGCATGACGCTGGGGCCTTACAAGCGGACTCAGGCACGGTGGGGGCCCGTCTCAAGAATGTCAGCGCGCAGTGGGCTCACTCGCAAGTGGAACCCTGGATCCTGCAGGTAGTATCTCAGGGGTACAAATTGGAATTCGAGACGTCTCCCCCTCGCCGGTTCCTGAAGTCTGCTTTACCAACATCTCCCCCCGACAGGGAGGCGGTATTGGAAGCCATTCACAAGCTGTATTCCCAGCAGGTGATAATCAAGGTACCCCTCCTACAACAGGGAAAGGGGTATTATTCCACGCTGTTTGTGGTACCGAAGCCGGACGGCTCGGTGAGACCCATTTTAAATCTGAAATCCTTGAACACTTACATAAAAAGGTTCAAGTTCAAGATGGAGTCACTCAGAGCAGTGATAGCGAACCTGGAAGAAGGGTACTATATGGTGTCTCTGGACATCAAGGATGCTTACCTCCATGTCCCAATTTGCCCTTCTCACCAAGGGTACCTCAGGTTTGTGGTACAGAACTGTCACTATCAGTTTCAGACGCTGCCGTTTGGATTGTCCACGGCACCCCGGGTCTTTACCAAGGTAATGGCCGAAATGATGATTCTTCTTCGAAGAAAAGGCGTCTTAATTATCCCTTACTTGGACGATCTCCTGATAAGGGCAAGGTCCAGAGAACAGTTAGAGGTCGGAGTAGCACTATCTCAAGTAGTACTACGACAGCACGGATGGATTCTAAATATTCCAAAATCGCAGCTGATTCCGACGACACGTCTGCTGTTCCTAGGGATGATTCTGGACACAGTACAGAAAAAGGTGTTTCTCCCGGAGGAGAAAGCCAAGGAGTTATCCGACCTAGTCAGGAACCTCCTAAGACCAGGCCAAGTGTCAGTACATCAATGCACAAGGGTCCTGGGAAAGATGGTGGCTTCTTACGAAGCGATTCCATTCGGCAGATTCCACGCAAGAACTTTTCAGTGGGATCCGCTGGACAAATGGTCCGGATCGCATCTTCAAATGCATCAGCGGATAACCCTGTCTCCAAGGACAAGGGTGTCTCTCCTGTGGTGGTTACAGAGTGCTCATCTCCTAGAGGGCCGCAGATTCGGCATTCAGGATTGGGTCCTGGTGACCACGGATGCCAGCCTGAGAGGCTGGGGAGCAGTCACACAGGGAAGAAATTTCCAGGGCTTGTGGTCAAGCATGGAAACGTCACTTCACATAAATATCCTGGAACTAAGGGCCATTTACAATGCCCTAAGTCAGGCAAGACCTCTGCTTCAGGGTCAGCCGGTGTTGATCCAGTCGGACAACATCACGGCAGTCGCCCACGTAAACAGACAGGGTGGCACAAGAAGCAGGAGGGCAATAATGGAAGTGGCAAGGATTCTTCGCTGGGCGGAGAATCATGTGATAGCACTGTCAGCAGTGTTCATTCCGGGAGTGGACAACTGGGAAGCAGACTTCCTCAGCAGACACGATCTTCACCCGGGGGAGTGGGGACTTCACCCAGAAGTCTTCCACATGATTGTGAACCGTTGGGAAAAACCAAAGGTGGACATGATGGCGTCCCGCCTCAACAAAAAACTGGACAGATATTGCGCCAGGTCAAGGGACCCTCAGGCAATAGCTGTGGACGCTCTGGTAACACCGTGGGTGTACCAGTCAGTGTATGTGTTCCCTCCTCTTCCTCTCATACCAAAAGTACTGAGAATCATAAGAAGGAGAGGAGTAAAGACTATACTCGTGGCTCCGGATTGGCCAAGAAGGACTTGGTACCCGGAAATTCAAGAGATGCTCACGGAAGACCCGTGGCCTCTACCTCTAAGAAAGGACCTGCTCCAGCAGGGACCATGTCTGTTCCAAGACTTACCGCGGCTGCGTTTGACGGCATGGCGGTTGAACGCCGGATCCTGAAGGAAAAAGGCATTCCGGATGAAGTCATCCCTACCCTGATCAAAGCCAGGAAGGATGTAACCGTACAACATTATCACCGTATTTGGCGTAAATATGTTGCGTGGTGCGAGGCCAGGAAGGCCCCTACAGAGGAATTTCAACTGGGTCGTTTCCTGCATTTCTTGCAAACAGGACTGTCTATGGGCCTCAAATTAGGGTCCATTAAGGTTCAAATTTCGGCCCTGTCAATATTCTTCCAAAAAGAACTGGCTTCTGTTCCTGAAGTTCAGACGTTTGTCAAGGGAGTACTGCATATACAGCCTCCTTTTGTGCCTCCAGTGGCACCTTGGGATCTCAATGTAGTTTTGGGATTCCTAAAATCACATTGGTTTGAACCACTCACCACTGTGGACTTAAAATATCTCACATGGAAAGTGGTAATGCTGTTAGCCCTGGCTTCAGCCAGGAGTGTCTCAGAATTGGCGGCTTTATCCTATAAAAGCCCTTACCTAATTTTTCATACGGACAGGGCAGAATTGAGGACTCGTCCTCAATTTCTTCCTAAGGTGGTTTCAGCATTTCACTTAAACCAGCCTATTGTGGTGCCTGCGGCTACTAGGGACTTGGAGGATTCCAAGTTGCTGGACGAAGTCAGGGCCCTGAAAATATATGTTTCCAGGACGGCTGGAGTCAGAAAATCTGATTCGCTGTTTATCCTGTATGCACCCAACAAGCTGGGTGCTCCTGCTTCTAAGCAGACGATTGCTCGTTGGATTTGTAGTACAATTCAGCTTGCACATTCTGTGGCAGGCCTGCCACAGCCAAAATCTGTAAAAGCCCATTCCACACGGAAAGTGGGCTCATCTTGGGCGGCTGCCCGAGGGGTCTCGGCTTTACAACTTTGCCGAGCAGCTACTTGGTCAGGGGCAAACACGTTTGCTAAATTCTACAAATTTGATACCCTGGCTGAGGAGGACCTGGAGTTCTCTCATTCGGTGCTGCAGAGTCATCCGCACTCTCCCGCCCGTTTGGGAGCTTTGGTATAATCCCCATGGTCCTTTCGGAGTCCCCAGCATCCACTAGGACGTTAGAGAAAATAAGAATTTACTTACCGATAATTCTATTTCTCATAGTCCGTAGTGGATGCTGGGCGCCCATCCCAAGTGCGGATTGTCTGCATTACTTGTACATAGTTATTGTTACAAAAATCGGGTTATTGTTGTTGTGAGCCATCTTTTCAGAGGCTCCTTCTGTTATCATGCTGTTAACTGGGTTCAGATCACAAGTTGTACGGTGTGATTGGTGTGGCTGGTATGAGTCTTACCCGGGATTCAAAATCCTTCCTTATTGTGTACGCTCGTCCGGGCACAGTATCCTAACTGAGGCTTGGAGGAGGGTCATAGGGGGAGGAGCCAGTGCACACCAGCTAGTCCTAAAGCTTTTACTTTGTGCCCAGTCTCCTGCGGAGCCGCTATTCCCCATGGTCCTTTCGGAGTCCCCAGCATCCACTACGGACTATGAGAAATAGAATTATCGGTAAGTAAATTCTTATTTCTCTGACGTCCTAAGTGGATGCTGGGGACTCCGTCAGGACCATGGGGATAGCGGCTCCGCAGGAGACAGGGCACAAAAGTAAAAGCTTTAGGATCAGGTGGTGTGCACTGGCTCCTCCCCCTATGACCCTCCTCCAAGCCTCAGTTAGATTTTTGTGCCCGGCCGAGAAGGGTGCAATCTAGGTGGCTCTCCTAAAGAGCTGCTTAGAGTAAAAGTTTTGTTAGGTTTTTTATTTTCAGTGAGTCCTGCTGGCAACAGGCTCACTGCTACGAGGGACTTAGGGGAGAGAAGTGAACTCACCTGCGTGCAGGATGGATTGGCTTCTTAGGCTACTGGACACCATTAGCTCCAGAGGGAGTCGGAACACAGGTCTCACCCTGGGGTTCGTCCCGGAGCCGCGCCGCCGACCCCCTTGCAGATGCCGAAAAGTGAAGAGGTCCAGAAACCGGCGGCAGAAGACTCTTCAGTCTTCATAAGGTAGCGCACAGCACTGCAGCTGTGCGCCATTGTTGTCAGCACACTTCATAGCAGCGGTCACTGAGGGTGCAGGGCGCTGGGGGGGGCGCCCTGGGCAGCAATGATAGTACCTTATTCTGGCTAAAAATACATCACATATAGCCCCTGGGGGCTATATGGATGTATTTAACCCCTGCCAGGTCTCAGAAAAACGGGAGAAGAAGCCCGCCGAAAAGGGGGCGGGGCCTATTCTCCTCAGCACACAGCGCCATTTTCCCTCACAGAAATGCTGGTGGGAAGGCTCCCAGGCTCTCCCCTGCACTGCACTACAGAAACAGGGTTAAAACAGAGAGGGGGGGCACTTATTTGGCGATATGTATATATATATTAAAATGCTATAAGGGAAAACCACTTATATAAAGGTTGTCCCTGTATAATTATAGCGTTTTTGGTGTGTGCTGGCAAACTCTCCCTCTGTCTCCCCAAAGGGCTAGTGGGGTCCTGTCCTCTATCAGAGCATTCCCTGTGTGTGTGCTGTGTGTCGGTACGTGTGTGTCGACATGTATGAGGACGATGTTGGTGAGGAGGCGGAGCAATTGCCTGAAATGGTGATGTCACTCTCTAGGGAGTCGACACCGGAATGGATGGCTTATTTAAGGAATTACGTGATAATGTCAACACGCTGCAAGGTCGGTTGACGACATGAGACGGCCGGCAAACAAATTAGTACCTGTCCAGGCGTCTCAAACACCGTCAGGGGCTGTAAAACGCTCATTTACCTCAGTCGGTCGACACAGACACGGACACTGACTCCAGTGTCGACGGTGAAGAAACAAACGTATTTTCCTTTAGGGCCACACGTTACATGTTAAGGGCAATGAAGGAGGTGTTACATATTTCTGATACTACAAGTACCACAAAGAAGGGTATTATGTGGGGTGTGAAAAAACTACCTGTAGTTTTTCCTGAATCAGATAAATTAAATGAAGTGTGTGATGATGCGTGGGTTTCCCCCGATAGAAAATTATTGGCGGTATACCCTTTCCCGCCAGAAGTTAGGGCGCGTTGGGAAACACCCTTTAGGGTGGATAAGGCGCTCACACGCTTATCAAAACAAGTGGCGGTACCGTCTCCAGATAGGGCCGCCCTCAAGGAGCCAGCTGAGAGGCTGGAAAATATCCTAAAAAGGTATATACACACATACTGGTGTTATACTGCGACCAGCGATCGCCTCAGCCTGGATGTGCAGCGCTGGGGTGGCTTGGTCGGATTCCCTGACTGAAAATATTGATACCCTTGACAGGGACAGTATTTTATTGACTATAGAGCATTTAAAGGATGCATTTCTATATATGCGAGATGCACAGAGGGATATTTGCACTCTGGCATCAAGAGTAAGTGCGATGTCCATATCTGCCAGAAGATGTTTATGGACACGACAGTGGTCAGGTGATGCAGATTCCAAACGGCACATGGAAGTATTGCCGTATAAAGGGGAGGAGTTATTTGGGGTCGGTCCATCGGACCTGGTGGCCACGGCAACAGCTGGAAAATCCACCTTTTTTACCCCAAGTCACATCTCAGCAGAAAAAGACACCGTCTTTTCAGCCTCAGTCCTTTCGTCCCCATAAGGGCAAGCGGGCAAAAGGCCAGTCATATCTGCCCAGGGATAGAGGAAAGGGAAGAAGACTGCAGCAGGCAGCCCATTCCCAGGAACAGAAGCCCTCCACCGCTTCTGCCAAGTCCTCAGCATGACGCTGGGGCCGTACAAGCGGACTCAAGTGCGGTGGGGGGTCGTCTCAAGAGTTTCAGCGCGTAGTGGGCTCACTCGCAAGTGGACCCCTGGATCCTACAAGTAGTATCCCAGGGGTACAGATTGGAAATTCGAGACGTCTCCCCCTCGCAGGCTCCTGATGTCTGCTTTACCAACGTCTTCGTCCGACAGGGAGGCAGTATTGGAAACAATTCACAAGCTGTATTCCCAGCAGGTGATAATCAAAGTACCCCTCCTACAACAAGGAAAGGGGTATTATTCCACACTATATTGTGGTACTGAAGCCAGACGGCTCGGTGAGACCTATTCTAAATGGGAAATCTTTGAACACTTACATACAAAGGTTCAAATCAAGATGGAGTCACTCAGAGCAGTGATAGCGAACCAGGAAGAAGGGGACTATATGGTGTCCCTGGACATCAAGGATGCTTACCTCCATGTCCCAAATTGCCCTTCTCACCAAGGGTACCTCAGGTTCGTGGTACGGAACTGTCACTATCAGTTTCAGACGCTGCCGTTTGGATTGTCCACGGCACCCCGGGTCTTTACCAAAGTAATGGCCGAAATGATGATTCTTCTTCAAAGAAAAGGCGTCTTAATTATCCCTTACTTGGACGATCTCCTGATAAGGGCAAGGTCCAGAGAACAGTTGGAAGTCGGAGTAGCACTATCTCAAGTAGTTCTACGACAGCACGGGTGGATTCTAAATATCCAAAATCGCAGCCGTTTCCGACGACACGTCTGCTGTTCCTAGGGATGATTCTGGACACAGTCCAGAAAAAGGTGTTTCTCCCGGAGGAGAAAGCCAGGGAGTTATCCGAGCTAGTCAGGAACCTCCTAAAACCAGGAAAAGTGTCAGTGCATCATTGCACAAGAGTCCTGGGAAAAATGGTGGCTTATTACGAAGCGATTCCATTCGGCAGATTCCACGCAAGAACTTTTCAGTGGGATCTGCTGGACAAATGGTCCGGATCGCATCTTCAGATGCATCAGCGGATAACCCTATCTCCAAGGACAAGGGTGTCTCTCCTGTGGTGGTTACAGAGTGCTCATCTTCTAGAGGGCCGCAGATTCGGCATTCAGGATTGGATGCTGGTGACCACGGAGGCCAGCCTGAGAGGCTGGGGAGCAGTCACACAGGGAAAAAATTTCCAGGGAGTGTGATCAAGTCTCGAGACTTTTCTCCACATAAATATACTGGAGCTAAGGGCAATTTACAATGCTCTAAGCTTAGCAAGACCTCTGCTTCAAGGTCAGCCGGTATTGATCCAGTGGGACAACATCACGGCAGTCGCCCACGTAAACAGACAGGGCGGCACAAGAAGCAGGAGGGCAATGGCAGAAACTGCAAGGATTTTTCGCTGGCCGGAAAATCATGTGATAGCACTGTCAGCAGTGTTCATTCCGGGAGTGGACAACTGGGAAGCAGACTTCCTCAGCAGGCACAACCTCCACCCGGGAGAGTGGGGACTTCATCGGGAAGTCTTCCACATGATTGTGAACCGTTGGGAAAGACCAAAGGTGGACATGATGGCGTCCCGCCTGAACAAAAAACTGGACAAGTATTGCGCCAGGTCAAAAGACCCTCAGGCAATAGCTGTGGACGTTCTGGTAACACCGTGGGTGTACCAGTCGGTGTATGTCTTCCCTCCTCTGCTTCTCATACCCAAGGTATTGAGAATTATAAGACGTAGAGGAGTAAGAACTATACTCGTGGCTCCGGATTGGCCAAGAAGGACTTGGTACCCGGAACTTCAAGAGATGCTCACAGAGGACTCATGGCCTCTGCCGCTAAGAAGGGACTTGCTTCAGCAAGTACCATGTCTGTTCCAAGACTTACCGCGGCTGCGTTTGACGGCATGGCGGTTGAACACCGGATCCTAAGGGAAAAAGGCATTCCGGAAGAGGTCATTCCTACCCTGGTCAAAGCCAGGAAGGAGGTGACCGCACAACATTATCACCACATGTGGCGAAAATATGTTGAGTGGTGTGAGGCCAGGAAGGCCCCACGAAGAAATTTCAACTCGGTCGTTTCCTGCATTTCCTGCAAACAGGAGTGTCTATGGGCCTAAAATTGGGGTCCATTAAGGTTCAAATTTCGGCCCTGTCGATTTTCTTCCAGAAAGAATTGGCTTCAGTTCCTGAAGTCCAGAAGTTTGTCAAGGGAGTACTGCATATACAACCCCCTTTTGTGCCTCCAGTGGCACTGTGGGATCTCAACGTAGTTCTGGGATTCCTCAAATCACATTGGTTTAAACCGCTCAAATCTGTGGATTTGAAATATCTCACAGGGAAAGTGACCATGCTGTTGGCCCTGGCCTCGGCCAGGCGAGTGTCAGAATTGGCGGCGTTTGTCTCACAAAAGCCCATATCTGATTGTCCATTCGGACAGGGCAGAGCTGCGGACTCGTCCCCAGTTTCTCCCTAAGGTGGTGTCAGTGTTTCACCTGAACCAGCTTATTGTGGTACCTGCGGCTACTAGGGACTTGGAGGACTCCAAGTTGCTAGATGTTGTCAGGGCCCTGAAAATATAGTTTCCAGGACGGCTGGAGTCAGGAAAACTGACTTGCTGTTATCCTGTATGCACCCAACAAACTGGGTGCTCTTGCTTCTAAAGCAGACGATTGCTAGTTGGATGTGTAGTACAATTCAGCTTGCACATTCTGTGGCAGGCCTGCCACAGCCAAAATATGTAAATGCCCATTCCACAAGGAAGGTGGGCTCATCTTGGGCGGCTGCCCGAGGGGTCTCGGCTTTACAACTTTGCCGAGCTGATACTTGGTCAGGGGCACACCCTGACTGAGGAGGACCTGGAGTTCTCTCATTCGGTGCTGCAGAGTCATCCGCACTCTCCCGCCCGTTTGGGAGCTTTGGTATAATCCCCATGGTCCTGACGGAGTCCCCAGCATCCACTTAGGACGTCAGAGAAAATAAGAATTTACTTACCGATAATTCTATTTCTCGTAGTCCGTAGTGGATGCTGGGCGCCCATCCCAAGTGCGGATTGTCTGCAATACTTGTACATAGTTATTGTTACAAAAATCGGGTTATTATTGTTGTGAGCCATCTTTTCAGAGGCTCCGCTGTTATCATGCTGTTAACTGGGTTCAGATCACAAGTTGTACAGTGTGATTGGTGTGGCTGGTATGAGTCTTACCCGGGATTCAAAATCCTTCCTTATTGTGTACGCTCGTCCGGGCACAGTATCCTAACTGAGGCTTGGAGGAGGGTCACAGGGGGAGGAGCCAGTGCACACCACCTGATCCTAAAGCTTTTACTTTTGTGCCCTGTCTCCTGCGGAGCCGCTATCCCCATGGTCCTGACGGAGTCCCCAGCATCCACTACGGACTACGAGAAATAGAATTATCGGTAAGTAAATTCTTATTTTTTTTCATACGTCCTAGAGGATGCTGGGGTCACATTAGAGCCATGGGGTTATACCAAAGCTCTAGAATGGGCGGGAGAGTGCGGATGACTCTGCAGCACCGATTGACCAAATTTGAGGTCATCACCGGCCAAGGTATCAACTTGTAAAACTTAGCAAAAGTGTTTGATCCCGACCAAGTAGCTGCTCGGCAAAGCTGTAACGCCGAGACCTCCCGGGCAGCCGCCCAGGACGAGCCCACCTTTCTAGTAGAAATGGGCCTTCCCCGATTTCGGTAGCGGCAAACCTGCCGTGGAATGAGTACGCTGAATCGTACCGCAGATCCAGCGCGCAATGGTTTGCTTGGAAGCAGGACACCCAATCTTGTTGGGAGCATACAGGACAAACAGAGCCTCTGTTCTCCAAATCTGAGCCGTTCTGGCGACATAAATCTTCAAAGCTCTGACCACATCCAGAGACTTTGACTCAGCGAAGGCGTCAGTAGCCACAGGCACAACAATAGGTTGGTTCATGTGGAAAGAGGAAACCACCTTCGGTAGAAATTGCTGACGTGTCCTCAATTCTGCTCTATCTTCATAGATGCCAAGGCCAACAGGATGACCACTTTCCAAGTGAGGAACTTCAACTCCACCTTCTGTACAGGTTCAAACCAATGTGATTGAAGGAACTGCAACACCACATTAAGATCCCATGGTGCCACTGGAGGCACAAATGGAGGTTGGTTGTGCAACACGCCTTTTACGAAAGTCTGAACTTCTGGAAGGGAGGCCAATTGTTTCTGAAAGAAAACCGATAATGCTGAAAACTCTTTCGTAGAAGCCTTCTTGGATTCACACCAAGAAACATTTTCTCCAAATACGGAGGTAATGTTTAGACGTTACCCCTTTTCTAGCCTGAATAAGTGTGGGAATGACTTCACTGGGAATACCCTTATGGGCTAGGATTTGGCGCTTAACCGCCATGCTGTCAAACGTAGCCGCGGTAAGTCCTGATACATGCACAGCCCCTGTTGTAACAGTTCCATGTGCAGAGGAAGAGGCCAGGGATCTCCTATGAGTAATTCCTGAAGATCTGGATACCAAGTCCTCCTTGGCCAGTCTGGAACAATGAGGATCGCCCGAATCTCTGTTCTTCTTATAATCTTTAGAACTTTTGGAATGAGAGGAAGTGGAGGGAATACCTACACCGACTGAAACACCCACGGTGTCACCAGTGCATCCACTGCTATTGCTTGAGGGTCCCTTGACCTGAAACAATATCTCTGAAGCTTCTCGTCGAGACGAGATGCCATCATGTCTACTTGAGGAACTCCCCAACGACTTGTCACCTCTGCGAAGACTTCTTGGTGGAGGCCCCACTCTCCTGGATGGAGATCGTGTCTGCTGAGGAAGTCTGCTTCCCAGTTGTCTACTCCCGGAATGAAAATTGCCGACAGAGCTCTTGCATGTCTTTCTGCCCAGAGGAGAAACCTTGTCACCTCTACCATTGCCGCTGTGCTTTTTGTTCCGCCTTGCCTGTTTATGTACGTGACTGCTGTTATATTGTCTGACTGGATCTGCACGGGATGATCTTGAAGAAGATGTACCGCTTGTACAAGGCCGTTGTAAATGGCTCTCAATTCCAGCACGTTTATGTAAGGGCAGGCTTCCTGACTTGACCACTTTCCATGGAAGCTTTCCCCCTGAGTGACAGCTCCCCAGCCTCGGAGACTTGCATCCGTGGTTACCAGGACCCAGTCCTGATTCCCGAACCTGCGTCCCTCTAGTAGGTGAGAACTGTGTAGCCACCACAGGAGCGAAATCCTGGCTTTTGACGACAGGATTATCTTCCGGTGCATGTGTAGGTGGGATCCGGACCACTTGTCCAACAGGTCCCACTGGAACACTCTGGCATGGAACCTGCCACACTGAATGGCCTCGTAGGCCGCAACCATCTTCCCCAGCAACCGAATGCATTGATGGATTGACACTCTTGCTGGTTTCAGAACTTGTTTGACCAGACTCTGGATCTCCAGAGCCTTTTCCACTGGAAGAAAAAACTCTCTGAAGTTCTGTGTCCAGTATCATTCCCAAAAACGATAATCGCATTGTTGGAAGTAACTTTGACTTTGGCAAGTTTAGGAGCCAACCATGTTGTTGAAGAACTGTCAGGGAGAGTGCAATGTTTCGCACCAACTGGTCCCTGGATCTCGCCTTTATCAGGAGATCGTCCAAGTACGGGATAATAGTGACTCCTTGTTTGCGAAGGAGAACCATAATTTCCGCCATCACCTTAGTGAAAATCCTCAGAGCCGTGGATAGACCAAACGGCAACGTCTGAAATTGGTAATGACAATCCTGAATCGCAAATCTCGGGAAAGCCTGATGCGTAGGATAAAAGGGAACATGTAAGTAGGTATACTTTATGTCCACCGAAACCATGAAATCACCTTCCTCCAGACTGGAGATCACTGCCCTGAGAGATTCCCTTTTGAATTTGATCTTCTTCAGGTAGAAATTTAGGGATTTCAGGTGTAGGATTGGCCTGACCGAGCCGTCCGGCTTCGGGACCATGAAAAAGCTTGAATAAAAGCCTTCTCCCTGTTGTGATGGGGAACCAGAATAATGACTTGATTCTGACACAACTTTTATTTATTTATTTTATTTTTTTTAGCTTTGCATACTACCTCGCTATTCGGAGGAGAAACTGGTAAGACCAATTTGAAAAATCGGCGAGGGGGAACGTCTTGAAACTCCAGTTTGTACCCTTGGGAAACTATTTGTAAAAAACCACGGGTCCAGGCCCGAACGAACCCAGAACTGACTGAAAAGTTTTAGACGCGCCCCCACGGTGCGTACTCTCGTAAGAGAGCCCCAGACTCATGCGGTGGATTTGGCAGAAGACGGGGAAGACTTCTGCTCCTGCGAACCCGCCAAGGCTGGTGATCTTTTACCTCGTCCCCTTCTTCTACTACCAAGGAAGAGAGAGCCTCGCCCTCTTCTGTATTTAATGGGCCGAAAGGACTGCATCTGATAGTGGTGTGTTTTCTTTTGTTGTTGAGGAACATAAGGTAAAAAGGATGACTTACCCGCGGTAGCCGTAGGTACCAAATCATCGAGGTCATCCCCAAACAAGACACCACCCTTGTATGGGAGAGACTCCATATTTCACTTGGAGTCCGCATCAGCATTCCATTGGTGAGCCCACAATGCTTGCCTAGCCGAGACCGCTATGGCATTTGGTCTTTGATCCCAAAAGGCCAAAATCTCTTGCAGTTTCCCTAATGTACGCCGCAGCGTCCTTGATATAACCCAGCGTCAAGAGGATGCTACCTTATCCAGAGCATCTATATCAGATGACAAGTTATCTGCACACTTTTCAATAGCACTACTCACCCACGCCGATGCAATGGCAGGTCTGAGTAGCGTACCTGTGGTCGCATAAATGGATTTAAACGTAGTTTCTTGTTTACGATCTGCTGGGTTCTTAGGAGTCGCCGTGCCCGGTGCTGGCAGAACCACCTTTTTAGACAACCGTGACAGGGCCTTGTTTGCAACTTTCCGTCAGGACTTTTGCAAACTTTTTCAAACAGAGCATTCAGGTCATGAGAGGGAGGAAACGTTACCTACGGTTTCTTCTTTTTATACATACAGACCCGTTTATCAGGAACAGAAGGGTTCTCAGTGATAGGTAACATATCTTTAATAACCACAATCATGTACTGAATGCCCGTTTCCAATTTTGGATCTAAACTGGAATCACTATAGTCGACACTGGAATCAGTGTCCGTGTCGGTATCAGTGTGTAACAACTGGGCAAAAGAACATTTTTGCGACCCCCAGGGGTCCTGGACCTGTATTAATACATCCTCCACAGATTTTTACTAAACTCTTACTGATATGCTCCATATGTGCATTCAAGACATTCACCCAGTCAAGAGACGGCGGTGCCGACACGGTCACCCCCTCATACGTCTGTGTTCCTAATATAGCTTCCTCCTGGGAAGAGCACTCAGCCTCAGACATGTCGACACACGTGTACCAAACACCAACAGACACACCGGGCTTATAGGAGACAGACCCACAGTAATACTGTCAGATGGACACAGAGAGGATTTTTGCCAGCTCACAACCCAGCGCAATCATACAAAGCCTGTGAATAGAATCATGATAACAGACTTGCAGCGCTTTTACTCTGAAATACACTGCCCAAATTACACTGTGTCCCCCCCCCCCCTTTTTAGCACCCTGATACTTGTGTCAGCAGTGAGGGAGGACCAGAGTGTCCGCAGCATGGAGGAGAAAATGGCGCTGAGCACTGAGGAAGAAGTCCCGCCCCCGTAACGGCGCGCTTCTTCCCGCTCTTAAATAAATAATTAATGTCTCTGGCGGGGGTAGGACAGTAATGTCCCCGTCTGCCAGCCAAAACAGAGGAATTATACATGCTGCCCAGGGCGCCCCCCCCCCCCGCGCGCGCCCTGCACCCTGCAGTGCCTGTGTAACGGGAGCATGGTGACATAGCCGTTCAAAATAATTGAAGAACAATGAAGTCTCTTTGGTAGATTTATTGCATGTGAAATTCACAGAGCTCACGATAAAAGAATATCATGAACTGAACATTGACACATTGATTTCATCTTTTATACTTGTCATTACAGCGTTACATGATCCAATCAAATTTGCAGACCAATCATATACATAAACCAATCACAATTCATTTATCAGAATATATTTTCTCTAACGTCCTAGTGGATGCTGGGGACTCCGTCAGGACCATGGGGAATAGCGGCTCCGCAGGAGACAGGGCACAAAAGTAAGCTTTTAGGATCACATGGTGTGTACTGGCTCATCCCCCTATGACCCTCCTCCAAGCCTCAGTTAGGTTTTTGTGCCCGTCCGAGCAGGGTGCAATCTAGGTGGCTCTCTTAAAGAGTTGCTTAGAAAAAGTTTTTAGGTTCTTTATTTTCAGTGAGTCCTGCTGGCAACAGGCTCACTGCTACGAGGGACTTAGGGGAGAGAAGTGAACTCACCTGCGTGCAGGATGGATTGGCTTCTTAGGCTACTGGACACCATTAGCTCCAGAGGGAGTCGGAACACAGGTCTCGCCCTGGGGTTCGTCCCGGAGCCGCGCCGCCGACCCCCCTTGCAGATACTGAAGATTGAAGAGGTCCGGAACCAGGCGGCAGAAGACTTTCAGTCTTCATCAGGTAGCGCACAGCACTGCAGCTGTGCACCATTGTTGTCAGCACACTTCACACAGCGGTCACGGAGGGTGCAGGGCGCGGGGGGGGGGCGCCCTGGGCAGCAATGTATAATACCTGTATGGCGAAAAATACATCACATATAGCCCTTGAGGCTATATGGATGTATTTAACCCCTGCCAGATATCACAAACTCCGGAGAAGAAGCCCGCCGAAAAGGGGGCGGGGCCTATTCTCCTCAGCACACAGCGCCATTTTCCCTCACAGAAATGCTGGTGGGAAGGCTCCCATGCTCTCCCCTGCACTGCACTACAGAAACAGGGTTAAAACAGAGAGGGGGGGCACTGATTTGGCGATATGAATATATATTAAATGCTATAAGGGAGGAACACTTATATAAAGGTTGTCCCTGTATAATTATAGCGTTTTTGGTGTGTGCTGGCAAACTCTCCCTCTGTCTCCCCAAAGGGCTAGTGGGTCCTGTCCTCTATCAGAGCATTCCCTATGTGTGTGCTGTATGTCGGTACGTGTGTGTCGACATGTATGAGGAAAATGTTGGTGAGGAGGCGGAGCAAATTGCCTGTAATGGTGATGTCACTCTCTAGGGAGTCGACACCGGAATGGATGGCTTATTTATGGAATTACGTGATAATGTCAACACGCTGCAAGCCGGTTGACGACATGAGACGGCCGGCGATCAAATTAGTACCTGTCCAGGCGTCTCAAACACCGTCAGGGGCTGTAAAACGCCCATTTACCTCAGTCGGTCGACACAGACCCAGACACGGACACTGATTTCAGTGTCGACGGTGAAGAAACAAACGTATTTTCCTTTAGGGCCACACGTTAAGGGCAATGAAGGAGGTGTTACATATTTCTGATACTACAAGTACCACAAAAAAGGGTATTATGTGGGATGTGAAAAAACTACCTGTAGTTTTTCCTGAATCAGATAAATTAAATGAAGTGTGTGATGATGCGTGGGTTTCCCCCGATAGAAAATTATTGGCGGTATACCCTTTCCCGCCAGAAGTTAGGGCGCGTTGGGAAACACCCCTTAGGGTGGATAAGGCGCTCACATGCTTATCAGAACAAGTGGCGGTACCATCTACAGATAGGGCCGTACTTAAGGAGCCAGCTGATAGGAGGCTGGAAAATATCCTAAAAAGTATACACACACATGCTGGTGTTATACTGCGACCAGCGATCGCCTCAGCCTGGATGTGCAGAGCTGAGGTGGCTTGGTCGGATTCCCTGACTAAAAATATTGATACCCTTGACAGGGACAGTATTTTATTGACTATAGAGCATTTAAAGGATGCATTTCTATATATGCGAGATGCGCAGAGGGATATTTGCACTCTGGCATCAAGAGTAAATGCGATGTCCATATCTGCAAGAAGATGTTTATGGACACGACAGTGGTCAGGTGATGCAGATTCCAAACGGCACATGGAAGTATTGCCGTATAAAGGGGAGGAGTTATTTGGGGTCGGTCCATGGGACCTGGTGGCCACGGCAACTGCTGGAAAATCCACCGTTTTTTACCCTAAGTCACATCTCTGCAGAAAAAGACACCGTCTTTTCAGCCTCAGTCCTTTCGTCCCTATAAGAGTCATATCTGCCCAGGGATAGAGGAAAGGGAAGAAGACTGCAGCAGGCAGCCCATTCCCAGGAACAGAAGCCCTCCACCGCTTCTACCAAGTTCTCAGCATGACGCTAGGACCGTACAGGACCCCTGGATCCTACAAGTAGTATCCAAGGGGTACAGATTGGAATGTCGAGACGTTTCCCCCTCGCAGGTTCCTGTAGTCTGCTGTACCAATGTCTCCCTCCTACAGGGAGGCAGTATTGAAAACAATTCACAAGCTGTATTCCCAGCAGGTGATAATAAAATTACCCCTCCTACAACAGGGAAAGGGGTATTATTCCACACTATATTGTGGTACTGAAGCCAGAAGGCTAGGTGAGACCTATTCTAAATCTGAAATATTTGAACACTTACAAAGGTTCAAATCCAGATGGAGTCACTCAGAGCAGTGATAGCGAACCGGGAAGAAGGGGACTATATGGTGTCCCGGGACATCAGGGATGCTTACCTCCATGTCCCAAAATTTGCCTTTCTCACCAAGGGTATCTCAGGTTCGTGGTACAAAACTGTCACTATCAGTTTCAGACGATGCCGTTGGATTGTCCAAGGCACCCCGGGTCCTTACCAAGGTAATGACCGAAATGAGGATTCGTCTTCAAAGAAAATGGACGACCTCCTGATAAGAACAAGGTCCAGAGAACAGTTGGAGGTCGGAGTAGCACTATCTCAAGTAGTTCTACGACAACACGGGTGGATTCTAAATATTCCAAAACCGCAGTTGTTCCGACGACACGTCTGCTGGTCCTAGGGATGATTCTGGACACAGTCCAGAAAAAGGTGTTTCTCCCAGAGGAGAAAGCCAGGGAGTTATCCGAGCTAATCGGGATCCTCCTAAAACCAGGAAAAGTGTCAGTGCATCATTGCACAAGAGTCCTGGTAAAAATGGTGGCTTATTACGAAGTGATTCCATTCGGCAGATTTCACGCAAGAACTCTTCAGTGGGATCTGCTGGACAAATGGTCCGGATCGCATCTTCAGATGCATCAGCGGATAACCCTATATCCAAGGACAAGGGTGTCTCTCCTGTGGTGATTACAGAGTGCTCATCTTCTAGAGGGCCGTAGATTCGGCATTCAGGATTGGATGCTGGTGACCACGGAGGCCAGCCTGAGAGGCTGGGGAGCAGTCACACAGGGAAAAAATTTCCAGGGAGTGTGATCAAGTCTGGAGAATTCTCTCCACATAAATATACTGGAGCTAAGAGCAAATTTATAATGCTCTAAACTTAGCAAGACCTCTGCTTCAAGGTCAGCCGGTATTGATCCAGTGGGATAACATCACGGCAGTCGCCCACGTAAACAGAAAGGGCGGCACAAGAAGCAGGAGGGCAGTGGCAAAACTGCAAGGATTTTTCGCTAGGCGGAAAATCATGTGATAGCACTGTCAGCAGTGTTCATTCCGGGAGTGGACGACTGGGAAGCAGACTTCCTCAGCAGGCACGACCTCCACCCGGGAGAGTGGGAACTTCATAGGGAAGTTTTCCGCATGATTGTGAACCGTTGGGAAAGACCAAAGGTGGACATGATGGCGTCCCGCCCGAACAAAAAACGGGACAGGTATTGCGCCAGGTCACGAGACCTTCAGGCGATAGCTGTGGATGTCCTGGTAACACCGTGGGTGTAACGGTCGGTGTATGTGTTCCCTCCTCTGCTTCTCATAACCAAGGTATTGAGAATTATAAGACGTAGAGGAGTAAGAACTATACTCGTGGCTCCGGATTGGCCAAGAGGGACTTGGTACCCGGAACTTCAAGAGATGCTCATAGAGGACTAATGGCCTCAGGAGCTAAGAAGGGACTTGCTTCAGCAAGTACCATGTCTGTTCCAAGACTTACCGCGGCTGCGTTTGACGGCATGGCGGTTGAACGCCGGATTCTAAGGGAAAAGGCATTCCGGAAGAGGTCATACCTACCCTGGTCAAAGCCAGGAAGGAGGTGACCGCACAACGTTATCACCACATGTGGTGAAAATATGTTGCGTGGGTGAGGCCAGGAAGGCCCCACGAAGAAATTTCAACTAGGTCGATTTCTGCACTTCCTGCAAACAGGAGTGTCTATGAGCCTCAAATTGGGGTCCATTAAGGTTCAAGTTTCGGCCCTGTAGATTTTCTTCCAGAAAGAATTGGCTTCGGTTCCTGAAGTCCAGACGTTGTCAAGGGAGTATTGCATATACAGCCCCTTTTGTGCCTCCAGTGGCACCGTGGGATCTCAACGTAGTGTTGGGATTCCTCAAATCATATTGGTTTGAACCGCTCAAATCTGTGGATTTGAAATATCTCACATGGAAAGTGACCATGCTGTTGGCCCTGGCCTCGGCCAGGCGATTGTCAGAATTGGCGGCTTTGTCTTACAAAAGCCCATATTTAATTTTCCATTCGGACAGGGCAGAACTGCGGACTTGTCCCCAGTTTCTTCCTAAGGTGGTGTCAGCGTTTCACCTGAAACAACCTATTGTGGTGCCTGCGGCTACTAGGGACTTGGAGGACTCCAAGTTGCTAGACGTTGTCAGGGCCCTGAAAATATATATATATATATATATATATATAATTCCAGGACGGCTGGAGTCAGAAAGTCTGACTTGCTGTTTATATTGTATGCACCCAAAAAAGCTGGGTGCTCCTGCTTCTAAACAGACTATTGCTCGTTGGATTTGTAGTACAATTCAGCTTGCACATTCTGTGGCAGGCCTGCCACAGCCAAAATCTGTAAATGCCCATTCCACAAGGAAGGTGGGCTCATCTTGGGCGGCTGCCCGAGGGGTCTCGGCTTTACAACTTTGCCGAGCAGCTACGTGGTCAGGGGGGAACACGTTTGTAAAATTCTACAAATTTGATACCCTGGCTGAGGAGGACCTGGAGTTTCTCTCATTCGGTGCTGCAGAGTCATCCGCACTCTCCCGCCCGTTTGGGAGCTTTGGTATAATCCCCATGGTCCTGACGGAGTCCCCAGCATCCACTAGGACGTTAGAGAAAGTAAGATTTTACTTACCGATAAATCTATTTCTCGTAGTCCGTAGTGGATGCTGGGCGCCCATCCCAAGTGCGGATTGTCTGCATTACTTGTACATAATTATTGTTACAAAAATCGGGTTGTTATTGTTGTGGGCCATCTTTTCAGAGGCTCCTTCGTTGTTATCATACTGTTAACTGGGTTCAAATCACAGGTTGTACGGTGTGATTGGTGTGGCTGGTATGAGTCTTACCCGGGATTCAAGATCCTTCCTTATTGTGTACGCTCGTCCGGGCACAGTACCTAACTGAGGCTTGGAGGAGGGTCATAGGGGGAGGAGCCAGTACACACCATGTGATCCTAAAAGCTTACTTTTGTGCCCTGTCTCCTGCGGAGCCGCTATTCCCCATGGTCCTGACGGAGTCCCCAGCATCCACTACGGACTACGAGAAATAGATTTATCGGTAAGTAAAATCTTATTATTAATTCATATACTCCCCTTATGGGGGATTTCCAATTAATTAGCTCAACATCTTGTGATTATGACTGTTTAATATCAAAATACATTTTACCTCTCACCTACTTTAAATTATCTTTATTCTGCAAAACACAATTCCTTATTTTGCAAAACACTAGCTAACCGCAGTCTTGTGATACACTGCGCAGCTGGCTTTAACTTCTTGTTTTGTCTGAAAATCAAAGTTTCTGCAAACATATAAAAATCACATTTAAAACAACAGTTTCTTTTAAAGCAATAGACAAACTGACATCCAGCTTCCATTTCGTATTCACTTATCCATATCATTCCTCTCTCTGCCAATATACTTGGCATTCTAATACACAAATCAGAAGGTTCAGTTTCACAATTTCTAATGAGGGTTAGGTAGACGCACAACATAGGGAAAAGGTGGGTTCACGGGGATGGGCCTGGCGCCAATGCTCACCGCACCGGACGGGAATCCCTGTTCTTTTTTATAGGAACCTTCTAGTGTTGGCTAAGAGGGTTTTGACACAGTTAGGTGAAACTCGCTTGTATTTCATGTCTAACATACTCATCCTGATTAACTCCTACCCTGTTATTCAGTTCATAAGTAAAGTTAGCAAGCTGTGTATTTTCCCTACCTGCCTGATCCTCCTCTAAAGCCTGGTATATGGGCTCAGGTTCCTGGAGTCGTAAACTTTCATAAGACTTGCTCATGTCAGCATATACCACCTGTCTTTCCTTCAGCTATTTGACATGCTTTAGTTAAAGCTTTGAGCTCTGCCAATTGGGCTGAGTGTGGTGGTGGAAGTGGGGAGGAAAAAACAGTTTGTGTATCATCCACCACAGCATATCCTGATTGAGTAGCACCCGTTTCTGTTTGTCTGTGGCAGCTACCATCAACATAGTAAACCAGATCAGGATTCTGGAGTGGTGTTTCCTCCAGGTCCACCCTAGGGGTGGATTGCTCATCAACATACTTTAAGCAATCATGTGAGACATGTTGTTCTACCTCCCCCCACTCCTCTCTCTGAAACTCATCAGTTTCATTTACCGGTAAAAGTGTTGCAGGGTTTAAAATATTGCACTTAATGAGGGTGATGTTTGTGGGCATAATGAGGGCTAATTCCCACTTTGTCAGGCGTGCTGCAGTGACATGTCTTGTCTTTTGGCAGGTAAGCAGGGCTGCTACAGCATGGGGAACATAAACTTTTAGATCACAGCCCAATACTATGTCTGCTGATTTGTCTACCAGCAGTGCAGCTGCTGCTATGGCTCGCAGGCAAACAGGTAGGCCACGTGCTACTGGGTCTAATTGGGCACTGTAATAAGCGACAGGTCTTTGCTTTTCCCCATGAAACTGTGTAAGGACACCTGTGGCATGGCCTAGGTGTTCATGACAAAAGAGAGAAAATACTTGTTTATAGTTAGGCAGCCCCAAAGCAGGGGCCGCTGTCAGGTCATCTTTAAGTTGTTGAAATTACCTAGTTGTTTGTTCTGTATGTATGAGGGGCTCTGGTACAGAAGCCTTGGTCAGCTCATACAAAGGTGCAGTTAGCTGTGAGTAGTTAGGTACCCAGTTTCTACAGTAACCCACCATTCCTAGGAAACCCCTTAGCTTCCTTTTGTTGATGGGCAGCCTTATGTTTTGGATGGCTGCAATCCTATCTGGGGACAGGTGTCTGAGGCCTTCAGATAGACAGTGGCCTATATATGACACCTTTGTTTGACATAGTTGCAATTTGTCTTTGGACACCTTGTGTCCATTTGTTGCAAGGAACCTTAAGAGCTCAGCTGTGTCTTTAATTGATGTTTCAAAATCTGGGGAACAAAGTAACAAATCGTCTACATACTGAATTAATGTAGATCCACCTGGTAGGATGAGTTTTTGAAGGTTTTCAGCAAGGGACTGGCTAAAAATTGTAGGGCTATTAAGGTAGCCTTGGACCATCCTTGTCCAGGTGTACTGGTTACCCCTATAGGTAAATGCAAAAAGGTACTGACTGTCTGGATGTATTGGTATGGAGAAAAATGCTGAACATAGATCAACCACTGAAAAATAAGTACTGTCTGCGGGGATCTGCATTAATATGGTAGCTGGGTTTGGTACCACTGGGTGCAAGGGTTCAACGATTGCATTAATTGCCCTCAAGTCCTGAACTAAGTGATAACCACGCCCATTACTCTTTGTCACAGGGAAGATGGGCGTATTGGCCTGGCTCTGGGTTTTAACCAACACCCCCTGTTGTAGTAATTCTTGGATTACTGGGAACACCCCCTGTTCAGCTTCTAGCTTTAAAGGGTATTGTGGTCTACTGGGAATTACTGCTCCTGCTTTGAGCTTGACTCTTATTGGTGGGGCATTTAGGATTTTCCCCACAGTGTTGGAGCCCGTGGTCCACAGCTGGTCTGGAATATTTGATAACATTTCAGACACTTCAGGGGGGAGTACACCCAAGGTATTCAGTTCCACCCTTTCTGTTGAAGGAGGGTCACTGAGCAGTGCATCGGTGACCAAGTCCTTGTTGGAATCTGGTACCTGTAGGTATACCCCATCTGGAGTGCAAAATACTGTGCACCCCAATTTACACAGTAAATCCCTCCCCAATAAATTTGTGGGGGCATCAGCTGCTAACAAGAAGGAGTGGTCACTTGTTAAGGGTCCAATGGTTACTTTTACATCTTGTGTTTCCCTTAAGGGGATTACTTTGTTTGCCACCCCTACTGCATGTACAACTTTGCTTGTGGTAGGTAAAGTGACCTTGTCCGCTATTAGGGATCGTGCAGCACCCGTGTCAATCAGGAAAGAATGTTTAGAATCTCCAATTTTTAAATCAATAGTAGGTTCTTGAGAGTTACAAGATATTACAGTCATGGTCTTCACGGGGGCTGCGGTATCCTGTCATTGTAAATCTTCATCATTTTCTGTGGTGCCCTTCTTTGCCTGGGACTGCCTTGGTTTCTTAGGGCGTCTGCAGTCCCTTGCAAAGTGTCCTTTCCTCTGGCAATTGTAACAAGTAAGCTGCGATCTGTCTGATGATCGCCTGGCACCCATGCTATAATCAATTGGTCTATTAGCTATGTCACAGGTGGCTTGTGCAGCTTTGACCTGTAGGTTCATAAGCTTGGTTTCTGTGTTCAATTTCTTGACCACCAAATTGTCCTCATGGTATATTGCAAGAGTGACCAGATCTTCTGGTCCCTTTTTTCGCCATAGAGGATCATTGATGGTCAAGCGGGTTTTTACCTGAGGCTTAAGACCCTCCACGAAAGCTCCAGATAACATGGGCTGAAGCACATCCTCCTTAAATATATTTTCAATGCCTCCATAATTTTGGACCTCAGTTTTAAATCTGCCCCAGTAATCTCTAACTGTTTCCGTAGGACCTTGTTTAATCATCATTATTTTTCCCCAATTGGGCTGGCAAGGAAACTGCTCTGTAAAAGCTGTCATTAAATGTTTCCACTCTTGGTCCAGGTCCTCTCTAGCAACGTCTAAGGGAGGCTTAAACCCTGATTTATCCCACCCTAGGTCTGTTGCAATCTTCTTGTATTCTTCAGTTGTGAGCAAAGCAGTAAATAATTGTGCCATGTCACTATGTATTAGTTGATGTACTTTGTACAAGCGCTGGAGTTTGGCTTTGACTTCTGCTGGCTTTGATCTATAATCTGCTAATTCTGTGCAAATTTGGTGTAATTCAGCCTTTGACCACGGAACATGTATGGACCACTGTGCACCCCGATCTGTAGTTACCACTCTCAGAGGCATTGTTGCAAGTGGTTTGCCCTGGGTGGATGTGCTACGAGTGCCAGAAGCCAAAATGTTCGATGGGTGTACGTCTGCAAAATGCGCTCCCATTACTGGTAATTTGTCTTCATAAGGAACTAAATTTCCCTGCTTGTTCTTGCATAAAGTGTGTGTGACAGTTTCACCATTCATGTTATTATACTGAGCTTTGTATGTCTGACTGAGGGGGTCATAAACATAAATTCCATCAGAGTCGCCATCCCCATCAAACAAATCCATCTGCCCTACCCAAATCCCATCTTCCCCCACCAAGTAAGTGTCATGTTTCCCAGTCTTGGGGTTTACTAGTGCCTTTATTACCTTTTTCTTCTCCTGTACTGGAGGGGCACTTGGGGCACCAGCCAGTGCCATCATTGCTGGGAGTATGTGTTCTAGTGGGTCTGGGCTTTCTTGTTCTAGTGTCTTTACTGGCATTGTCTGCACTACCCGTGGGGAAGCATGCCTGGGTTGTAATTGTAATGTCCCTCCATTATCTACATGACAGGACATTTGTGCAACATAGGCTGGTGGCGGGGTTACATTGGATGCCTCCAGCCATAGTGTGTAAGCTTTCCACTCCTCCCTTTTTCTTATTTTACCCCTTAAGTCTGTCCATTTCTGCATATCAAAGGTTCCTATCACAGGTATTTCAGGTTGTTTTGTATGCCATTTCCTGAGAAATTTCACAGCCACACTTCCATGTCTCTGATACATCACACTTGCTGGACTGCCGTGCGGGATCTCTAACATAGAAGAGCCCTTCGGTGTGGACATCTCTTGACCCATTGTAATGGCTAATCTTTATTTTAAAGTCCAGCCTCAATGTCCAATACAATGGTAAACAGGGACGCTCCCCTTGTTTATAGAGATATTACTCCACTTAGGAAACCTCACCACCTCGTCAGGTGCCACGGCTCTGAACAGGCACACGTGTTCCACACTCTGCTAAGCTTGGCCTTTTTGTGTGCAAGGTGCTTTTCACAGTGGGTGAGTATCCCTGATACTATCCAGTATAGGAGAGTTTAACCGGAGCCTCTCTCCTACCTGGGCCTTGTCCAGACTCTGCCGACGTGAAGCCTCGGCCAATCTCACTCACAATCACTCGCAGACTTCACTCTGAATTTAGCAAGATATGGCAGACAAAAGATCCCATTGTGATCTGTGACTATGACCACAGAAATTTAAATCTTAAAACTTTATACAAATCACTGTAACTGGTAGTAAAATGCAGTTAAATTCAATTTGGTTCTATACTCACAATCTCCAAAAAGACTTCAAAGAGTTACAAACCAACAATAACACACAAAGGCAGCGGACCGAGGCAGGGACACATGGAGCAGAAGTAAGATAACAGCTCTTACCTGTGGCCACAGTTGATCCAGGTACCCCGGCACCAGTCCACCTTCCTTCTTCGTGTGTCAATGTTGGAATGATCTCGGTACGGGAACCTCCAGAATGACATAGCCGTTCAAAATAATTGAAGAACAATGAAGTCTCTTTGGTAGATTTATTGCATGTGAAATTCACAGAGCTCACGATAAAAGAATATCATGAACTGAACATTGACACATTGATTTCATCTTTTATACTTGTCATTACAGCGTTACATGATCCAATCAAATTTGCAGACCAATCATATACATAAACCAATCACAATTCATTATCAGAATATATTATTAATTCATATACTCCCCTTATGGGGGATTTCCAATTAATTAGCTCAACATCTTGTGATTATGACTGTTTAATATCAAAATACATTTGACCTCTCACCTACTTTAAATTATCTTTATTCTGCAAAACACAATTCCTTATTTTGCAAAACACTAGCTAACCGCAGTCTTGTGATACACTGCGCAGCTGGCTTTAAGTTCTTGTTTTGTCTGAAAATCAAAGTTTCTGCAAACATATAAAAATCACATTTAAAACAACAGTTTCTTTTAAAGCAATAGACAAACTGACATCCAGCTTCCATTTCGTATTCACTTATCCATATCACATGGCGTGCAGCGTTCTCGCCCGCCGCGCGGTACCTCATAAAGCCGTCACTGATGAGAAGTCTTCTTTCTTCTGCTACTCACCTGTCTTCTGACTTCTGGCTCTGTAAGGGGGTGATGGCAGGCTGCGTGAATGAGCATCTAGGCGTACCCAGCGATCAAACCCTCAGGAGCTAATGGTGTCCTGTAGCCAGGAGCAGAGCCTTTGAACTCACCAGTAGTAGGTCATACCTCTCTCCCCTCAGTCCCACGAAGCAGGGAGACTGTTGCCAGCAGTCCTCCCTGAAAATAAAAAACCTAACATAAGTCTTTTCAGAGAAACTCAGTAGAGCTCCCCTGGAGTGCATCCAGTTTCACTGGGCACAATTCTAAAACTAGAGTCTGGAGGAGGGGCATAGAGGGAGGAACCAGTTCACACCCTTTGAAAGTCTTAAAGTGCCCATCTCTCCTGCGGATCCCGTCTATACCCCATGATTCTAATGTGACCCCAGCATCCTCTAGGACGTATGAGAAATATGTATATACTAGAAAAGAGGTGTCTAAGAAGGAGTGGTAAGAATCATAGCTGTCAATTAGTACTAAGCCATTACTTCAGCAGGCACATTATAATATGAACAGATTAACACAGAATACAGGTTGGACCCGATGGCCATTTTGCCTCTTTTCAAACTCACTGACTATGTAACTATGTATTACTGGATTTATACGGCAGTACCACTGGACATATACGGCAGTATCACTGGACACATACGGCAGTACCACTGGACTGGATCTATATGGCAGTACCACTGGACTTATACGGCAGTACCACTGGACTTATACAGCAGTATCACTGGACTTATATGGCAGTATCACTGGACTACGGCAGTACCACTGGATTTATACGGCAGTACCACTGGACTGGATTTATACGGCAGTAACACTGAACTTATACGGCAGTACCACTGGACATATACGGCAGTATCACTGGACTTATATGGCAGTATCAATGGACCTGTACGGCAGTACCACTGGACTTATACAGCAGTACCACTGGACTGGATTTATACTGCAGTATCACTGGAATTATATGGCAGTACCACTGGACTTATACGGCAGTACCACTGGACTTATACGGCAGTACCACTGGACTTATACGGCAGTACCTCTGGACTTATACGGCAGTACCACTGGATTTACTGTATACGGCAGTACCACTGGACATATACAGCAGTATCACTGGAATTATATGGCAGTACCACTGGACTTATACGGCAGTACCACTGGACTTGATTTATACGGCAGTACCACTGGACTTATACGGCAGTACCACTGCATTTATATGGCAGAACCACTGAACTGGATTTATACGCCAGTATCACTGGACTTATACGGCAGTACCACTGGACATATTCGTGAGTATCACTGGACTTATACGGCAGTATCACTGGACTTATACGGCAGTACCACTGGACTTATACGGCAGTACCACTGGACTGGATTTATACGGCAGTACCACTGTACATATACGGCAGTATCACTGGACTTATACGGCAGTATCACTGGACTTATACGGCAGTATCACTGGACTTATACGGCAGTATCACTGGGTTTATATGGCAGTACCACTGGACTTATACAGCAGTACCACTGGATTTATATGCAGTACCACTGGACATATATGGCAGTATCACTGGAATTATATGGCAGTACCACTGGACTTATACGGCAGCACCACTGGACTTGATTTATACGGCAGTACTACTGGACTTATACAGCAGTACCACTGGACTTATACAGCAGTACCACTGGACATATACAGCAGTATCACTGGAATTATATGGCAGTACCACTGGACATATACGGCAGTACCACCGGACTTGATTTATAAGGCAGTACCACTGGACTTATATGGCAGTACCACTGGATTTATACAGCAGTACCACTGGACTGGATTTATACGCCAGTATCACTGGACTTATACGGCAGTACCACTGGACATATACGGCAGTATCACTGGAATTATATGGCAGTACAACTGAACTTATACGGCAGAACCATTGGACTGGATTTATACGGCAGTACCACTGGATTTATACGGCAGAATCACTGGACATATACGGCAGTATCACTGAACATATACGGCAGTATCACTGGACTTATACGGCAGTACCACTGGACTGATACAGAAGCACAGGGACACCACCACTGGACTGATGCAGGACAACACAGCACCACTGGACTGGACTTATACAGCAGCACTGGACATATGACAGCAGAGGACACCACCACTGTGACTGGACTGATGCAGCACAAGACACCACCACTGGACTGATGCAGCACAACACAGCACTGGAATGACACACATAAGACAGAGCAGGTCGCCACACCACTTTCCCGCACAGACAGACACTGAGGAGAGAGACACGTCCTCTCGCTACACTCTCCAGGACTGGAGTGAAAATGGCGGTGACGCGCGGCTCCTTATATGGAATCTAAAACCCGCGAGAATCAGACAGCAAGATGATGACGTTTTGCCTCGTTCTGGTTTCCGAGCCAGGCGGAAAAAACCCGAGCCGGACTTGGATCCGGGCTCGGGACGTGATGTTCGGTAGGGTTCTGAGAACCGAACCCGCTCATCTCTAGTACACACTATGCGATCTATACGCTATTTAGCTTCGTTCCGCGTTGGAATGATATATCACTTAGTATGTGTCCACTGTCCAGCTTAACTAGGCAACTGCAAACAAAAACAACATAACAGCAGTTGATATGGGATCCGGTCTCTAAGTCGACAGTAACTAGGTTGACAATGTCTAGGTCGACCACTATTGGTCGACAGTAACTAGGTCGACAGGGTGTCTAGGTCGACAGGGTCTTTAGATCGACATGTTCTAGGTCGACAGGTCAAAAGGTCAACATGAGTTTTTCACAATTTTTTTCTTTTTTTGAACCTTTTCATACTTAACGATCCACGTGGACTACGATTGGAACGGTAATCTGTGCCGAGCGAAGCGGTAGCGGAGTGAAGTCACCTTGCCCGAAGCAAGCCATGCGAGGGGACATGGTGCACTAATTGGGGTTCCCGGTCACTCTATGAAGAAAACGACACCAAAATAACATAAAAAACCTCATGTCGACCTTTTGACCTGTCGACCTAGAACATGTCGACCTAAAGACCCTGTCGACCTAGTTACTGTCGACCAATAGTGGTCGACCTAGACATTGTCGACCTAGTTACTGTCGACCTTCCATACCACACCCGTTGATATAGTATTAAAAAAAATAACAAAGCACTGTTCCGCACTCCAATGCTATTTTGGTGTTAGATATGTCATTCTCCCAGATATTTCAATGATCATGCTATAATTAGGACTTTTAAAATTAATATATTGATTAGCAGGCTCCATGAATATGAAAAGGTTGTTTTAAAGTCAGTGTTCTCGTTATCTCTGTGCTGCCCTCTGTACAGAAGTTTTCCATTCCATCCATCTGGTTGAATGTTATGGGTAAGCATCACAGCGCAGCCTTCAAAGAAAAAGGAAGACAAATGTAATACAATAAAGTTTATTATACTTATAAAAGTTAGATAAGAACAATTAAATTCACATAGGTCAGGAGTTTGCAGGCATGCAAATGAATGCATAAGCGCAGAACATTCTTATTGACTAGAATTGTTCAGCAGTGACCACGTGACCATGCAATGCTGATGATGTCACTAATACATTAAGGGAATATGTACTAAACAGTGAAAAGAGTAGAGAAGAAGAAGAAGAAGTAGTGAGCCAGTGGAGAAGTTGCCCATGGCAACCAATTAGCATTGAAGTAACATTGATAATTAGCTTACTTTAAAATTATACAGAGCAGCTGATTGGTTGCCATGGGCAACTTCTCCACTGGCTCACTTCTCCACTCTGATCACTGCTTAGTACATTCCCCCCAAGGGCCTAATTCAGCATGGGTCGTAGATATGTGAAAATCGCACATCTACAACCCATTACATTGACATTCGAGGAGACGCCCAGCACAGGGCAAGTCCACCCCGCATGCCGGGTCCTGCCCCCGCAAACATGCGAACGCATCACACAAGGGTGATGCACTTGCATGTTTAGGTTTGCCCTCTGCCTACGCAGCCCAGCTGCTAAGGCAGACAGCAACCCGCCATCTTTTGGGTCGCAGCGGCTGTGTATGATGTCACGCAGCTGCTGCGGCCCGCCCCACAAACGGTCCGGACACGCCTGCATTGTCTGGACTGTGCCCCCCAACGCCGCCGCAATGCCCATAAAATTACGACCCCTCCCAACCCACGAATGCTTTTGCCTGTCAATCATGCAGAGGCGTTCGCACATGTGAGAGGCCGCCACATCTCACTGTGTGCGCACGCGCAGTACGGCTTCTACGGGTGCGCACATACACAATGCATCAGCATGCGAATGCTGCCGCAGCAGCGTTTCATGCTGAATTAGGCCCTAAGAATGGGGAAGGCTTCCAACCAGGGAATGCCGTTCCAGTCTACAAAGCTCACAATTTATAATTCCACCAGGGAAAGTATGCAATATATAATAAAATGCATGATATGAAAAACGTATAAATGCCAGAAAATTCTCCTCCAGTGTCAGTACGATTGCTCTTATCTATCTTTTATTATGTAATAAACCTGAGTGCAATAAACTCTTCTTGTTTCTTTGAGCACATGTGCTGTGAGATTTACCCAATAAATATACTCAGGATAAATGATAGGTAGCTAAGAATGAAAGACAGACAAGAAGCTAAAGGCCAGTACTGGCGGGAGAGATGTGTGCTGAGCGATCTTAACACAGACCGCTCAGCACACATCTCTCTCCTCGCTCAGCACAGCACGATGTGTGCTAAGCGAGGGGAAAGGGAGGGGGGACGGGGGGACACTCACTTCACACAGCGCTGAAGTGAGCGACCTGCTAGATTGAGCCTGCATGCATGCAGACTCAATCTAGCACTGGCGATAATGATACGCTCTATCGCTGGGGGGCATACACACGACAGATCCGTGCTTAAAATCTAAGCAATCTAGTCGTGTGTTAAAATCTAAGCAATCTAGGGTCAAGGGCATACAAATGATGCTATAATACAAGCCAGGTCAATAATGCAAAGACAATGGGCCTTATTCAGGTTTGTTAGCAAACCAAAAAAGCACACTAATGGGCAGAACCAATCCAGAGATTAGCTGTGGTGTACAGCATATGCTAGGGCAGGTAGCAATCCAAAGGGAAGTCAATTCAGTAATCTGGTCAGGGCAGGCAGCAATTTAATTTAAAGTTTCGCTCCAAATCAGGGCTCAACACCCAGAGGTGGATTTAGACCTCACGGGGCACTAAACAAGATACCGATATAGGGCCCCCCTCCCTCAAAAAAAAAAATAGCACTATATTTTAATTCCTGATTTATGCCCCTTACATTATTTGTTGTTTTTACTCCTTAAATTCTATTATAGTATATTACTTCCCCCTTCACTGATTGCACCACGTCGCCTAAGCTTTAATTTCCATTATTACACCACTCAGTTGCTGCATTTTAGATCAGTGCTCCTCTCAATGAATGTAGCAGGTCCCCATATGCATGGCCGGATCCAAGCAGGGGCGACAGGGGCGGTCATCCAGGAGCCCCCACACATTAGGGGCCCCCACACTCACCCCCTGATTTGCGCTCGTGGCCAGCACTGAAATCGTAAAACAGCATGATCCTACTGTCTCCGACTATCTCAGTGCACGACTGCGCCCAGCGCCGCCCTCCGAGGTGCTGCTACAGACTGCCGGGTTTTCCTACTCACTGCCGCAGCCACTGGGACGTGTTCAGAGCCAGTGGAACCCGCTCAGCGAGGGTATGCATTGCAGGGAGGTGCTCTCCCTGCTCTGCTACCCCGCTGCTTGGTCCACCGTTGCTACTGGCTGCCGCTGCGCTTGTCAAACTGACAGGCAGCGGCGCCGGCAATGTGAAGATCGGCGCCTCCTCCTTGTTGTGTCACCGGAGTCTGACCTGCTGGCTAGGTTTCAGTGCCGGGGCCCTGCTCCTGCACAGCTTCCTCTCATATTCACTCCCCCGATGACTGCTGACAGGGAGCGGACCACCTCTCTCACACTGCTGGCTACTATGGAGTGTGGGGGGAGCTGGGCATGTGTTCAGCGAAGCTGCAGCTGGACGCAGCCCACCGAGCCCAGGCAGTACTTTAATTAGTTGATAGTTTACAGGAGACGGAGCCCTGAGCATCATCAAAGGATGCAGTAAGGGTAGAAGAGACTACAGTTCTCCAGTTGCGGAGGCTCCATGGCAGGATGCCATTCACTGCCCTGGCCTGGACTCTGCTGGAGCTGAGGCTAGAGGGACAGATGATGCAGCGTGCAGAGTGGGCTCACAAAGCTAATCAGCTCACAGCCAGCCCGAGGAGAGTGAACTGAAGTACCAGGACTTCAGGCTGATGGAGGATTCCAGGACACCAACAGCCAGAAAGTACTGCAGTGTAACCCTTATCCTAACCCTTCCACCCACAGCCTATTCCCAACCCCCTCAGTCTAATTCTACCCCCCACAGCCTATCTGTGCTCTCTGCAGCCTAACCCTAAACTCTCCCGCCCCGTGTCCTAAATCTAACCCTCCACCACAGCCTAATCCTAACGCTCCCCCCCGCATCCTCACCCTAGCCCTCTCCCCGCAGCCTACCTGACCAAACCCGCAGCCTAATCCTAACGCTCTCCCCCCCGCATCCTCACCCTAACCCTCCCCCTGCAGCCTACCTGACCTGACCCGCAGCCTAATCCTAACGCTCTCCCCCCGCATCCTCACCCTAACCCTCCCCCTGCAGCCTATCTGACCCAACCCGCAGCCTAATCCTAACGCTCTCCCCCCGCATCCTCACCCTAACCCTCCCCCTGCAGCCTATCTGACCCAACCCGCATCCTCACCCTAACCCTCCCCCTGCAGCCTACCTGACCCGCAGCCTAATCCTAACGCTCTCCCCCCCGCATCCTCACCCTAACCCTCCCCCTGCAGCCTATCTGACCCAACCCGCAGCCTAATCCTAACACTCCCCCCCACATCCACACCCTAACCCTCCCCCTGCAGCCTAACTGACCCAACCCGCAGCCTAATCCTAACGCTCCCCCCCCCGTATCCTCACCTTAACCCTCCCCCTGCTGCCTGTGATGTTAGTGTATTAGAATGCTTAATATTTGTAGACACTCCCTTACTAATATGTGTAAGCCTGAATCTTCAGTGATGGTCCCTGGGACCAGAGGGATGCTGGGAAGTGGGTGGTTCAGTGTGCAGTGTGCCTGGAGTTAGTGATGGAATAAACAGCATAGCAGTGAACTCTCATGACTCTGTATCCTTATGACTGGATTTACAAACATATGAACAAAACATGGTGTCAGAAGAAGTTTAACTTGGACTGCTAGTGCTCTCAGAGTGTGAAAGAATCTTGCAGAAGTCTGTAAGGCTGTGATACTCAGTGTCTGCAAAGCCTGCCGTGTGCTCCTCTCTTCAAACAGTGAGTAACCATGGATAAACTGACTCCTCCAACTGGCATGCTGATGTCTGGTAACTTGTCTGAAAACTGGAAAAGATTTAAGCAAAGGTTTAATATATATCTTGCTGCATGTGGAGCTGATACAGAGGCTGACGAAACTAAGGCATCCATTTTCCTCCATGTGATATTAGAGGATGTGCTGGACATTTATAATAGTTTTCAGTTTGATGAGGGGCAGAATATGGTGCTATCTTCTATAATGCAAAAGTTTGAAGATTACTTTGTGCCAAGGAAAAATGTGACATATGAAAGACATAAGTTTTTCACATGTGATCAGAAGTCTGGAGATGGATTTGATCAGTATGTTACAGAGCTGCAATCACTCAGTAAAACATGTGAGTTTGGTGATTTAAAGGATTCACTGATTAGAGATCATATTGTCTGTGGAATACCTGATAATGGACTCAGAGAGAGATTGCTGAGAGAGCAAGACCTAAAACTAGAAAAGGCGGTGACTATGTGCAGATCTGCAGAAATAACTAGATTTCACGCCAAAAAGTTACACAAATACGCAGACCTGAGAGACTCATTGAAACGTGTTAGATGATGTTCTTAATATGATGTTGTTAATTGTTGCATTGAAGCGTACAGGGCTTATCTTTAAAGAAAAGAGGATGTGATGTTAGTGTATTAGAATGCTTAATATTTGTAGACACTCCCTTACTAATATGTGTAAGCCTGAATCTTCAGTGATGGTCCCTGGGACCAGGGGGATGCTGGGAAGTGGGTGGTTCAGTGTGCAGTGTGCCTGGAGTTGGTGATGGAATAAACAGCACAGCAGTGAACTCACATGTCTCTGTATCCTTATGACTGGATTTACAAACATACGAACAAAACACTGCCTAACTGACCCAACCCGCAGCCTAATCCTAACGCTCTCCCCCCGCATCCTCACCCTAACCCTCCCCCTGCAGCCTAACTGACCCAACTCGCAGCCTAATCCTAACGCTCCTCCCCCCCGCATCCTGACCCTAACCCTCCCCCTGCAGTCTGACACAACCCGTAGCCTAATCCTAAAGGTCCCTCCCCCCGTATCCTCACCCTAACCCTCCCCTTGCAGCCTAACTGACCCAACCCGCAGCCTAATCCTAACGCTCTCCCCCCGCATCCTCACTCTAACCCTCCCCCTGCAGCCTAACTGACCCAACCCGCAGCCTAATCCCAACGCTCCCCCCCCCCCCGCATCCTCACCCTAACCCTCCCCCCGCAGCCGGCACTCTCCCATATGTCTGACAGCCACCCCAGTGAGTGCCGCCTCTATTACATATTCTTTATATTTAGCTATCTATCTATATATATATTTTTATTTTTTTTTAATTTATGGGGGCCCCCACAAGTATGTTGTCCAGGGCCCCCACAGACCTTAATCCGGCTCTGCCCATACCCCATTATTACACCCTCACAAACTGACCGCAGTGTATATGAGTGATCGAGGCTTACAGCACTGCAGGACTGGAGACACAGGCATGTGCTGGAGCCGGCATCCAACAACTGTCTAATCACTGACAGCTTGCTGGGAGTACTCAGACAGCCCACTGCGCCGACATTTTTGATGGTGGTCGCAGTCCGCCGGAAATGCCCTCCATACAGCCTTATCAGCGGGGCCCCCCTGGGACCCACAGGACCCCCTGAGACCCACAGGGCCCTAAGCAGCCGCCTTGGTTGCCTTGTGGTAAATCCTCCTCTGTCAACACCAGAATCTAAACTAAATACAATGACAGGTGAGCATCATGTCTTGCAGGAACAGATTAATTGCAACTATAATCAGCAGCAGTGTATTTATCCCCCTAAACTATAACGAGCTGGGAAACAACAAAAAGGAGAGCACACCTTACTACTTATTTGCTGCAGTACGGTCATATAATTAGCTCTGCAATCCCACTTGGCGAATGAACAAAAAAAGGTTGTACAGCCAAAGTTTACAGCAAGGATATTTATTTTGGACTGTACCCTTTTAAATCCACTTGATAAAATAATTTTCTATTAGCAATTTAAGAATCAAAGATGATTGTCAGACAGTAGTTTGTGTGGAAGTGTTTTGAAGGGATAATTATTGATCACTGAAAGAGGCTCATTTATCAATAAAACTTGTTGTGAATGATACAGTGAAACGTGTTGCGTATGATAACTAGCGCCCCAGCCACTCAGCTCCCAACTGTCATATTTTAAACACATGACAGTTAGGAGCTGAACAAATGACAGTTGGGAGCTGATTGGCTGGAGCACCATTTAGCATATGCAATAAGTTTTATCACTCATTGATAAATGAGCCCCAAAGTCTGAAAACAAATATTTGCTATCCAAAGACAAGATGGTAACTTATGCCAGAAAAAAATTAAATGATTGACTTATTTGTGGATTTTGTATTAACCAATAAATAAATCAAGGAGAAAACTGAGTGGGAGTTGTGTCAAGCCTAGGAGGGGTTGACCGCCTGACAGTGCAGCCAAATTGCGCTGCCAGGAGTCAACCTTAGATCCGATGCGTCCACAATCTAATCGTGGACACATCGGGTAGGGGGGGGGGCACGGCCTCACACATGCTGGGTGGCTTTGCCCTTTTGCTGGACAGCCCCCAGCATGTGCAGGGATAAACGCATATCTGGCTGCTTATGCAGCCATTTGCATTCATCTCTGAATAACCGCCAGAGTCACTGAGTGGGAGAAGGAGTTAAGGGAGCAGCGCAAAACACTGGCATCAAGGATAACGCTGGGAAAGAACAAGAGGGTGGTGGGCCCCGGTATCCGTTCAGATGGTCGACAATATTAAGGTCGACACTCATTTAGGTCGACCACTATTGATCGACATTGACATGGTCGACATGGACAAATGGTTGACACGTGAAAGGTCGACACGTGAAAAGGTCGACATGAGTTTGTTTTTTGGAACTTTTCCATACTTTACGATCCACGTGGACTACGATTGGGAACGGTAAACTGCCCGAAGTATGGCAAGCGAACGCGGTGCACTAACTGGGGTTCCCCGTCACTTTACGCAGAAAACGACAGTTTTTAATTAAAAAACTCATGTCGACCTTTTCATGTGTCGACATTTCATGTGTCGACCATTTTCGTGTGTTGACCATATGTCCATGTCGACCATGTCATTGTCAACCATTCATACCGGAACCCAATAAATAGACTGAAAAAAATAATACATTTCTGGAATAATACCTCAAATCCTATACTTCTGTGTACGTAGTAAGCAAGTTCTTAAAAGCAGGGCCCGCCGGTATTATTCCAGAAATGTATTATTTCTTTCAGTCTATTTATTGGGTTGTGGGTGATGTGTACAGGAAAATTTAGTTTAGTTTTTTTTTAAACCTCTCCATAACCATGGGTGATTATGGGTAGATTTCAGATTTTTTTTTTTAATCTTCATGTCACAAGAACATTTGTCTAGGAGTATTTCATCCTGAACAGAAGATGGCGATGAAAAATAATCGGCAAATGAACTGTGCCAATCAGGCTTGTTGTGGATTAAATTAGAAAATAATAATTCCATCTAAAATCACCACTCTAGTAAGCCAGTGGTTATTAGCTGGTACTCGGATAATCCTGGGCTTGATACACATGCAAGATGATGACAGACAGAGGTTAGGCAAATTCACAGTCGTAGCCAGCTCCAAAGGTCTACAGCAACATTCTTCATCAGAAGGGGTAGGTAGGAATTTAGGGGGTCATTCCGAGTTGTTCGCTAGCTGCATTCGTTCGCTGTGCAGCGATGAGGCAAAAAAATGGCACTTCTGCGCTTGCGTATGCGGCGCAATGCGCACGCGCGACGTACTATTACAACGAACAATGTAGTTTTGCACAGGGTCTAGCAAGGCATTCCAGTCGCACTGACGGCCGCAGAGTGATTGACATGAAGTGGGCGTTTCTGGGTGTCAACTGACCGTTTTCAGGGAGTGTTTGAAAAAACGCAGGCGTACCAGGAAAAACGCAGGTGTGGCTGGGCGAACGCAGGGCGTGTTTGTGACGTCAAAACTGGAACTGAATAGTCTGAAGTGATCGCAAGCGCTGACTAGGTTTTGAGCTACTCTAAAACTGCACAAAAAAACTTTGTAGCCGCTCTGTGATCCTTTTGTTCGCACTTCTGCTAAGCTAAAATACACTCCCAGTTGGAGGCGGCATAGTGTTTGCACGGCTGCTAAAAACTGCTAGCGAGCAAACAACTCGGAATGACCACCTTAGTCAATTTCCGGTCTGGTGGTCTAGTACACTGGTTAATCTAATTGCAAGGAAAAGGCAAGGTTAATTATCAGTAGCTGGTTCAGTAGACAGTAACAAGCAGACAAGGAAGCAGCACAGAGGGAAGTCAAAAATCATGGCTATTGATATTACACAGATAATCATAGCAGGTGCGTGATGGGCAGTAGTGAGACAGATATCACTGATAAGGGGGGTACTCACGGAGCGATATTCTAAGCAATCTGACTAGATTGCTTAGAATATCGGGATGATCGCTCCGTGTGTAGCCCCCTCAGCGATAGCGATGCGCGGCCTCGCACATCGCTATCGCTGCTGCTAGATTGGCCTGCATGCAGGCCAATCTAGCGGGTCGCTCACTTCACCCGCTGGGTGAAGTGAGCGGCCCCGCCATCTCCCCCCACACGCTCAGCACAGATCGCGCTGTGCTGAGCGGCGGGAGAGATGTGTGCTGAGCGGTTCGCTCAGCACACATCTCTCCCGCATCGGCCCGTCTATATGGGCCTATAATCACCTAGCACTGAGAGATGTGATCCTACTTTATATTATTTTAGAAAGGGGATTGGAGGCTACAAAAAAACAGACAACAATCTGCTTACTGTATGTGTGGGCTGGATGCACTAATACCAGAGTTCTTCCTCAAACTAAAAACATGCACACAGACTACTAAAACTAAGGGGGTCATTCCGAGTTGTTCGCTCGTTATTTTTTTCGCTACGGAGCGATTAGTCGCAAACTGCGCATGCGCAATGTACACAGCGCGCCTGCGCCAAGTAAATTAGCTCAAAAGTTTGGTATTTTACTCACGGCGTAACAAAGTTTTTTCATCGTTCTGCTGATCGTAGTGTGATTGACAGGAAGTGGGTGTTTCTGGGCGGAAACTGGCCGTTTTCTGGGAGTGTGCGGAAAAACGCAGGCATTTCAGGGAAAAATGCGGGAGTGGCTGGAGAAACGGGGGAGTGGCTGTGCGAACGCTGGGTGTGTTTGTGACGTCAAACCAGGAACGAAAAGGACTGAGCTGGTCGCAATGGCAGAGTAAGTCTGGAGCTACTCAGAAACTGCGGGGTAATCGTTACGAGAAAATTAGCGAATCTTTCGTTCGCAATTCTGCTAAGCTAAGATACACTCCCAGAGGGCGGCGGCTTAGCGTGTGCAATGCTGCTAAAAGCAGCTAGCGAGCGAACAACTCGGAATTACCCCCTAAAGACGTACCTTGCACTTATCACTGCTTTATCACTTCTTTATCCCTTCTCCAGGTGAATACATCTGCTCCAGTATAACTAAAGATGTACATAGGAATGGAGAGAGATTGCGCTCACTGGGGGAGGTAGGGGATGAGTGCTGCTTGACCTGGAGGTGTCCTACCCCCTATTTGTAGAAATTGTTGAAAGGATTAGGTCAGCGCACTCTGGGGATGTGTGCGGAGGAGATGGGGGGTGGGGAAATGGGCGGGGAGGGGTTGTATATATGTATATATATATGGATATGTCTGTAATGTTTATCTCTGTTATAAATGTAATGATAACTCGTGAGACATGAATTGGGTTGTTTGTATTTATTGGGTGTATATCACGGGTGGGGCCCCCTCTTCAGGTGTGTCCTGCAGACTACCCTTTCTGGGTGTACCTTCCTAAATGGTACACCTTTGGTGGGGCCCTTGTAATCAATATGTCCAAATACCACTATCAGGTGTGTCTTGCAGACCACCCTTTATATGTATACTCTCCTGATGGTATACTTTCTCAGAAGTGACCCAGTTGGGGCTAATGTCAGGTGTCCCTATTTGCGGGTCACCTTTACCATAGGTGTGGTGAGCCTATGTGCTTCTGTGCGCTTCTGGTGGTTAATGTTTGTGTGATATTACGAGTGTGACAGTTAGCGGCGTCCCGCCTGTCCTACTCTGGTGTTTTTACCTCGGTTCTGGGTAGCGGGTGTGGGGCTGTGAGATCTCACCTTCCGCCGGAGACCAGTCTGAAGCGTCTGTTCGCCGGTGTCTGCAGTCCCGTGCCCGCTTCCTTCGTTGCCTCTGCGTGTCCTCTCTGGGGTGCCGGTTCCCGTCTCTGCAGCGGCACTGCGTCTCTCTCCTGCTTCCGGGGTCCCGTCTGCTCGCTCCTGCTGGCCGCGTCACGTGCACTGTCACGTGAGCGGACGATGCAGGTCCGATGCTGTGTGTTTCTCCTTCTCCAGCCGGAGAAGGGTGTGCTGGTAGTATAGGAAAGTCTGTGTGTGTGTCAGGTCTCAGTCATCCAACGCGTTTCAGCTTACAAATCCTAGAAAAAGGCTTGTAAGCTGAAACGCGTTGGATGACTGAGACCTGACACACACACAGACTTTCCTATACTACCAGCACACCCTTCTCCGGCTGGAGAAGGAGAAACACACAGCATCGGACCTGCATCGTCCGCTCACGTGACAGTGCACATGACGCGGCCAGCAGGAGCGAGCAGACGGGACCCCGGAAGCAGGAGAGAGACGCAGTGCCGCTGCAGAGATGGGAACCGGCACCCCAGAGAGGACACGCGGAGGCAACGAAGGAAGCGGGCACGGGACTGCACACACCGGCGAACAGACGCTTCAGACTGGTCTCCGGCGGAAGGTGAGATCTCACAGCCCCACACCCGCTACCCAGAGCCGAGGTAAAAACACCAGAGTAGGACAGGCGGGACGCCGCTAACTGTCACACTCGTAATATCACACAAACATTAACCACCAGAAGCGCACAGAAGCACATAGGCTCACCACACCTATGGTAAAGGTGACCCGCAAATAGGGACACCTGACATTAGCCCCAACTGGGTCACTTCTGAGAAAGTATACCATCAGGAGAGTATACATATAAAGGGTGGTCTGCAAGACACACCTGATAGTGGTATTTGGACATATTGATTACAAGGGCCCCACCAAAGGTGTACCATTTAGGAAGGTACACCCAGAAAGGGTAGTCTGCAGGACACACCTGAAGAGGGGGCCCCACCCGTGATATACACCCAATAAATACAAACAACCCAATTCATGTCTCACGAGTTATCATTACATTTATAACAGAGATAAACATTACAGACATATCCATATATATATACATATATACAACCCCTCCCCGCCCATTTCCCCACCCCCCATCTCCTCCGCACACATCCCCAGAGTGCGCTGACCTAATCCTTTCAACAATTTCTAAAGATGTACATAGAAAACAGAAGAAAACACATGCCTGCATAGAGACCTTTTGTTTAGTACATGCTTGCCTACTTTTGAAAAAGCATTTCAAGGAGATGTGAAAGTAACACCTAACAGTGCGGACGTGTACTGCTACATGTGAAAGGCGTGTCATAAACATGACTTACATCCAAATGTAAATGAGCCCCAAAGTTAGTAAGATACTTACTGAAGAAAAGACACTGCTATTTTGCAGGATTTTTTTTGTGTATTGTGTTTTACAAGAGCTTTCATGTACTGTAAGTGGCCACGAGAAACCTTATTTAAAATGCATGTAGCCATAGGGATCAATGTGCCTTATAACCAATGCAGGGAAATGGGACTGATGTTCCCATTTGAATGTATGTATCTCTGATTTCTTATTTTCCCCCAAGAATATAACAGCTATATAATGTGGGTAAGGTGCAATCAGGGAGATGGCTGGTCTATTCAGGGAGTCAGGGAGATTGCTACTATTTCAGGGAGTCTCCTGCAGAATGAGGGAGCGTAGGCAAATATGGTTTAGTATTAATTCTTCAAACAATGTTACACCCTGAGAAATGGCTGGCTCTCTTTTGCTAGTAGTATATTGCAGTTATTTAGATAACTAAAACTTACAAAGTTTATTTGACCCTGCCATAAAAGATGCATTTACAGTATTTTATTTGCACAAACTGTGCATTGTTGTTTTAAGAGCTGCGGAGCAAGAAATGTCACACCATTTAACATATGTAAGCAAACAAAGTTGATTTAGGAAGAAGTGTGCAGCAAATATGTAGATATGAGCGGGTTCGGTTCCTCGGAAACCGAACCCGCCCGAACTTCAGGTTTTTTTACACGGGTCCGAGCGACTTTGATCTTCCCGCCTTGCTCGGTTAACCCGAGCGCGCCCGAACGTCATCATCCCGCTGTCGGATTCTCGCGAGGCTCGGATTCTATCGCGAGACTCGGATTCTATATAAGGAGCCGCGCGTCGCCGCCATTTTCACACGTGCATTGAGATCATAGGGAGAGGACGTGGCTGGCGTCCTCTCCGTTTAGAGAAGAGAGAGACACAGTATTTTGGGGAGCATTATTAGGAGGAGTACTACTATACTGTATACTACTATACTACTTGCTGAAGTGATATTTATACTAGATTAGATAATAGATAGTGTGACTGTAAGTGTATTATCTGACTTGTGGGGGAGACACTGACAGTGGGGAGCAGTTAGAGTCTGAGAGCAGGACTCAGGAGTACATATAACGTACAGTGCACACTTTTGCTGCCAGAGTCAGTGCCACACTGCCATTGTTGTGACCACACTGACCACCAGTATAATAATATATTTTGTGATTGTCTGCTTAGGCCTCGGAGTACTAGTTGCAAGTTGCAACGTGACCTGAAGTGACCACCAGTTTAATAATCAATCACCACCAGTTTAATATATATATATATATATATATATATATATATATATAATTGTATATAATATATATATATATATATATATATATAATATTGTATACCACCTACCCGTGGTTTTTTTTTTTTTTTCATTCTTCTTTATACATACTACTATAGTAGCTTACTGTAGCAGTCTGCGGTGCTGTGCTGACCTGACAGTGTCCAGCAGGTCCGTCATCAGTCATTACATAATAAATATATATAGTACCTGTCCGGCTGCAGTACTAGTGATATTATATTGATTTCATCTCATTATCAATAATTTATCATCCAGTCTAGACTCTATATTAGCAGCAGACACAGTACGTTAGTCCACGGCTGTAGCTACCTCTGTGTCGGCACTCGGCAGTCCATCCATAATTGTATACCACCTACCCGTGTTTTTTTTTTTTTTTTTTTCTTCTTTGTACATACTACTATAGAGTATAGTAGCTTACTGTAGCAGTCTGCGGTGCTGCTGAGCTGACAGTGTCCAGCAGGTCCGTCATCAGTCATCATTACCTAATAAATATATTATCTACCTGTCCGGCTGCAGTACTAGTGATATTATATATACATACATATATATATTGATTTCATCTCATTATCAATCATCCAGTCTATATTAGCAGCAGACACAGTACGTTAGTCCACGGCTGTAGCTACCTCTGTGTCGGCACTCGGCAGTCCATCCATAATTGTATACCACCTACCCGTGGTTTTTTTTTTTTCTTTCTTCTTTGTACATACTACTATAGTATAGTAGCTTACTGTAGCAGTCTGCGGTGCTGCTGAGCTGACAGTGTCCAGCAGGTCCGTCATCAGTCATCATTACCTAATAAATATATTATCTACCTGTCCGGCTGCAGTACTAGTGATATTATATATACATACATATATATATATTGATTTCATCTCATTATCATCCAGTCTATATTAGCAGCAGACACAGTACGGTAGTCCACGGCTGTAGCTACCTCTGTGTCGGCACTCGGCAGTCCATCCATAATTGTATACCACCTACCCGTGGTTTTTTTTTTTTCTTTCTTCTTTGTACATACTACTATAGTATAGTAGCTTACTGTAGCAGTCTGCGGTGCTGCTGAGCTGACAGTGTCCAGCAGGTCCGTCATCAGTCATCATTACCTAATAAATATATTATCTACCTGTCCGGCTGCAGTACTAGTGATATTATATATACATACATATATATATATTGATTTCATCTCATTATCAATCATCCAGTCTATATTAGCAGCAGACACAGTACGTTAGTCCACGGCTGTAGCTACCTCTGTGTCGGCACTCGGCAGTCCATCCATAATTGTATACCACCTACCCGTGGTTTTTTTTTTTTCTTTCTTCTTTGTACATACTACTATAGTATAGTAGCTTACTGTAGCAGTCTGCGGTGCTGCTGAGCTGACAGTGTCCAGCAGGTCCATCATCAGTCATCATTACCTAATAAATATATTATCTACCTGTCCGGCTGCAGTACTAGTGATATTATATATACATACATATATATATATTGATTTCATCTCATTATCATCCAGTCTATATTAGCAGCAGACACAGTACGGTAGTCCACGGCTGTAGCTACCTCTGTGTCGGCACTCGGCAGTCCATCCATAAGTATACTAGTATCCATCCATCTCCATTGTTTACCTGAGGTGCCTTTTAGTTGTGCCTATTAAAATATGGAGAACAAAAATGTTGAGGTTCCAAAATTAGGGAAAGATCAAGATCCACTTCCACCTCGTGCTGAAGCTGCTGCCACTAGTCATGGCCGAGACGATGAAATGCCAGCAACGTCGTCTGCCAAGGCCGATGCCCAATGTCATAGTACAGAGCATGTCAAATCCAAAACACCAAATATCAGTAAAAAAAAGGACTCCAAAACCTAAAATAAAATTGTCGGAGGAGAAGCGTAAACTTGCCAATATGCCATTTACCACACGGAGTGGCAAGGAACGGCTGAGGCCCTGGCCTATGTTCATGGCTAGTGGTTCAGCTTCACATGAGGATGGAAGCACTCAGCCTCTCGCTAGAAAACTGAAAAGACTCAAGCTGGCAAAAGCACCGCAAAGAACTGTGCGTTCTTCGAAATCCCAAATCCACAAGGAGAGTCCAATTGTGTCGGTTGCGATGCCTGACCTTCCCAACACTGGACGTGAAGAGCATGCGCCTTCCACCATTTGCACGCCCCCTGCAAGTGCTGGAAGGAGCACCCGCAGTCCAGTTCCTGATAGTCAGATTGAAGATGTCAGTGTTGAAGTACACCAGGATGAGGAGGATATGGGTGTTGCTGGCGCTGGGGAGGAAATTGACCAGGAGGATTCTGATGGTGAGGTGGTTTGTTTAAGTCAGGCACCCGGGGAGACACCTGTTGTCCGTGGGAGGAATAGGGCCATTGACATGCCTGGTCAAAATACAAAAAAAATCAGCTCTTCGGTGTGGAAGTATTTCACCAGAAATGCGGACAACATTTGTCAAGCCGTGTGTTGCCTTTGTCAAGCTGTAATAAGTAGGGGTAAGGACGTTAACCACCTCGGAACATCCTCCCTTATACGTCACCTGCAGCGCATTCATAATAAGTCAGTGACAAGTTCAAAAACTTTGGGTGACAGCGGAAGCAGTCCACTGACCAGTAAATCCCTTCCTCTTGTAACCAAGCTCACGCAAACCACCCCACCAACTCCCTCAGTGTCAATTTCCTCCTTACCCAGGAATGCCAATAGTCCTGCAGGCCATGTCACTGGCAATTCTGACGAGTCCTCTCCTGCCTGGGATTCCTCCGATGCATCCTTGAGTGTAATGCCTACTGCTGCTGGCGCTGCTGTTGTTGCTGCTGGGAGTCGATCGTCTTCCCAGAGGGGAAGTCGTAAGCCCACTTGTACTACTTCCAGTAAGCAATTGACTGTCCAACAGTCCTTTGCGAGGAAGATGAAATATCACAGCAGTCATCCTGCTGCAAAGCGGATAACTGAGGCCTTGACAACTATGTTGGTGTTAGACGTGCGTCCGGTATCCGCCGTTAGTTCACAGGGAACTAGACAATTTATTGAGGCAGTGTGCCCCCGTTACCAAATACCATCTAGGTTCCACTTCTCTAGGCAGGCGATACCGAGAATGTACACGGACGTCAGAAAAAGACTCACCAGTGTCCTAAAAAATGCAGTTGTACCCAATGTCCACTTAACCACGGACATGTGGACAAGTGGAGCAGGGCAGGGTCAGGACTATATGACTGTGACAGCCCACTGGGTAGATGTATGGACTCCCGCCGCAAGAACAGCAGCGGCGGCACCAGTAGCAGCATCTTGCAAACGCCAACTCTTTCCTAGGCAGGCTACGCTTTGTATCACCGCTTTCCAGAATACGCACACAGCTGAAAACCTCTTACGGCAACTGAGGAAGATCATCGCGGAATGGCTTACCCCAATTGGACTCTCCTGTGGATTTGTGGCATCGGACAACGCCAGCAATATTGTGTGTGCATTAAATATGGGCAAATTCCAGCACGTCCCATGTTTTGCACATACCTTGAATTTGGTGGTGCAGAATTTTTAAAAAAACGACAGGGGCGTGCAAGAGATGCTGTCGGTGGCCAGAAGAATTGCGGGACACTTTCGGCGTACAGGCACCACGTACAGAAGACTGGAGCACCACCAAAAACTACTGAACCTGCCCTGCCATCATCTGAAGCAAGAAGTGGTAACGAGGTGGAATTCAACCCTCTATATGCTTCAGAGGTTGGAGGAGCAGCAAAAGGCCATTCAAGCCTATACAATTGAGCACGATATAGGAGGTGGAATGCACCTGTCTCAAGCGCAGTGGAGAATGATTTCAACGTTGTGCAAGGTTCTGATGCCCTTTGAACTTGCCACACGTGAAGTCAGTTCAGACACTGCCAGCCTGAGTCAGGTCATTCCCCTCATCAGGCTTTTGCAGAAGAAGCTGGAGACATTGAAGGAGGAGCTAACACGGAGCGATTCCGCTAGGCATGTGGGACTTGTGGATGGAGCCCTTAATTCGCTTAACAAGGATTCACGGGTGGTCAATCTGTTGAAATCAGAGCACTACATTTTGGCCACCGTGCTCGATCCTAGATTTAAAGCCTACCTTGGATCTCTCTTTCCGGCAGACACAAGTCTGCTGGGGTTCAAAGACCTGCTGGTGACAAAATTGTCAAGTCAAGCGGAACGCGACCTGTCAACATCTCCTCCTTCACATTCTCCCGCAACTGGGGGTGCGAGGAAAAGGCTCAGAATTCCGAGCCCACCCGCTGGCGGTGATGCAGGGCAGTCTGGAGCGACTGCTGATGCTGACATCTGGTCCGGACTGAAGGACCTGACAACGATTACGGACATGTCGTCTACTGTCACTGCATATGATTCTCTCACCATTGAAAGAATGGTGGAGGATTATATGAGTGACCGCATCCAAGTAGGCACGTCACACAGTCCGTACTTATACTGGCAGGAAAAAGAGGCAATTTGGAGGCCCTTGCACAAACTGGCTTTATTCTACCTAAGTTGCCCTCCCACAAGTGTGTACTCCGAAAGAGTGTTTAGTGCCGCCGCTCACCTTGTCAGCAATCGGCGTACGAGGTTACATCCAGAAAATGTGGAGAAGATGATGTTCATTAAAATGAATTATAATCAATTCCTCCGTGGAGACATTGACCAGCAGCAATTGCCTCCACAAAGTACACAGGGAGCTGAGACGGTGGATTCCAGTGGGGACGAATTGATAATCTGTGAGGAGGGGGATGTACACGGTGATATATCGGAGGATGATGATGAGGTGGACATCTTGCCTCTGTAGAGCCAGTTTGTGCAAGGAGAGATTAATTGCTTCTTTTTTGGTGGGGGTCCAAACCAACCCGTCATTTCAGTCAAAGTCGTGTGGCAGACCCTGTCACTGAAATGATGGGTTGGTTAAAGTGTGCATGTCCTGTTTATACAACATAAGGGTGGGTGGGAGGGCCCAAGGACAATTCCATCTTGCACCTCTTTTTTCTTTAATTTTTCTTTGCGTCATGTGCTGTTTGTGGAATGTTTTTTGGAAGGGCCATCCTGCGTGACACTGCAGTGCCACTCCTAGATGGGCCCGGTGTTTGTGTCGGCCACTAGGGTCGCTTATCTTACTCACACAGCTACCTCATTGCGCCTCTTTTTTTCTTTGCGTCATGTGCTGTTTGGGGAGTGTTTTTTGGAAGGGCCATCCTGCGTGACACTGCAGTGCCACTCCTAGATGGGCACGGTGTTTGTGTCGGCCACTAGGGTCGCTTATCTTACTCACACAGCTACCTCATTGCGCCTCTTTTTTTCTTTGCGTCATGTGCTGTTTGGGGAGGGTTTTTTGGAAGGGCCATCCTGCGTGACACTGCAGTGCCACTCCTAGATGGGCACGGTGTTTGTGTCGGCCACTAGGGTCGCTTATCTTACTCACACAGCTACCTCATTGCGCCTCTTTTTTTCTTTGCGTCATGTGCTGTTTGGGGAGGGTTTTTTGGAAGGGCCATCCTGCGTGACACTGCAGTGCCACTCCTAGATGGGCACGGTGTTTGTGTCTGCCACTAGGGTCGCTTATCTTACTCACACAGCTACCTCATTGCGCCTCTTTTTTTCTTTGCGTCATGTGCTGTTTGGGGAGTGTTTTTTGGAAGGGCCATCCTGCGTGACACTGCAGTGCCACTCCTAGATGGGCCCGGTGTTTGTGTCGGCCACTAGGGTCGCTTATCTTACTCACACAGCTACCTCATTGCGCCTCTTTTTTTCTTTGCGTCATGTGCTGTTTGGGGAGGGTTTTTTGGAAGGGCCATCCTGCGTGACACTGCAGTGCCACTCCTAGATGGGCCCGGTGTTTGTGTCGGCCACTAGGGTCGCTTATCTTACTCACACAGCTACCTCATTGCGCCTCTTTTTTTCTTTGCGTCATGTGCTGTTTGGGGTGGGTTTTTTGGAAGGGCCATCCTGCGTGACACTGCAGTGCCACTCCTAGATGGGTCCGGTGTTTGTGTCGGCCACTAGGGTCGCTTATCTTACTCACACAGCTACCTCATTGCGCCTCTTTTTTTCTTTGCGTCATGTGCTGTTTGGGGAGTGTTTTTTGGAAGGGCCATCCTGCGTGACACTGCAGTGACACTCCTAGATGGGCACGGTGTTTGTGTCGGCCACTAGGGTCGCTTAGCTTAGTCATCCAGCGACCTAGGTGCAAATTTTAGGACTAAAAATAATATTGTGAGGTGTGAGGTATTCAGAATAGACTGAAAATGAGTGGAAATTATGGTTTTTGAGGTTAATAATACTTTGGGATCAAAATGACCCCCAAATTCTATGATTTAAGCTGTTTTTTAGTGTTTTTTAAAAAAAAACACCCGAATCCAAAACACACCCGAATCCGACAAAAAAAATTCGGTGAGGTTTTGCCAAAACGCGGTCGAACCCAAAACACGGCCGCGGAACCGAACCCAAAACCAAAACACAAAACCCGAAAAATTTCAAGTGCACATCTCTACAAATATGGTGTTACAGTTTAAAGAAATGTTTATGCCCCATTATTGTAAGAAAAGACAGAAGTATTTACCTGTCATCCCCAAACAATAATGTATGTCAACAAGACAAGCCTACAAAGTAAATTTCAGACATACCGGACGGGATGTAATGAAGTCCGAGTTTGGCGGCTGTGCGGGTTGTAGGACGAACTTGGCCGTTTTTGTTTTTTTAAAGGGGCAATCATGGTATAGACTTGTACATGATTGCCCCTTTAAAAAAACGTCCGATTTCAGCCAGCATCCTGAAAGGCCGCCGAGCTCAGCCTTTATTACATCCCAGCCACTGTATTTACTCCTTTGTGTGCAGCAATGGCGGAAAATGCGTTTCATATCCCATAATTTCCCACGCTAATTCATTTCTAACATTTTTAAATCTTAACTGAAATGTAATAAAAATTTACATGAGTTTTTTATTCACAAACAGATAGGACTGATAATATCACTCTCATATTGCTGTTGATATTGACTGGGTTTTTTCCGTACGTTTCCCCTAATTAAAATAATATGAAAGCCCAGAAAGACATAATGTCTAATTCTCCCAGGCCTCGCTGCTGCATTTGATAGTGTGGAGTACTCTCTACTCATACAAATGCTACATTGTCTAAGTCTTCAAGACACCATTTTACTTTATACTGATTTACATTGCAAAACATTCTTCTACTTCTTCTCCACTCTGTCAGTCCCTAAATTGGATGTCCGTATTTTACAAATACAATGTGAAATAATTCCACTAAATATACAAGGTATATTTGGGGAATATATACAAGGTGTATTTGGGGTGTATATGGGGCAATTAGCATGGTATAAGGGTGTATTGTATTGGTACAGTGTCTAGGGATCCAAAAACAGCATTATAGGTAAACAAATGAAAGTAATGATTTACTGGCAGCATAAATGAAACATAGTAACATAGTAGCTAAGGTTGAAAAAAGACAATTATCCATCGAGTTCAACCTATTTGTGGTCTCCTATGCAGGATTATTTGGTCTAAAATTTTGACTGATGCTGATGTCTGCTATTACGTTTTATCCCTCTTTTTATAGTAACTATAGTGCGTGACTAAGCACCATAACCCTGGATATCCTTATCCATTAGGAATTTATCTAACCCTTTCTTAAAGGTGTTGACTGAGTCCGCCATTACAACACCCTCAGGCAGGGAATTCCAAACACATATTGTCCTTACCGTGAAAAAGCCTTTACGCCGTATTGTGCGGAATCTCCTCTCCTCTAACCTGAGCGAGTGTCCACGAGTCCTCTGTGTTGATCTAACCAAAAACAGGTCCTGCGCAAGATCTGTGTATTGTCCCCTTATATATTTGTAGATGTTGATCATGTCCCCTCTTAGTCTCCTCTTTTCCAGTGTAAACATGCCTAGTCTTGCAAGCCTTTCCTCGTATTCCAGCATCTCCATGCCCTTAATTAGTTTGTTCGCCCGCCTCTGAACCTTTTCTAGCTCCTGGATATCCTTTTTGTAGTATGGTGCCCAGAATTGTACACAGTATTCAAGGTGTGGCCTCACTAGTGATTTATATAACGGGAGTATAACACTCTTGTCCCTTGCATCGATTCCCCGTTTTATGCATGATAATATCTTATTAGCCTTCTTTGCTGCAATCCTACTTTAGGTACTGCTGCTTAGTTTGCTATCTATGAGGACACCTAAGTCCTTTTCCAGTACAGAATCCCCCAATTTTACCCCATTTAGTATGTATGTGTTATTTTTGTTCTTGTTACCACAGTGCATTACCTTACACTTGTCTGTATTGACGCGCATTCTCCATTTCGCTGCCCATGCTTCTAATTTGACTAAGTCGTTCTGAAGCGACTCAGCATCCTCCTCCGTATTTATAGCCTTACACAATTTGGTATCATCTGCAAAAATTGACACCATGCTCTCTAGACCTTCTGTTAGGTCGTTAATGAAAATATTGAACAATAGTGGTCCTAATACTGAGCCTTGTGGCACACCACTTAGCACTTCAGTCCAATTTGAAAAAACAGGATTTTGATACCTACCGGTAAATCCTTTTCTCCTAGTCCGTAGAGGATGCTGGGGTCCACTTTATGACCATGGGGTATAGACGGTTCCGCAGGAGCCATGGGCACTCTTAAGACTTTTCAATAGGTGTGATCTGGCTCCTCCCCCTATGCCCCTCCTCCAGACCCCAGTTATAGGAACTGTGCCAAGGGAGGTGGACATTTCGAGGAAAGGATTTACTTTACTACTAGTGGTGAGATACATACCAGCTCACACATCAACCATGCCGCACAACATGGCATTCAACAGAACACACGCCAACAGGCATGAACCAATGACAGCAACATGCTGAAACTAATATAACACAACTTGTGTAACTGTAATAAAAAAAACTGCAGGTAAAGTACGCACTGGGACGGGAGCCCAGCATTCTCTACGGAGTAGGAGAAAATGATTTACCGGTAGGCATCAAAATCCTGTTTTCTCATACGTCCTAGAGGATGCTGGGGTCCACTTCATGACCATGGGGTTTATACCAAAGCGCCATTACGGGCGGGAGAGTGCGGATGACCCTGCAGCACCGATTGATCGAACTTGAGGTCTTCATCGGCCAAGGTGTCAAACTTGTAGAATTTTGCAAATGTGTTTGACCCCAAACAAGTAGCTGCTCAGCAAAGTTGCAAAGTCGAGACCCCCCGGGCAGCCGCCCAGGATGAGCCCACCTTCCTAGTGGAATGGGCCTTCACGACGTCGGCAACGGCAATCCAGCCATAGTATGAGCATGCTGAATCGTACCTCTGATCCAACGCGCAATAGACTGCTTGGAAGCAGGACACCCAATCTTGTTGGGAGCATACAGGACAAACAAAGACTGTTTTGCGTATTCGAGCTGTTCTAGCGACATAAAGCTTCAAAGCCCTAACCACATCTAGAGACTTTGGCTCAGTGAATGTGTCAGTAGCCAGTGGCACTACAATGGGTTGGTTTATGTGGAAAGATGAAACCACCTTTGGAAGAAAATGGTTTCTCTGCCCTATCTTCATGGAAGATCAGGTAAGGGCTCTTGTGAGACAAGGCCCCTAATTCCAACACCCGCCGTGTGGATGCCAATGCCAAAAGCATCACCACTTTCCAAGTGAGAAACTTCAACTCTATCTCTTGTAGAGGCTCAAACCAATCCGATTGAAGGAACTGCAACACCACGTTAAAGTCCCATGGTGCCACTGGAGGCACAAATGGAGGCTGGATGTGCAGAACCCCTTTCACGAAGGTCTGAACCTCTGGAAGAGAGGCCAATTGTTTTTGGAAGAACACTGACAAGGCCGAAATCTGGACCTTGATTGATCCCAATCGGAGGCCCGCCTCCACACCAGCCTGCAGAAAATGGAGAAAACGTCCCAACTGAAACTTTTCCGTAGGAGCCTTCTTGGATTCACACCAAGACACATATTTTCTCCAAATACGGTGGTAATGTTTCGACTTTACTCCTTTCCTGGCCTGAATAAGGGTGGGGATGACTTCCTTGGGAATACCCTTTCGGGCAGGATCCGGTGCTCAACAGCCATGCCATCAAACGTAGCCACGGTAAGTCTTGATACACGCACGGCCCCCCTGCAGGTCCTCGCAAAGAGAAAGAGGCCGAGGATCTTCTATGAGCAACTCCTGAAGATCTGGGTACCAAGCCCTCCTTGGCCAGTCTGGGGCAATGAAGATTGCTCGAACCCTTGTTCTTCTTATGATCCTGAGAACTTTTGGGATCAGCGGAAGTGGAGGGAAGACGTACACTGACCGGAATACCCACTGGGTCACTAGCGCATCCACTGCTATTGCTTGAGGGTCTCTCGACCTGGAACAATATTTCTGAAGCTTCTTGTTGAGACGAGATGACATTATGTCTACTTGAGGAACTCCCCAAAAACTCATCACTTCTGCGAAGACTTCTTGGTGGAGGCCCCACTCTCCTGGATGGAGATCATGTCTGCTGAGAAAGTCTGCTTCCCAGTTGTCTACTCCCGGAATGAAAATTGCCGACAGAGCCTTTACATGTCTTTCTGCCCAGAGGAGTATCTTTGCCTCCTCTGCCATTGCCGCTGTGCTTTTCGTTCCGCCCTGCCTGTTTATGTACGCAACTGCTGTTACATTGTCCGACTGGATCTGCACGGGATGATCTTGAAGAAGATGTACCGCTTGTTGAAGGCCGTTGTAAATGGCTCTCAACTCCAGCACGTTTATGTGAAGGTAGGTTTCCTGACTTGACCATTTTCCTTGGAAGCTTTCCCCCTGAGTGACAGCTCCCCAGCCTCAGAGACTTGCATCCGTGGTTACCAGGACCCAGTCCTGAATCCCAAACCTGCGTCCCTCTAGTAGGTGAGAACTGTGTAGCCACCACAGGAGCGAAATACTGGCTATTGACGACAGGATTATCTTCCGGTGCATGTGTAGATGGGATCCCGACCACTTGTCCAACAGGTCCCACTGGAATACTCTGGCATGGAACCTGCCAAACTGTATGGCCTTGTAGGCCGCCACCATCTTCCCCAACAATCGAATGCACTGATGGATCGACACACTTGATGGTTTCAATATCTGTTTTACCATTTTCTGGATTTCCAGAGCCTTTTCCACCGGAGGAAATACTCTCTGAACTTCTGTGTCCAGAATCATCCCGAGAAAAAACAATCTTGTCGTCGGTTCCAACTGTGACTTTGGATAATTTATGATCCAACCGTGTTGTTGGAGTAATGACAGGGAGAGTGTGATGTTTTGTAACAACTGCTCCCTGGATCTCGCCTTTATCAGGAGATCGTCTAGATAAGGAATTATATTGACTCCTTTTTGACGCAGGAGAACCATCATCTCCGCCATCACCTTGGTGAATACCCTCAGTGCCGTGGAGAGACCGAAAGGTAACGTCTGGAATTGGTAATGGCAATCCTGAACTGCGAATCTCAGAGAAGCCTTGTGAGGAGGATAAATGGGAACATGCAGGTAAGCATCCTTTATGTCTACAGACACCATGTAGTCCCCCATCCTCCAGACTGGAAATCACTGCCCTCAGTGATTCCATTTTGAACTTGAAACGTTTCAAGTAGAGATTCAGATTTTTAGGTTTAGAATCGGTCTGACCGAGCTGTCCGGCTTCGGAACTACAAAAAGGCTTGATTAAAATCCCTCCCCTTGTTGTGACAAAGGTACCAGGACTATGACCTGATCCTGACATAAGTTTTGGATTGCCGCTGTTACTGCTTCCCTTTCTGGAAGAGAAGCTGGCAAGGTCGATTTGAAAAATTGGCATGGGGGAATGTCTTGAAACTCCAGCTTGTATCCCTGGGATACTATCTGCAAAACCCAGGGGTCCAGGCCAGACAGAATCCAAACTTGGCAGAACAGTTAGAGACGTGCCCCCACCAGAGCGGCCTCCCGCAAAGGAGCCCCAGCGTCATGCTGAAGATTTGGCAGAAGTAGGGGTAGACTTCTGCTCCTGGGAACCTGGAGCCGCTGTGGACTTCTTTCCCTTTACGCTTCCCCTACCTGCAAAGAAGGGGGAACCTCTTGCTTTTTTGTATTTATTGGGCCGAAAGGACTGCATGTGCGGGTGATATGTTTTTTTTGCCGGTGCAGGCGCAGAGGGCAAAAATGTCGACTTACCTGCGGTAGCCGCCGAGACTAACGCATCCATTCCATCGCCAAATAAGGCCTCACCTTTATATGGGAGAGCCTCCATATTTCTTTTGGAATCTGCATCCGCGTTCCACTGGCGAATCCACAACGCCCGCCGAGCCGATACTGCCACGGTAGCGGCTTGTGAACTCAAGAGTCCAATATCTTTCATCGCTTCTAGCATGTATGCAGCAGCGTCTTTGATATTCCCTAACTTAAAGAGTATCTCATCTTTATCAATCGTGTCAATTTCTGATGACACGCTTTGTGACCATTTTTCAATATCGCGACTCACCCACGCACAAGCAATTGTGGGCCTGAGCAGCGTACCATTGGCAACATAAATGGATTTCAATGTAGTCTCCATTTTGCGGTCTGCTGGCTCCTTTAGTGAAGCTGTGCCAGGTGCAGGGAGAATTACCTTCTTTGTCAACCTGGACAGAGCACTGTCTAACACAGGGGGTGACTCCCATTTTTTTCTGTCCTCCACTGGGAAAGGATAAGCTATCTGAATTCTCTTGGGAATATGAAATTTCTTTCGGAATTCACCCACATCCCTTCAAAGAGAGTATTAAGCTCGTGGGAAGGAGGGAAAGTGACTATGGATTTCTTTTCTTTATAGAAATAAGCCTTCTCCTGAGGTGCAGGAGTGGCTTCCGTGACTTCCAGAACTTCCCTTATAGCTACAATCATATATTGTATTTACAAATTATGATCTATTTCTCTGGAATCACTATCGTCGACACAAGAATCAGTGTCCGTGTCGGTATCAGTATTCACAATATTTGCAAATGGTCTCTTATGTGACCCAGAGGGGTCGCCTGCGGATGGAAGAACAGAGCCCTGAAAAATCACATCCTCCACAGATTTTCTCCAGCATTCATCATGAGATTCAGACTTATCTAATCTCCTATTGATATGATGCATACTATCACGTATTTCTTTCACCCATGCAGGTTCTTGGTGTGCCGGCAACCACATTACAACTCTGTGTCCCTAAAATGCCTTCCTCCGGGGAGGAACTCCTTGCCTCAGACATGTCTTACACACGTGTACAACACACACTCATAGACACACCGGGACTTACAGGGGACAGACCCAAAGTAAAATCTGTCAGTGGGACACAGTTTAGGAGCAGCCAGTTCACAATCCAGCGCCAAAGAAAAAATCCCTGTACCGCGTATTTTGTACACAGAGACAAAATCCGCATGTCGCGTACTCCGTACACAGAAACCTTTAAGCGCTATTATATTATGAATAATATGTTTTAGCACCCAGGCCCCCCCTTTTCTCTTACGTCCTAGAGGATGCTGGGGACTCCGTAAGGACCATGGGGATAGACGGGCTCCGCATGAGACATGGGCACTAAGAAAGAACTTTAGGTATGGGTGTGCACTGGCTCCTCCCTCTATGCCCCTCCTCCAGACCTCAGTTTATTACTGTGCCCAGAGGAGACTGGGTGCATTACAGGGAGCTCTCCTGAGTTTTCCTGAAAAAGAAAGTATTTGTTAGGTTTTTTATTTTCAGGGAGCCTGCTGGCAACAGACTCCCTGCAGGGACTGAGGGGAGAGAAACAGACCTACTTTAATGTTAGGCTCTGTTTCTTAGGCTACTGGACACCATTAGCTCCAGAGGGAACGGAACGCAGGTCTCACCCCGCAGTTCGTCCCAGAGCCGCGCCGCCGTCCTCCTTGCAGAGCCGGAAGATAGAAGCCGGGTGAGTATGTGAAGAAAGAAGACTTCAAAGGCTATGCGCCATTGCTCCCACACAGCACACACAAACGGCAGTCACTGTAAGGGTGCAGGGCGCAGGGGGGGGGGGGGGGCGCCCTGGGCAGCAATATGGACCTCCAAAGGTGGCAATAACCTTATATACAGGCTGGGCACTGTATATATGGGAGTTCCCCCTAGTGATGAGCGCCTGAAATTTTTCGGGTTTTGTGTTTTGGTTTTGGGTTCGGTTCCGCGGCCGTGTTTTGGGTTCGACCGCGTTTTGGCAAAACCTCACCGAATTTTTTTTGTCGGATTCGGGTGTGTTTTGGATTCGGGTGTTTTTTTCAAAAAACCCTAAAAAACAGCTTAAATCATAGAATTTGGGGGTCATTTTGATCCCATATTATTATTAACCTCAAAAACCATAATTTCCACTCATTTTCAGTCTATTCTGTATACCTCACACCTCACAATATTATTTTTAGTCCTAAAATTTGCACCGAGGTCGCTGGATGACTAAGCTAAGCGACCCTAGTGGCCGACACAAACACCTGGCCCATCTAGGAGTGGCACTGCAGTGTCACGCAGGATGTCTCTTCCAAAAAACCCTCCCCAAACAGCACATGACGCAAAGAAAAAAAGAGGCGCAATGAGGTAGCTGTGTGAGTAAGATTAGCGACCCTAGTGGCCGACACAAACACCGGGCCCATTTAGGAGTGGCACTGCAGTGTCACGCAGGATGTCCCTTCCAAAAAACCCTCCCCAAACAGCACATGACGCAAAGAAAAAAAGAGGCGCAATGAGGTAGCTGTGTGAGTAAGTTTAGCGACCCTAGTGGCCGACACAAACACCGGGCCCATCTAGGAGTGGCACTGCAGTGTCACGCAGGATGGCCCTTCCAAAAAACCCTCCCCAAACAGCACATGACGCAAAGAAAAAAAGAGGCGCAATGAGGTAGCTGTGTGAGTAAGATTAGCGACCGTAGTGGCCGACACAAACACCGGGCCCATTTAGGAGTGGCACTGCAGTGTCACGCAGGATGTCCCTTCCAAAAAACCCTCCCCAAACAGCACATGACGCAAAGAAAAAAAGAGGCGCAATGAGGTAGCTGTGTGAGTAAGATTAGCGACCCTAGTGGCCGACACAAACACCGGGCCCATCTAGGAGTGGCACTGCAGTGTCACGCAGGATGGCCCTTCCAAAAAACACTCCCCAAACAGCACATGACGCAAAGAAAAAAAGAGGCGCAATGAGGTAGCTGTGTGAGTAAGATTAGCGACCGTAGTGGCCGACACAAACACCGGGCCCATTTAGGAGTGGCACTGCAGTGTCACGCAGGATGTCCCTTCCAAAAAACCCTCCCCAAACAGCACATGACGCAAAGAAAAAAAGAGGCGCAATGAGGTAGCTGTGTGAGTAAGATTAGCGACCCTAGTGGCCGACACAAACACCGGGCCCATTTAGGAGTGGCACTGCAGTGTCACGCAGGATGTCCCTTCCAAAAAACCCTCCCCAAACAGCACATGACGCAAAGAAAAAAAGAGGCGCAATGAGGTAGCTGTGTGAGTAAGATTAGCGACCCTAGTGGCCGACACAAACACCGGGCCCATCTAGGAGTGGCACTGCAGTGTCACGCAGGATGGCCCTTCCAAAAAACACTCCCCAAACAGCACATGACGCAAAGAAAAAAAGAGGTGCAATGAGGTAGCTGACTGTGTGAGTAAGATAAGCGACCCTAGTGGCCGACACAAACACCGGGCCCATTTAGGAGTGGCACTGCAGTGTCACGCAGGATGTCCCTTCCAAAAAACCCTCCCCAAACAGCACATGACGCAAAGAAAAAAAGAGGCGCAATGAGGTAGCTGTGTGAGTAAGATTAGCGAACGTAGTGGCCGACACAAACACCGGGCCCATTTAGGAGTGGCACTGCAGTGTCACGCAGGATGTCCCTTCCAAAAAACCCTCCCCAAACAGCACATGACGCAAAGAAAAAAAGAGGCGCAATGAGGTAGCTGTGTGAGTAAGATTAGCGACCCTAGTGGCCGACACAAACACCGGGCCCATCTAGGAGTGGCACTGCAGTGTCACGCAGGATGGCCCTTCCAAAAAACCCTCCCCAAACAGCACATGACGCAAAGAAAAAAAGAGGCGCAATGAGGTAGCTGTGTGAGTAAGATTAGCGACCGTAGTGGCCGACACAAACACCGGGCCCATTTAGGAGTGGCACTGCAGTGTCACGCAGGATGTCCCTTCCAAAAAACCCTCCCCAAACAGCACATGACGCAAAGAAAAAAAGAGGCGCAATGAGGTAGCTGTGTGAGTAAGATTAGCGACCCTAGTGGCCGACACAAACACCGGGCCCATTTAGGAGTGGCACTGCAGTGTCACGCAGGATGTCCCTTCCAAAAAACCCTCCCCAAACAGCACATGACGCAAAGAAAAAAAGAGGCGCAATGAGGTAGCTGTGTGAGTAAGATTAGCGACCCTAGTGGCCGACACAAACACCGGGCCCATCTAGGAGTGGCACTGCAGTGTCACGCAGGATGGCCCTTCCAAAAAACACTCCCCAAACAGCACATGACGCAAAGAAAAAAAGAGGTGCAATGAGGTAGCTGACTGTGTGAGTAAGATAAGCGACCCTAGTGGCCGACACAAACACCGGGCCCATTTAGGAGTGGCACTGCAGTGTCACGCAGGATGTCCCTTCCAAAAAACCCTCCCCAAACAGCACATGACGCAAAGAAAAAAAGAGGCGCAATGAGGTAGCTGTGTGAGTAAGATTAGCGAACGTAGTGGCCGACACAAACACCGGGCCCATTTAGGAGTGGCACTGCAGTGTCACGCAGGATGTCCCTTCCAAAAAACCCTCCCCAAACAGCACATGACGCAAAGAAAAAAAGAGGCGCAATGAGGTAGCTGTGTGAGTAAGATTAGCGACCCTAGTGGCCGACACAAACACCGGGCCCATCTAGGAGTGGCACTGCAGTGTCACGCAGGATGGCCCTTCCAAAAAACCCTCCCCAAACAGCACATGACGCAAAGAAAAAAAGAGGCGCAATGAGGTAGCTGTGTGAGTAAGATTAGCGACCCTAGTGGCCGACACAAACACCGGGCCCATTTAGGAGTGGCACTGCAGTGTCACGCAGGATGTCCCTTCCAAAAAACCCTCCCCAAACAGCACATGACGCAAAGAAAAAAAGAGGCGCAATGAGGTAGCTGTGTGAGTAAGATTAGCGACCCTAGTGGCCGACACAAACACCGGGCCCATCTAGGAGTGGCACTGCAGTGTCACGCAGGATGGCCCTTCCAAAAAACACTCCCCAAACAGCACATGACGCAAAGAAAAAAAGAGGCGCAATGAGGTAGCTGTGTGAGTAAGATTAGCGACCGTAGTGGCCGACACAAACACCGGGCCCATTTAGGAGTGGCACTGCAGTGTCACGCAGGATGTCCCTTCCAAAAAACCCTCCCCAAACAGCACATGACGCAAAGAAAAAAAGAGGCGCAATGAGGTAGCTGTGTGAGTAAGATTAGCGACCCTAGTGGCCGACACAAACACCGGGCCCATCTAGGAGTGGCACTGCAGTGTCACGCAGGATGGCCCTTCCAAAAAACACTCCCCAAACAGCACATGATGCAAAGAAAAAAAGAGGCGCAATGAGGTAGCTGTGTGAGTAAGATTAGCGACCGTAGTGGCCGACACAAACACCGGGCCCATTTAGGAGTGGCACTGCAGTGTCACGCAGGATGTCCCTTCCAAAAAACCCTCCCCAAACAGCACATGACGCAAAGAAAAAAAGAGGCGCAATGAGGTAGCTGTGTGAGTAAGATTAGCGACCCTAGTGGCCGACACAAACACCGGGCCCATTTAGGAGTGGCACTGCAGTGTCACGCAGGATGTCCCTTCCAAAAAACCCTCCCCAAACAGCACATGACGCAAAGAAAAAAAGAGGCGCAATGAGGTAGCTGTGTGAGTAAGATTAGCGACCCTAGTGGCCGACACAAACACCGGGCCCATCTAGGAGTGGCACTGCAGTGTCACGCAGGATGGCCCTTCCAAAAAACACTCCCCAAACAGCACATGACGCAAAGAAAAAAAGAGGCGCAATGAGGTAGCTGACTGTGTGAGTAAGATAAGCGACCCTAGTGGCCGACACAAACACCGGGCCCATTTAGGAGTGGCACTGCAGTGTCACGCAGGATGTCCCTTCCAAAAAACCCTCCCCAAACAGCACATGACGCAAAGAAAAAAAGAGGCGCAATGAGGTAGCTGTGTGAGTAAGATTAGCGAACGTAGTGGCCGACACAAACACCGGGCCCATTTAGGAGTGGCACTGCAGTGTCACGCAGGATGTCCCTTCCAAAAAACCCTCCCCAAACAGCACATGACGCAAAGAAAAAAAGAGGCGCAATGAGGTAGCTGTGTGAGTAAGATTAGCGACCCTAGTGGCCGACACAAACACCGGGCCCATCTAGGAGTGGCACTGCAGTGTCACGCAGGATGGCCCTTCCAAAAAACCCTCCCCAAACAGCACATGACGCAAAGAAAAAAAGAGGCGCAATGAGGTAGCTGTGTGAGTAAGATAAGCGACCCTAGTGGCCGACACAAACACCGTGCCCATTTAGGAGTGGCACTGCAGTGTCACGCAGGATGTCCCTTCCAAAAAACCCTCCCCAAACAGCACATGACGCAAAGAAAAAAAGAGGCGCAATGAGGTAGCTGACTGTGTGAGTAAGATAAGCGACCCTAGTGGCCGACACAAACACCGGGCCCATTTAGGAGTGGCACTGCAGTGTCACGCAGGATGTCCCTTCCAAAAAACCCTCCCCAAACAGCACATGACGCAAAGAAAAAAAGAGGCGCAATGAGGTAGCTGTGTGAGTAAGATAAGCGACCCTAGTGGCCGACACAAACACCGGGCCCATTTAGGAGTGGCACTGCAGTGTCACGCAGGATGTCCCTTCCAAAAAACCCTCCCCAAACAGCACATGACGCAAAGAAAAATAAAAGAAAAAAGAGGTGCAAGATGGAATTGTCCTTGGGCCCTCCCACCCACCCTTATGTTGTATAAACAAAACAGGACATGCACACTTTAACCAACCCATCATTTCAGTGACAGGGTCTGCCACACGACTGTGACTGATATGACGGGTTGGTTTGGACCCCCCCCAAAAAAGAAGCAATTAATCTCTCCTTGCACAAACTGGCTCTACAGAGGCAAGATGTCCACCTCATCATCATCCTCCGATATATCACCGTGTACATCCCCCTCCTCACAGATTATCAATTCGTCCCCACTGGAATCCACCATCTCAGCTCCCTGTGTACTTTGTGGAGGCAATTGCTGCTGGTCAATGTCTCCACGGAGGAATTGATTATAATTCATTTTAATGAACATCATCTTCTCCACATTTTCTGGATGTAACCTCGTACGCCGATTGCTGACAAGGTGAGCGGCGGCACTAAACACTCTTTCGGAGTACACACTTGTGGGAGGGCAACTTAGGTAGAATAAAGCCAGTTTGTGCAATGGCCTCCAAATTGCCTCTTTTTCCTGCCAGTATAAGTATGGACTGTGTGACGTGCCTACTTGGATGCGGTCACTCATATAATCCTCCACCATTCTTTCAATGGTGAGAGAATCATATGCAGTGACAGTAGACGACATGTCCGTAATCGTTGTCAGGTCCTTCAGTCCGGACCAGATGTCAGCATCAGCAGTCGCTCCAGACTGCCCTGCATCACCGCCAGCGGGTGGGCTCGGAATTCTGAGCCTTTTCCTCGCACCCCCAGTTGCGGGAGAATGTGAAGGAGGAGATGTTGACAGGTCGCGTTCCGCTTGACTTGACAATTTTCTCACCAGCAGGTCTTTCAACCCCAGCAGACTTGTGTCTGCCGGAAAGAGAGATCCAAGGTAGGCTTTAAATCTAGGATCGAGCATGGTGGCCAAAATGTAGTGCTCTGATTTCAACAGATTGACCACCCGTGAATCCTTGTTAAGCGAATTAAGGGCTCCATCCACAAGTCCCACATGCCTAGCGGAATCGCTCCGTGTTAGCTCCTCCTTCAATGTCTCCAGCTTCTTCTGCAAAAGCCTGATGAGGGGAATGACCTGACTCAGGCTGGCAGTGTCTGAACTGACTTCACGTGTGGCAAGTTCAAAGGGCATCAGAACCTTGCACAACGTTGAAATCATTCTCCACTGCGCTTGAGACAGGTGCATTCCACCTCCTATATCGTGCTCAATTGTATAGGCTTGAATGGCCTTTTGCTGCTCCTCCAACCTCTGAAGCATATAGAGGGTTGAATTCCACCTCGTTACCACTTCTTGCTTCAGATGATGGCAGGGCAGGTTCAGTAGTTTTTGGTGGTGCTCCAGTCTTCTGTACGTGGTGCCTGTACGCCGAAAGTGTCCCGCAATTCTTCTGGCCACCGACAGCATCTCTTGCACGCCCCTGTCGTTTTTTAAATAATTCTGCACCACCAAATTCAAGGTATGTGCAAAACATGGGACGTGCTGGAATTTGCCCATATTTAATGCACACACAATATTGCTGGCGTTGTCCGATGCCACAAATCCACAGGAGAGTCCAATTGGGGTAAGCCATTCCGCGATGATCTTCCTCAGTTGCCGTAAGAGGTTTTCAGCTGTGTGCGTATTCTGGAAGGCGGTGATACAAAGCGTAGCCTGCCTAGGAAAGAGTTGGCGTTTGCGAGATGCTGCTACTGGTGCCGCCGCTGCTGTTCTTGCGGCGGGAGTCCATACATCTACCCAGTGGGCTGTCACAGTCATATAGTCCTGACCCTGCCCTGCTCCACTTGTCCACATGTCCGTGGTTAAGTGGACATTGGGTACAGCTGCATTTTTTAGGACACTGGTGACTCTTTTTCTGAGGTCTGTGTAAATTTTCGGTATCGCCTGCCTAGAGAAATGGAACCTAGATGGTATTTGGTACCGGGGACACAGTACCTCCAACAAGTCTCTAGTTGGCTCTGCAGTAATGATGGATACCGGAACCACGTTTCTCACCACCCAGGATGCCAAGGCCTCAGTTATCCGCTTTGCAGTAGGATGACTGCTGTGATATTTCATCTTCCTCGCAAAGGACTGTTGGACAGTCAATTGCTTGGTGGAAGTAGTAAAAGTGGTCTTACGACTTCCCCTCTGGGATGACCATCGACTCCCAGCAGCAACAACAGCAGCGCCAGCAGCAGTAGGCGTTACACGCAAGGATGCATCGGAGGAATCCCAGGCAGGAGAGGACTCGTCAGAATTGCCAGTGACATGGCCTGCAGGACTATTGGCATTCCTGGGGAAGGAGGAAATTGACACTGAGGGAGTTGGTGGGGTGGTTTGCGTGAGCTTGGTTACAAGAGGAAGGGATTTACTGGTCAGTGGACTGCTTCCGCTGTCACCCAAAGTTTTTGAACTTGTCACTGACTTATTATGAATGCGCTGCAGGTGACGTATAAGGGAGGATGTTCCGAGGTGGTTAACGTCCTTACCCCTACTTATTACAGCTTGACAAAGGGAACACACGGCTTGACACCTGTTGTCCGCATTTCTGATGAAATACCTCCACACCGAAGAGCTGATTTTTTTGGTATTTTCACCAGGCATGTCAACGGCCATATTCCTCCCACGGACAACAGGTGTCTCCCCGGGTGCCTGACTTAAACAAACCACCTCACCATCAGAATCCTCCTGGTCAATTTCCTCCCCAGCGCCAGCAACACCCATATCCTCCTCATCCTGGTGTACTTCAACACTGACATCTTCAATCTGACTATCAGGAACTGGACTGCGGGTGCTCCTTCCAGCACTTGCAGGGGGCGTGCAAATGGTGGAAGGCGCATGCTCTTCACGTCCAGTGTTGGGAAGGTCAGGCATCGCAACCGACACAATTGGACTCTCCTTGTGGATTTGGGATTTCGAAGAACGCACAGTTCTTTGCGGTGCTACTGCTTTTGCCAGCTTGAGTCTTTTCATTTTTCTAGCGAGAGGCTGAGTGCCTCCATCCTCATGTGAAGCTGAACCACTAGCCATGAACATAGGCCAGGGCCTCAGCCGTTCCTTGCCACTCCGTGTGGTAAATGGCATATTGGCAAGTTTACGCTTCTCCTCCGACAATTTTATTTTAGGTTTTGGAGTCCTTTTTTTACTGATATTTGGTGTTTTGGATTTGACATGCTCTGTACTATGACATTGGGCATCGGCCTTGGCAGACGACGTTGCTGGCATTTCATCGTCTCGGCCATGACTAGTGGCAGCAGCTTCAGCACGAGGTGGAAGTGGATCTTGATCTTTCCCTAATTTTGGAACCTCAACATTTTTGTTCTCCATATTTTAATAGGCACAACTAAAAGGCACCTCAGGTAAACAATGGAGATGGATGGATACTAGTATACAATTATGGACGGACTGCCGAGTGCCGACACAGAGGTAGCTACAGCCGTGAACTACCGTACTGTACTGTGTCTGCTGCTAATATAGACTGGTTGATAAAGAGATGTTGTAGTATGTATAAGTATAAAGAAGAAAGAAAAAAAAACCACGGGTAGGTGGTATACAATTATGGACGGACTGCCGAGTGCCGACACAGAGGTAGCTACAGCCGTGGACTACCGTACTGTACTGTGTCTGCTGCTAATATAGACTGGTTGATAAAGAGATGTAGTAGTATGTATAAGTATAAAGAAGAAAGAAAAAAAAACCACGGGTAGGTGGTATACAATTATGGACGGACTGCCGAGTGCCGACACAGAGGTAGCTACAGCCGTGGACTACCGTACTGTACTGTGTCTGCTGCTAATATAGACTGGTTGATAAAGAGATGTAGTAGTATGTATAAGTATAAAGAAGAAAGAAAAAAAAACCACGGGTAGGTGGTATACAATTATGGACGGACTGCCGAGTGCCGACACAGAGGTAGCTACAGCCGTGGACTACCGTACTGTACTGTGTCTGCTGCTAATATAGACTGGTTGATAAAGAGATGTAGTAGTATGTTTAAGTATAAAGAAGAAAGAAAAAAAAACCACGGGTAGGTGGTATACAATTATGGACGGACTGCCGAGTGCCGACACAGAGGTAGCTACAGCCGTGGACTACCGTACTGTACTGTGTCTGCTGCTAATATAGACTGGTTGATAAAGAGATGTAGTAGTATGTATAAGTATAAAGAAGAAAGAAAAAAAAACCACGGGTAGGTGGTATACAATTATGGACGGACTGCCGAGTGCCGACACAGAGGTAGCTACAGCCGTGAACTACCTTACTGTACTGTGTCTGCTGCTAATATAGACTGGTTGATAAAGAGATGTAGTAGTATGTATGTATAAAGAAGAAAGAAAAAAAAACCTCGGGTAGGTGGTATACAATTATGGACGGACTGCCGAGTGCCGACACAGAGGTAGCTACAGCCGTGAACTACCGTACTGTACTGTGTCTGCTGCTAATATAGACTGGTTGATAAAGAGATGTAGTAGTATGTATGTATAAAGAAGAAAGAAAAAAAAACCTCGGGTAGGTGGTATACAATTATGGACGGACTGCCGAGTGCCGACACAGAGGTAGCTACAGCCGTGAACTACCGTACTGTACTGTGTCTGCTGCTAATATAGACTGGTTGATAAAGAGATGTAGTAGTATGTATGTATAAAGAAGAAAGAAAAAAAAACCTCGGGTAGGTGGTATACAATTATGGACGGACTGCCGAGTGCCGACACAGAGGTAGCTACAGCCGTGAACTACCGTACTGTACTGTGTCTGCTGCTAATATAGACTGGTTGATAAAGAGATGTAGTAGTATGTATGTATAAAGAAGAAAGAAAAAAAAACCACGGGTAGGTGGTATACAATTATGGACGGACTGCCGAGTGCCGACACAGAGGTAGCTACAGCCGTGGACTACCGTACTGTACTGTGTCTGCTGCTAATATAGACTGGTTGATAAAGAGATGTAGTAGTATGTATGTATAAAGAAGAAAGAAAAAAAAAACCACGGGTAGGTGGTATACAATTATGGATGGACTGCCGAGTGCCGACACAGAGGTAGCTACAGCCGTGAACTACCGTACTGTGTCTGCTGCGACTGGATGATAAATAATGATATAAAAAATATATATATATCACTACTGCAGCCGGACAGGTATATATTATATAATGACGGACCTGCTGGACACTGTCTGTCAGCAGAATGAGTTTTTTATAGAATAAAAAAAAAAACACCACACAAGTGAAGTCACACGACGAGTGTTTAACTTTTTCAGGCAATCACAATATAGTATACTACTAACTATACTGGTGGTCAGTGTGGTCAGGTCACTGGTCAGTCACACTGGCAGTGGCACTCCTGCAGCAAAAGTGTGCACTGTTTAATTTTAATATAATATGTACTCCTGGCTCCTGCTATAACCTATAACTGGCACTGCAGTGCTCCCCAGTCTCCCCCACAATTATAAGCTGTGTGAGCTGAGCACAGTCAGATATATATACATAGATGATGCAGCACACTGGGCTGAGCAGTGCACACAGATATGGTATGTGACTGAGTCACTGTGTGTATCGTTTTTTTCAGGCAGAGAACGGATATATTAAATAAAACTGCACTGTCTGGTGGTCACTGTGGTCAGTCACTAGTAAACTCTGCACTCTCTACACTTCTACAGTACTCCTAAGCTCCAGTAAATCAGGTCAATCTCTCTCTCTCTCTCTCTCTCTTCTAATCTAAATGGAGAGGACGCCAGCCACGTCCTCTCCCTATCAATCTCAATGCACGTGTGAAAATGGCGGCGACGCGCGGCTCCTTATATAGAATCCGAGTCTCGCGAGAATCCGACAGCGTCATGATGATGTTCGGGCGCGCTCGGGTTAACCGAGCAAGGCGGGAGGATCCGAGTCTGCTCGGACCCGTGAAAAAAACCATGAAGTTCGGGCGGGTTCGGATTCAGAGAAACCGAACCCGCTCATCTCTAGTTCCCCCACCATGTTTTGAATTTTTAAGCGGGACCGAAGCCCGCCGCTGAGGGGGCGGAGCTTGTTCCTCAGCACTCACCAGCGCCATTTTCTCCACAGCACACCGCTGAGAGGAAGCTCCCCGGACTCTCCCCTGCTTAACCACGGTGAAAGAGGGTTTTAAAGAAGGGGGAGGGCACATAATTTGGCGCAAAATAGATATTACAGCGCTATCTGGGTAAACATATAGTGTGTTTTTTCCTGGGTCATTAGCGCTGGGTGTGTGCTGGCATACTCTCTCTCTGTCTCTCCAAAGGGCCTTTGTGGGGAAACTGTCTTCAGATAAGAGGTTTCCCTGAGTGTGTGGTGTGTCGGTACGCGTGTGTCGGCATGTCTGAGGTAGAAGGCATTCCTAGTGAGGAGGTGGAGCAAATGAATGTGGTGTATCCGTCGGCAACGCCGACACCTGACTGGGTGGATATGTGGAATGTTTTAAGTGCTAATGTAAATTTATTGCACAAAAGGTTGGACAAAGCTGAGTCCAGGAATTATGCAGAGAGTCAGGCCCTGCCTGCCCCTATATCGCAGGGACCCTCGGGGTCTCAAAAGCGCCCACTATCCCAAATAGTAGACACTAATACCGACACGGATTCTGACTCCAGTGTCGACTACGATGATGCAAAGTTACAGCCAAAATTGGCTAAAAGTATTCAATATATGATTATTGCAATAAAGGATGTTTTGCATATCACAGAGGAACCCCCTGTCCCTGACACGAGGGTACACATGTATAGGGAAAAGAAACCGGAGGTAACCTTTACCCCTTCTCATGAGCTGAACGAGTTATTTGAAAAGACTTGGGAATCTCCAGACAAGAAACTGCAGATTCCCAAAAGGATTCTTATGGCGTATCCTTTCCCGACTAAGGACAGGATACGGTGGGAATCCTCCCCGAGGGTAGACAAAGCGTTGACACGCTTATCCAAAAAGGTAGCACTGCCATCCCAAGATACGGCTACCCTCAGGGATCCTGCTGTTCGCAAGCAGGAGGCTACATTAAAGTCCATTTACACACACTCTGGTACCTTACTCAGACCGGCGATAGCGTCGGCTTGGGTTTGTAGCGCTGTAGCAGCGTGGACAGATACCTTATCTGCGGAATTTGATACCCTGGATAAGGATACCATTTTATTAACCCTGGGTCATATTAAAGATGCGGACTTATATATGAGGGATGCTCAAAGAGACATTGGCCTACTGGGTTCTAGAGTCAACGCTATGTCGATTTCTGCTAGACGAGTCCTATGGACCCGGCAATGGACAGGTGATTGCCGACTCAAAGAGGCATATGGAGGTTTTACCTTACAGGGGTGAGGAATTGTTTGGGGAAGGTCTCTCGGACCTGGTTTCCACTGCTACGGCAGGTAAATCAAATTTTTTGCCTTATATTCCCTCACAGCCTAAGAAAGCGCCACATTATCAAATGCAGTCCTTTCGGTCACATAAAAACAAGAGAGCACGAGGATCGTCCTTTCTTGCCAGAGGTAATGGCAGAGGGGAAAAGCTGCCATCCACAGCTAGTTCCCAGGAGCAAAAGTCCTCCCCGACCTCTACAAAATCCACCGCATGACGCTGGGGCTCCGCTGAGGGAGTCCGCCCCAGTGGGGGCACGTCTTCGACTTTTCAGCCACATCTGGGTTCACTCACAGGTGGATCCCTGGGCAATAGAGATTGTTTCCCAGGGTTACAAGCTGGAATTCGAAGAGGTGCCTCCTCGCCGGTTTTTCAAATCGGCCTTACCAGCTTCTCCCCCAGAAAGGGAGATAGTCTTAAATGCAATTCAAAAATTGTGTCTTCAACAGGTGGTGATCAAAGTTCCCCTGATTCAACAAGGGAGGGGGTATTACTCAACCCTATTTGTAGTCCCGAAACCAGACGGTTCGGTCAGACCCATTTTAAATTTAAAATCCTTGAACATATACTTGAAAAGGTTCAAGTTCAAGATGGAATCGCTCAGAGCGGTCATCGCCAGCCTAGAAGGGGGGGATTTTAAGGTGTCCCTGGACATAAAGGATGCATACCTTCATGTTCCCATATATCCACCTCATCAGGCGTACCTGAGATTTGCGGTACAGGATTGTCATTACCAATTTCAGACGTTGCCGTTTAAGCTTTCCACGGCCCCGAGGATTTTCACCAAGGTAATGGCGGAAATGATGGTGCTCCTGCTCAAGCAGGGGGTCACAATTATCCCATACTTGGACGATCTCCTAATAAAAGCGAGATCACGAGAGCAGTTGTTGAACAGCGTGTCACTTTCACTGGAGGTGTTACAGCAACACGGCTGGATTCTCAATATCCCGAAGTCACAATTAGTTCCTACGACCCGTTTGACCTTCTTAGGCATGATTCTGGATACGGACCAGAAAAGGGTTTATCTTCCAATAGAAAAGGCCCAGGAACTCATGACTCTGGTCAGGGACCTATTGAAGCCAAAACAGGTGTCGGTGCATCACTGCACTCGAGTCCTGGGAAAGATGGTGGCATGTCCTCGCAGGTTCCATGCGAGGACCTTCCAATGTGACCTACTGGACAAGTGATCCGGGTCACATCTACAGATTCATAGGTTGATCACCCTGGCCCCCAGGGCCAGGATATCTCTCCTGTGGTGGCTGCAGAGTGCTCACCTTCTGGAGGGTCGCAGAGTCGGCATTCAGGACTGGGTTCTGGTGACCACGGACGCGAGCCTCCGAGGTTGGGGAGCAGCCACACAGGGAAGACTCTTCCAAGGTCTTTGGTAAAGTCAAGAGACTTGTCTCCACATCAACGTCCTGGAACTAAGGGCCATATACAACGCCCTTCGTCAAGCGGAGACTTTGCTTCGCGACCTACCGGTTCTGATCCAGTCAGACAACATCACCGCAGTAGCTCATGTAAACCGCCATGGCGGCACAAGGAGCAGAGTGGCTATTGCGGAAGCCACCAGGATTCTTCGCTGGGCGGAAAATCATGTAGGCGCACTGTCAGCAGTGTTCATTCCGGGAGTGGACAACTGGGAAGCAGACTTCCTCAGCAGACACGATCTACATCCAGGAGAGTGGGGACTTCATCAGGAAGTCTTCGCAGTTCGCACAGATTGCAAGTCAGTGGGGCCTGCGCCAGATAAACATGATGGCGTCCCGCCTAAACAAAAATCTACAGAAGTATTGCACCAGGTCAAGAGACCCTCAGGCGGTGGCAGTGGATGCCCTAGTGATACCTTGGGTGTTCCAGTCGGTCTATGTGTTTCCTCCTCTTCCTCTTATCCCCAACGTGTTGAGAATAATAAGAAAAAGAGGAGTACAGACAATTCTCATTGTTCCAGATTGGCCACGAAGGGCCTGGTATCCGGATCTGCAGGAAATGCTCACGGAAGATCCGTGGCCTCTTCCTCTAAGACAGGACCTGCTACAACAGACGCCCTGTCTGTTCCAAGACTTACCGCGGCTGAGTTTGACTGCATGGCGGTTGAACGCCGGATCCTAGCGGAAAAGGGCATTCCGGATGAGGTCATTCCTACTCTGATAAAGGCTAGGAAGGACGTGACAGCTAAACATTATCACCGTATATGGCGAAAGTACGTTTCTTGGTGTGAGGCCAGGAATGCTTCTACGGAAGAATTCCATCTGGGCCGTTTTCTTCACTTCCTACAAACTGGAGTGAATTTGGGCCTAAAATTAGGCTCCATTAAGGTTCAGATTTCGACTCTATCCATTTTCTTTCAGAAAGAATTAGCTTCTCTCCCAGAAGTACAGACTTTTGTGAAGGGAGTGCTGCATATTCAGCCTCCTTTTGTACCTCCGGTGGCGCCTTGGGACCTTAACGTGGTGTTGAGTTTCCTTAAGTCGCACTGGTTTGAACCATAAAAGCCCCTATCTGGTTTTCCATATGGATAGAGCGGAATTGCGGACCTGTCCTCAATTCTTGCCTAAGGTGGTTTCCTCTTTTCATATGAACCAACCTATTGTGGTGCCTGTGGCTACGCGAGACTTGGAGGATTCCGAGTCCCTTGATGTGATCAGGGCTTTGAAAATTTACGTAGCCAGAACGGCTAGGGTCAGGAAACAGAGGCGCTGTTTGTCCTGTATGCTGCCAACAAGGTTGGCGCTCCTGCTTCAAAGCAGACTATTGCTCGCTGGATCTGTAACACGATTCAGCAGGCTCATTCAACGGCTGGATTGCCGTTACCAAGATCGGTCAAGGCCCATTCCACTAGGAAGGTGGGCTCTTCTTGGGCGGTTGCCCGAGGGGTCTTGGCGTTGCAATTGTGCCGAGCTGCTACTTAGTCTGGTTCAAACACCTTTGCAAAGTTCTACAAGTTTGATACCTTGGCTGAGGAGGATCTCCTGTTTGCTCAGTCGGTGCTACAGAGTCATCCACACTCTCCCGCCCGTTTGGGTGCTTTGGTATAATCCCCATGGTCCTTACGGAGTCCCCAGCATCCTCTAGGATGTAAGAGAAAATAAGATTTTAAACCTACCGGTAAATCTTTTTCTCCTAGTCCGTAGAGGATGCTGGGCACCCGTCCCAAGTGCGGACTACTTCTGCAAGACTTGTATATAGTTTTTGCTTACATAAGGGTTATGTTACAGTTTTCATCAGTCTCGGTCTGATGCTGTGTTGTTTCATACTGTTAACTGGTTCATATATACCCTAGTTATACGGTGTGAATGGTGTGGGCTGGTATGAATCTTGCCCTTGGATTAACAAATCCTTCCCTCGTACTGTCCGTCTCCTCTGGGCACAGTTTCTCTAACTGAGGTCTGGAGGAGGGGCATAGAGGGAGGAGCCAGTGCACACCCATACCTAAAGTTCTTTCTTAGTGCCCATGTCTCCTGCGGAGCCCGTCTATCCCCATGGTCCTTACGGAGTCCCCAGCATCCTCTACGGACTAGGAGAAAAAGATTTACCGGTAGGTTTAAAATCTTATTTTTTTCACCCTGATACTTGTTCAGAAGTGTAGGAGGACCAGCTTCTTCTCTGCAGTGAATGAGAGAAAATGGCGCTGAACAGTGTGCTGGCTGACTGAGGAGGAAGCTCCGCCCCCACAATGGCACGTTTCTCCTCAGAGATTTTTCACATAATATTTATACTGGCAGGGGTAGGGCTGTGCCTTGGCATCTTATGCCCCCTTTTTTCCAGTTTACGAGGTTATTTGCTGCCCAGGGCGCCCCCCCCCAGCACCCTGCACCCTGCAGTGTCTGTGTATGTGTGGACAGCAGTGGCGGATCCAGGGAAGGGGGTGCACTCGGGCCCGTGCCCCCCCTGTCATTTGTGGCCTCCGTCCCCCGTCCCCTCCCGGCGCCGCACAGGGAGATGACGGGCGCCCGCTGAGATTGTGTTACCAGCGGGTGCCCGTCTCCCTGCACAGCGGCAGCCAGAGGCAGGAGCTCAGTACTGAGCTTCGGCTTCCGGCGCTGTCACTGTGCGGCGTGCGCTATGGTAGAGACGTCAGTCATGATGTCTCTCTCATAGTGCTGCGGAGCGGACGTCAAGAGGAGGACTGCAGCGGTCTGGAAGCGGGAACGGGGATCGGTAAGTATGATGGTTTTTTCTTCCTTAGTGCAGCGGGGGCATCTACTGGGGGCAAACTACGGGGGGACATTACTACTGGGGGCATCAACAAGGGGCATTACTACTGGGGGCAAACTACTGGGGGCATTATTATTGAGGGGCATCTACTGGGGGCATTACTACTGGGGGGCCATCCACTGGGGGCAGCTACTGGGGGACATTTTTACTGGGGGGCATTATTACTGGGGGCATTACTAAAGGGTAAAGGTTCATCTATTGGGGGCAAACTCCTAGGGAGCATTACTACTGGGGGCAAACTACTGGAGGACATTATTACTGGGGGGCATCTACTGGGGGCAAACTACTGGGGGACATTATTACTGGAGGGCATCTACTGGGGGAAAACTACTGGGGGACATTATTACTGGGGGCCAACTACAAAGGGGCTAACTACTGGGGGCATACTACAGGAGGGCATTACTACTGGCGGCGTAACTACAGGGGCATTACTACTGGCTGCTTAACTACAGGGGCATTACTACTTGGGGGCCAAACTACTGGGGGCATAACTACAGGGTCCAAACTACTGGGGGAGAACTACAGGGGCCAAACTACTGGGGGCATTACTACTGGGGGGCTAAACTACAAGGGGGGCATGACTACAGGGGCTAAACTACAATGGGGCAAACTACAGGGGGGCATTACTACTGGTGGCTAAACTACAAGCAGGCAAACTACTGGGGGCATTACCACTAGGAGGCTAAACTAAAGGGGGCGGGGATAAACTACTGGGATCATAACTGCAGGGGCATTACCACTGGGGGCATAACTACTAGGGCGCTAAATGACTGGGGGCATTACTACAGGCAACATTACTACTGGGGGCAATACGGGCATTGCATAAGGTGCACCACTACTATGGGGTCTATATAAGGGGCACTACCAGTACAGTGGACATTGCATAATGAGCGCTACAACTGTGGGCATTGTATAAGAAGTGCCACCTCACATGCACCGAAGCCGCACGCAAATGTACTTGCCCCTTCCATGGTGCCCCCCCTATCATTTTCTTATGGATCCGCCCCTGGTGGACAGCAATGGCGCGCTGCGCTCCCACCAGCCGCGTGGTACCTCAACCGTCACTTTACTTGATTGAAGATCTGTCTTCTTACACTCACCTGTCTTCTGACTTCTGGCTCTGTGAGGGGGGAGACGGCGTGCTGTGGGAGTGAGTATCTAGACACGGCTAGCGTTCAGTACTCTTCAGGAGCTAATGGTGTCCTGTCAGCCAGAAGCAGAGCCATGAAACTCTTCAGGAAGTTGGTTCCTACTTCTGCCCCCTCAGTCCCACGACGCAGGGAGACTGTTGCCAGCAGTTCTCCCTGAAAATAAAAAAACTAACATAAGTCTTTTCAGAGAAACTCTGTAGGGCTCCCCTGGAGTGCATCCAGTCTGCCTGGGCACAATTCTAAAACTGGGGTCTGGAGGAGGGGCATAGGGGGAGGGGCCAGTTCACACCCATTGAAAAGTCTCAAGAGTGCCCATGGCTCCTGCGGAACCGTCTATACCCCATGGTTATGAAGTGGACCCCAGCATCCTCTAGGACATATGAGAAAGATCCATTAACCACAACGCGCTGCTCCCTATTATCTAACCAATTTTTGATCCAAGTGCATATTGTGCTCCCTAGCCCTAAACAAAACAAAAAACAGGCCTACCCCCATTCAGAGCTGTAACTCACTTCTTCGCCCCTCAGGGGCAAACGCAGGATTTACAGAGGGGGGTTTCTGTATAATTAATAAATATATATATTGTATTTTTTTTATATATATATATATATATATATATATCATACTTACCTACTCTCCCGGAAGCTGCGGGAGGCTCCCGTTTTTTGGGGTAGCCCCCCGCACCCCCGGAAGAGTGGGCAGGTCTCCCGCATCCTGCTCGCACCCTAATGATGCGAGCAGGATGAGAGATAACCTCCCGCATTCGTGGGTCCGTCGGGTGGAGAAGGGGTTAAAATGACGCAAATCGCGTCATTTTAGCCCCGCCCCCTTCCCGCGGCCCCTCGAATTGCGGCATTTCCCGATGTGGGGGCGGGGCTTAGTGATGTCACAGTCCGGCCCCACCCCCCGAAGACACCTGCTGCGTCTCCTCTCCGGGCTTCTCCCGGAAAGGAGAATTAAAATGTAGGTAAGTATGATATATATATGTATATATACACACACACACACACACAACAAGCATGGTCCGGCTCTCCCTGTTCTCAGCATGCTCACATAATGGGGGAAATTCCAAGCTGATCGCAGCAGGAATTCTGTTAGCAATTGGGCAAAACCATGGCCCTCATTCCGAGTTGTTCGCTCGCTAGCTGCTTTTAGCAGCTTTGCACACGCTAAGCCGCCGCCTACTGGGAGTGAATCTTAGCTTTGCAGAATTGCGAACGAAAGATTTGCATAATTGCGAATAGAAATTTCTTTGCAGTTTCTGAGTAGCTCGGAACTTACTCTGCCACTGCGATCAGTTCAGTCAGTTCCTGGTTTGACGTCACAAACACGCCCAGCGTTCGCCCAGACACTCCCCCGTTTCTCCAGCCACTCCCGCGTTTTTCCCAGAAACGGCAGCGTTTTTCCGCACACACCCATAAAACGGCCAGTTTCCGCCCAGAAACACCCACTTCCTGTCAATCACACTCCAATCACCAGAACGATGAAAAATCCTCGTTATGCTGTGAGTAAAATACCTAACTTTTGTGTAAAATAACTAAGCGCATGCGCTCTGCGAACCTTGCGAATGCGCAGTAAGCGACTAATCGCAATATAGCGAAACTCGACAACGAGCGAACAACTCGGAATGAGGGCCCATGTGCACTGCAGGGGAGGCAGATATAACATGTGCAGAGAGAGTTAGATTTGGGTGTGGTGTGTTCAATCTGCAATCTAATTTGCAGTGTAAAAATAAAGCAGCCAGTATTTACCCTGCACAGAAATAAAATAACCCACCCAAATCTAACTCTCTCTGCAAATGTTATATCTGCCCCCCCCCCCCTGCAGTGCACATGGGCCCTCATTCCGAGTTGTTCGCTCGGTATTTTTCATCGCATCGCAGTGAAAATCTGCTTAGTACGCATGCGCAATGTTCGCACTGCGACTGCGCCAAGTAACTTTACTATGAAGAAAGTATTTTTACTCACGGCTTTTTCTTCGCTCCGGCGATCGTAATGTGATTGACAGGAAATGGGTGTTACTGGGCGGAAACACGGCGTTTCAGGGGCGTGTGGCTGAAAACGCTACCGTTTCCGGAAAAAACGCAGGAGTGGCCGGGGAAACGGTGGGAGTGCCTGGGCGAACGCTGGGTGTGTTTGTGACGTCAACCAGGAACGATAAGCACTGAAATGATCGCACAGGCAGAGTAAGTCTGGAGCTACTCAGAAACTGCTAAGTAGTTAGTAATCGCAATATTGCGAATACATCGGTCGCAATTTTAAGAAGCTAAGATTCACTCCCAGTAGGCGGCGGCTTAGCGTGTGTAACTCTGCTAAATTCGCCTTGCGACCGATCAACTCGGAATGAGGGCCCTGGTTTTGCCCAACTGCTAAAAAAATTCCTGCTGCGATCAACTTGGAATTACCCCCAACATGTAGATACCATACTCCAAGTGCAGCACTCGCGGGCTCATAAACTCAGACTGTAGTCAGTCTGAGTTTATGAGCCCACGAGTGCTGCACTTGGAGTATGATATATATATATATATATATATATATATATTTCTCTAACGTCCTAGTGGATGCTGGGGACTCCGTAAGGACCATGGGGAATAGACGGGCTCCGCAGGAGACAGGGCACTCTAAGAAAGAATTAGGTCTACTGGTGTGCACTGGCTCCTCCCTCTATGTCCCTCCTCCAGACCTGTTAGAATCTGTGCCCGGACAGAGCTGGGTGCACTTTAGTGAGCTCTCCTGAGCTTGCTAATAAGAAAGTATTTTGTTAGGTTTTTTATTTTCAAAGAGATCTGCTGGCAACAGAATCTCTGGTACGTGGGACTGAGGGGAGAGAAGCAAACCTACTAACTGCGCATAGGTCGTGCTTCTTAGGCTACTGGACACCATTAGCTCCAGAGGGATCGAACACAGGGACTCACCCTTGGTCGTCCGATCCCGGAGCCGCGCCGCCGTCCCCCTCGCAGAGCCAGAAGGCAGAAGCCGGCGAGAGAAGCAAGAAGACTTCAAAATCGGCGGCAGAAGACTCCTGTCTTCATATGAGGTAGCGCACAGCACTGCAGCTGTGCGCCATTGCTCCCACATTAAACCCGCACACTCCGGTCACTGTAGGGTGCAGGGCGCAGGGGGGGCGCCCTGGGCAGCAATTGAGTACCTCCTGGCATAATAGAGCATATATACAGCTGGGCACTGTATATATGCATGAGCCCCTGCCATTATTTTTACACAAAATCGCCGGGCCAGAAGCCCGCCGCTGAGGGGGCGGGGCTTCTTCCTCAGCACTCACCAGCGCCATTTTCTCTCCACAGCTCCGCTGAGAGGAAGCTCCCCAGGCTCTCCCCTGCAGAAGCATGATAGAAGAGGGTTAAAAAGAGAGGGGGGGCACATAAATTTGGCGTAAAAACAATATACAGCAGCTACTGGGTTAACACTACGTTACTGTGTGATTCCTGGGTCATATAGCGCTGGGGTGTGTGCTGGCATACTCTCTCTCTGTCTCTCCAAAGGGCCTTGTGGGGGAACTGTCTTCAAATAGAGCATCCCCTGTGTGTGTGGTGTGTCGGTACGTGTGTGTCGACATGTCTGATGTAAAAGGCTCCCCTAAGGAGGAGATGGAGCTAATATGTGTGTGAGAGGGTGTCTCCGTCGACAACGCCGACACCTGTGTGGATATGTGTAAGTGCTAAGGTGAATTTATTGCACAAAAGATTAGAGAACAGACAGGAAATCTACCCATGTCTGTCCCTATGGCGCAGAGACCTTCAGAGTCTCACAATGCTCACTATCCAAAATAATAGACACTGATATCGACACGGAGTTTGACTCCAGTGTCGACTACGATAATGCAAAGTTACAGCCAAAATGGCAGAAAAGTATTCAATATATGATTATTGTAATAAAGATGATTTGCATATCACTGATGACTCATTTGTCCCTGACACAAGGGTACACATTTTAAGGGGAAGAAAGCTGTGGTAAATTTCCCTCCTCTCATGAGGAAAAAGAGCGGGAATCTCCAGACAAGAGACTGCAGCTTCCCACAAAGAATTCTCAGGCAGTATCCTTTCCCCACTAGGGCCAGGATGTGATGGGAATCTTCCCCCAGGGTGTCACGTTTGCCCAAAAGGTAGCCCTGATTTAACAGCTGTCCTCAGGGATCCTGCAGATAGCGTGCACTTTTTGGTACACTACTCAGACCGGCGATTGTGTCGGCATGGGTTTATAGCGCTGTGGCAGCGTGGACAGGTACCTTATCAGCAGAAATTGAGACCCTAGTATGTATATATATATATATATATATATATATATATATATATATGTAGAGATATATTTATATATTAAAGATGCTGTCTTAAGAGATATATATCATAAAACATGCCCAAAGAGACATGAGTATACTGGGTCCTAGAGGCAAAGCTATGTCGATTTCTGCTTGACGTATCCTGTAGAATATGCAATGGACAGTTCATGCCAACTTAAGTGGCATATGGAAGGCTGAGGATTGTGTGGAGAAGGGTTCTCAGACCTGGTCTCCACAGCTATAGCTGGTAATTCTGATATTTTGCCTTATATTCCTGCACAGCCTAGGAAAGCACGTCATTATCCACTGCAGCCTTTCGAACAAAGAAACAAGAAAGTCCGAGGTGCGTCCTTTCTTGCCAGAGGCGGGGGCAGAGGAAACCAGCTGCACAACACAGCTAGTTCCCAGGAACAGAAGTCCTCCCCGGCCTCTACGAAAATCCAGGCGGAGCTAGGCCCGGTGGGGGCACGCCTCGTAAGTTCAGCCACAAGTGGGTTCACTCCCTGTTAGATCCCTGGGCAATACATATTGTGTCTCAGGGATACAAGCTGGACTTTGAGAAGATGCCTCCTCACTGAAGGCCCTGCCGGCTCTCCCCCCCCCCCCCCGAGAGGGAAACAGGGTTAACTGCAATTCACAAATTGTATCTTCCATAGGTGGTGGTCAAGGGTCCCCTCCTTTAACAAGGAGGGGGTTATTATTCGACCATGTTGTAGTCCCGAAACCAGATGGTTCGGTCAGACCCATATTGAATTTAAAATCCCTGAACATATACTTGAAAAGTTCAAGTTCAAGATGGAATCGCTCAGAGCGGTCATCGCAAGGAAGGGGGATTTTATGGTGTCTCTGGACATAAAGGATGCTTACCTTCATGTCCCCGTTTATCCACCTCATCAGGAGTACCTCAGATTTGTGGTAAAGGATTGTCATTACCAATTCCAGACGTTGCCGTTTGGTCTGTCCACGGCACCGAGAATATTTACCAACGTAATGGCAGTAATGATGGTGCTCCTGCGAAAGCAAGGAGTCACAATTATCCCATACTTGGACGATCTCCTCATAAAGGCGAGGTCCAGAGAGCAGTTGCTGATTAGTGTAGTACGCTCTCGGGAAGTGTTACAACAGCACGGCTGGATTCTGAATATTCCAAAGTCGCAGCTGATTCCTACGACGCGTCTGCCCTTCCTGGGCATGATTCTGGACACAGACCAGAAGAAGGTTTTTCTCCCGACGGAGAAGGCTCAGGAACTCATGACACTGGTCAGAGACCTCTTAAAACCAAAACAGGTGTCGGTGCATCACTGCACGAGAGTCCTGGGAAAGATGGTGGTGTCATACGAGGCCATTCCCTTCGGCAGGTTCCATGCGAGGACCTTTTCAATGGGATCTGTTGGACAAGTGGTCCGGATCGCATCTACAGATGCATCGGCTGATCACCCTATCCCCCAGGGCCAGGGTGTCTCTTCTGTGGTGGCTGCAGAGTACTCAACTTCTCGAGGGCCGCAGATTCGGCATTCAGGACTGGGTCCTGGTGACCACGGATGCAAGCCTCCGAGGGTGGGGGGCAGTCACTCAGGGAAGAAGTTTCCAAGGGCTGTGGTCAAGTCAGGAGACTTGCCTTCACATCAATATCCTGGAATTAAGGGCCATATACAACGCCCTAAGTCAAGCGGAGACCCTGCTTCGCAACCAATCGGTGCTGATTCAATCAGACAATATCACCGCAGTGGCTCATGTAAACCGCCAGGGCGGCACAAGAAGCAGGGTGGCGATGGCAGAAGCCACCAGAATTCTTCGCTGGGCGGAGAATCACGTGCAAGCACTGTCAGCAGTGTTCATTCCGGGAGTGGACAACTGGGAAGCAGACTTCCTCAGCAGGCACGACCTCCACCCGGGAGAGTGGGGACTTTATCAAGAAGTCTTCACACAGATTACAAATCGATGGGAACTGCCACAGGTGGACATTGTCACAACTGAGGGCCTGAGCTGACGGGAGGAAGCCTCAGTTGTAGGGGCTGAGGTGAAACTAAACTTGGGAGGTTTTATCAGACCCCTAGACATGTAAGTACGGTGTAGGAAGATTGCCCGAAGGCGTGACCATGACAACCAGGATTTAAAAGTCAATAAAAGTTTATTAACAGAACTCCATGTATTCACAGCAGTGGTAAATGAATAAAGATATGCAGTAGTTATAATGAAACAGTTCCTGGATCACTATAACTTGGCAAGAGCCACAGGGTACTGGTAGGATACGGTACACTTCTTAATGTCCCAGAGATGGAATGTCCTTACCAGACCGTCCGTAGTAGTGAGAGTAGCCAAGGAACACACCAGCAGATGTATCACTGGAAGCTGGTAACACTGTAGTTGAGGTGACTGCTGTGGATGCTGGATGGGACCAGCCAGGTGTTGAAAACATGGAGTGGATGCTGGATGGAACCAGCCAGGTAGTAGAATGAAGCTAGGGAGCGAAGATATGGGAAATGATGATATACAGGTACCGTTGGTTTGCGGGTACCGATGGTATGTAGGTATCCGCTGGAGAAGCACCGGCACTTTAAGGTAGTTGATCACTGCTGGAAGCTGACCGCTGGAAGCAGATGGATCTGTAGCTGGAAACTGGAGTAGTCATAGAAGACTGCAGAGTCAGGCTGCACCACAAGGTGGTAAGCTGGTGCGGGTCTCTTAGTGGTAACTGGAGACAGGAGCTGGAAACCTGGAACAAAACAACCACAGGAGAGAGAGACTGGAAACAGGGTTTGACAACCAAAGCACTGACGATTTCCTAGTGCAGGCTCAGTCCCTTTATACCCTTAGGAATACCGGGATTGGATGACCAATTAGGCAGACTCCAGCGGAGCTATGGATTGGAGGTCAGGATCATGTGACTGAAACTAAGATGGCTGCGCCCATACCGGCCAGTGGAGGGAAACCTTGTTTGTAACACCACATGGAGATTCCTCTGTAATGGCGGCGGTAACACAGAGAACGCCGACTTGCGTCTCAACCTTCAGCTCGGACGGCCGCGGCCGCAGTAGGTGAGGAGTGCCACATACCTTGTAATACATTGAGAATATGGAGATGATGCCCGAGGCCCCGCAGGCAGGTGACGCCTGTCACAACTGAGGGCCTGAGCTGACGGGAGGCAGCCTCAGTTGTAGGGGCTGAGATGTACCGGAACCTGGGAGGTTGTATCAGACCCCTGGACATGTAAGTAACATGGATAATAACTGCCCGAAGGCGTGACCACGACAACTTGGATAAAAGTCAATGATGTTTATTATGACAACTCCGCAACACAGCAGCAGTAAAAGAAAACGTAAAAGTCAGCAAAGAATAAATACAGTTCCTGGGTACTACAGGATGGCAGGAGCCACAGGGCACTGGTAGTGTGAGATAGTTCTTATGATCTTCTAGATGGAAAGTCCTTACCAGGCCCGACTGTAGCAATGGAGATAACCCAGGATTGTGCCAGCTGGTGTTCCAGGAAAAGCTGGGTTGCTGAAGATAAAACAGCTGCTGTGGATACTGGCTGGAACCAGACTGTTGTTAGCACGGAGTGGATACTGGCTGGAACCAGTTAAATAATAAATGAACTTGGGAGCGATGAAATATGAACTGAAATGTAGAACTTGAGAGCGGAGAAATAATAATACCGGTGGAGAGTGGTAAAGTGTAGAAAGGACACCGGCCCTTTAAGGGAAGCTGTACTCTGCTGGAAGCTGAGCTGGAAGCAGGTAATGTTGTAGCTGGAAACAGATGAATCCACAATGGATTGGAGAGTCAGGCTACACCGCAGGTGGAATGCTGGTGCGGGTCTCTATGGTGGAAGTCTTGAGACAGGAGCTGGAACCTGGAAGACAATCACAGGAGAGAGACAAACAGGAACTAGGTTTGACAACCAAAGCACTGACGCCTTCCTTGCTCAGGCACAGTGTATTTATACCTGCAGCAAGGAAGGGATTGGCTTGGCAATTATGCAGATTAAAAATACTGACAACAGATTGGAGGAAATGATCAGCTGACAGAATCCAAGATGGCTGCGCCCATGCAGACACTTGGAGGGAAGTTTGGTTTGTAATCCATGTGGTAATGAAAACAGTAATGGCGGCGCCGGCCACTGGAGACAGGAGACGCCAGGCTGACAAGTGCACATCCAACCACGCGGACACAGCGGAGGCCGCGGCTGACGTAATCGCCACTCTGACACTCTGCATGCAGAAGCTCAGGGACGGCGGCGGAGGCCGCGGGAGACGCCATGCCAGATGTAATAAGGCGTTACTGTGACAGCGTCTCAGAGAGACAGGAGAGGATGCAGGAATGTGAACATTAGGATAACAGATGGGATCCGGTCCTGGAGCGCTGAGCCAGCCTTAGGAGGCATCTGATGGGTAAGAAATGGCGTCCAGATACCCGGATCGTGACAGCACCCCCCCCTTTAGGAGTGGCCCCAGGACACTTCTTTGGCTTTTGAGGAAACTTGGAATGGAATCTCCGGACCAAGGCAGGAGCATGGACATCAGAAGCATTGGTCCATGAACGTTCCTCAGGACCATAACCCTTCCAGTCAATAAGATATTGTAGTTGACCGTAACGGTGACGTGAGTCCAGGATCTTGGCCACTTCATACTCAACGCCTCGTTGAGTTTGGACTTTCGGAGTTGGAGGAAGTGAGGAATGAAACCGATTCAAGATCAGCGGTTTCAACAGGGAAACATGGAATGTCCTGGGTATTTTTAAGAAGGGAGGCAACTGGAGTCTGTAAGCAACAGGATTGATGACTTGTTCAATCTTGAAAGGACCGATATAGCGAGGTGCAAACTTCATACTGGGAACTCTTAACCTCAAATTCTTCGTGGATAACCATACCCGATCACCCACCTTGAGAGCAGGAACTGCTCGACGCTTCTTATCCGCAAACTTCTTGTACCTGAACGATGCCTTGAGCAGAGCTGATCGTACGCTCTTCCAGATATTGGCAAACTGATGCAAGGTGATATCCACTGCGGGAACAGAAGTTGCTGGAAGCGGTTGGAACTCAGGGACTTTAGGATGGAATCCAAAGTTAGTGAAGAATGGTGTTGAAGCAGATGAAGAATGATACTGGTTGTTATGACAGAACTCGGCCCAGGGAAGTAATTGAACCCAGTCATCTTGAGAGGAGGACACATAGATGCGGAGGAAGGCCTCCAAGTCCTGATTCACCCTCTCGGTTTGACCATTGGTCTGAGGATGGTAAGCCGTGGAAAACTTTAGCTTGACTTGGAGGACTTGACATAAACTTCGCCAGAATTTGGCTGTGAATTGAACTCCTCGATCTGATATAATTTCTTCAGGAAGACCGTGGAGTCGGAAGATCTCTTGTATGAATACTTGAGCCAACTTGGAAGCTGACGGAAGACCGGTGAGAGGAATGAAGTGTGCCATCTTGGTGAACCGGTCAACTACCACCCAGATGGTATTGAACTTGTTGCACATGGGTAAGTCTGTAATGAAATCCATCGACAAGTGGGTCCATGGTCGACGGGGAACGGATAGTGGAACCAGTTGCCCCGCAGGCGACTGGCGGGATACTTTATGTTGGGCACACTTTGGGCAAGATGCAATAAACTCCAAGACGTCCTTTTTCAGAGTTGGCCACCAATAGGACCTAGAGATAAACTCCAGGGTTTTTTGGATACCTGTATGTCCGGCAAAATGGGAAGCATGGGCCCAATGCATGAGCTTCTTCCTTAGCATCGGCTTCACAAAACTTTTCCCTGATGGGGGCGTAGAGTCCATCCCTACCGTGGAGAATGCCAACGGATTTATAATAGGATGCTTGTCTGAAGACTCTGACTCATTTTCTTGCTCCCATGAGCGGGAAAGGGCATCGGCCTTGCGATTCTGAGAGCCCGGACAGAACTGGAGTTTAAAGTCGAACCTGGAAAAGAAAAGTGCCCATCTGGCCTGACGAGGGTTGAGACATTGTGCGCCCTTCAGGTATAAAAGGTTCTTGTGGTCTGTAAGTATGGTGATTGAATGAGAAGCTCCCTCCAACAGATACCTCCACTCTTCTAGAGCGAGCTTGATAGCTAGCAACTCCTGGTCGCCAATGGCATAGTTGCGCTCAGCTGGGGAGAACTTCCGGGAGAAGAAACTGCAAGGGTGTAAATGGCCATCTTTAGCCCTCTGAGATAACACCGCTCCTACTCCAACGGAGGAGGCATCCACCTCTAAGATGAAAGGAGAGTCGATGTCAGGCTGTTTCAGAACAGGCGCAGAGATGAACCTTTGTTTTAAAAGATGAAATGCTTGCATGGCTTCTTCAGACCACTTGGACGGGTTAGCACCCTTCTTAGTGAAAGCAGTAATAGGCGCCACAATGGTGGAAAAGTCTCGTATAAACTTTCGGTAATAGTTGGCGAACCCTAAGAACCTCTGGACCCCTTTGAGGGTTAAGGGTACCGGCCAATTTTGGATTGCTTGTAGTTTCTCAGGATCCATCTCTAGTCCGGAACCGGACACAATGTACCCTAGAAACGGAATGGACTTGACTTCAAAGACGCATTTTTCTAATTTGCAATAGAGATGATTGACACGGAGACGGGACAGAACCTCTTTAACCCAAAAACGATGTTCCTCTAAATCGTTGGCAAAAATGAGGATATCGTCTAGATAGACCACGACATGACGGTATAGAATGTCTCTGAAGATCTCATTGACAAAATGCTGGAAGACAGCTGGAGCATTGCTCAATCCGAAGGGCATGACGAGGTACTCATAATGTCCGTCACGGGTGTTAAAGGCGGTCTTCCACTCGTCACCCTCACGGATCCGGATGAGATTGTATGCACCTCGCAAGTCCAGCTTTGTAAAGATGGTAGCTCCGCTAACTCTGTCAAAGAGCTCAGTAATCAGGGGTAAAGGATAACGGTTCTTGATGGTAATGTCGTTCAAACCTCTGTAGTCGATGCACGGCCGCAGACCACCATCTTTCTTTTTTACAAAAAAGAAGCCTGCGCCGGCTGGAGAAGAAGAAGGTCGAATGAACCCCTTTGCTAGGTTCTCTTTAATATATTCCTCCATAGAATGCGTCTCAGGCAGAGACAACGGATAAGTTCGGCCTCGAGGTGGAACCTTCCCTGGAACGAGATCAATCGGACAGTCCCATTCTCTATGAGGAGGAAGGATATCAGCAGAAGCTTTACTGAACACATCCGTGAAATCTTGATATGGAGGAGGTGGAACATCAGACGACCTGGGGGAGGAAGAACAGACAGGCAATACTTTAAACAAACATGTCTCAGCACAGGAGGAACCCCATGCCAGGATTTGCGTAGTCGTCCAATCAATTGTAGGATTGTGAAGACGGAGCCATGGAAGGCCCAGGACCACAGGATGTGTGGCTCTTGGAATCACTAAAAAAGAAATAAGTTCGGAATGAAGAACTCCCACTCTCAGACGAACTGGTAGAGTCCTTAAAGAAATAACTGCATCAAAAATTTTGCTGCCATCCACGGCAGTTAAAGAAATGGACGAAGGAAGTCTCTCGGTGGGTAGGGACCACCGTTTAACATAGGCTTCGGTAATAAAGTTCCCAGCTGCTCCGGAATCAAGGAGGGCAATGACGTTCCGATAACGTTGAGCAACTTGAAGCGAGACTGGGAGATTACAATCTTGAGGAGATGGAGAGGAGATCATTACTCCTAGCCGGCCCTCTCCTTGGCGAGCTAGGATTTGGAGTTTCCCGGACGTTTGGGACAGGCATTAATGGTGTGAGACGGAGCTGCACAATAGAGACAGAGAAACTCGGAGAGACGTCTTCGGCGCTCAGCAGGAGTTAAACGGGAATGGTCAAGTTGCATGGGCTCATCTTTAGATGGTGACAGTTGACGAGGAGGAGGAGCAGAAGATTTTGGAGCAGATGATCTTCCACGCTCAGTTGCTCTCTCTCTGAAACGTAAATCAACTTTCGTGCAGAGTGAGATTAGCTCATCTAATTTAGAAGGTAAGTCTCTGGTAGCTAACTCATCTTTAATACGCTCAGATAAGCCATGCCAGAATGCAGCATACAGGGCCTCGTCGTTCCATGCCAGTTCGGATGCCAGGATCTGGAACTGTATCAGATATTGTCCTACAGTACGTGACCCCTGGCGTAAACGGAGAATCTCGGATGAAGCTGAGGTTACCCGGCCTGGCTCGTCGAAGATGCGCCTGAATGTTGACACGAAGGCAGTGTAGGAAGATAGCAGGGTGTCGGACCTCTCCCATAACGGTGATGCCCAATCAAGGGCTGAGCCACTGAGAAGAGAAATAATGTAGGCAATTTTTGTACGGTCACTGGGAAAATTGCCAGGTTGTAGCTCAAACTGAATCTCACACTGGTTGAGAAATCCCCTGCAGAATCTTGGAGATCCGTCAAATTTTGCTGGCGTTGGAAGATGAAGACGTGGAGCAGAAATGGGTAAGGTGGGTGGGGTTATAGCTGGAGTCACTGTGGTTGACGCACCAGACGCGCCTGATCCACGGAGAGTTGTCTGAATCCCATCCAGCCGAGTAGAGAGATCCTGGAGACAGCGGATGATGTGGCCCTGTGCAGCCTCCTGATGTTCTAGTCGGGCTGCCAGTTCTTGCATCGGCCTGGCCGCTTGATCCTGGTCTCCGGCTGGATTCATTAGGTCAGTGCTTACTGTCACAACTGAGGGCCTGAGCTGACGGGAGGCAGCCTCAGTTGTAGGGGCTGAGATGTACCGGAACCTGGGAGGTTGTATCAGACCCCTGGACATGTAAGTAACATGGATAATAACTGCCCGAAGGCGTGACCACGACAACTTGGATAAAAGTCAATGATGTTTATTATGACAACTCCGCAACACAGCAGCAGTAAAAGAAAACGTAAAAGTCAGCAAAGAATAAATACAGTTCCTGGGTACTACAGGATGGCAGGAGCCACAGGGCACTGGTAGTGTGAGATAGTTCTTATGATCTTCTAGATGGAAAGTCCTTACCAGGCCCGACTGTAGCAATGGAGATAACCCAGGATTGTGCCAGCTGGTGTTCCAGGAAAAGCTGGGTTGCTGAAGATAAAACAGCTGCTGTGGATACTGGCTGGAACCAGACTGTTGTTAGCACGGAGTGGATACTGGCTGGAACCAGTTAAATAATAAATGAACTTGGGAGCGATGAAATATGAACTGAAATGTAGAACTTGAGAGCGGAGAAATAATAATACCGGTGGAGAGTGGTAAAGTGTAGAAAGGACACCGGCCCTTTAAGGGAAGCTGTACTCTGCTGGAAGCTGAGCTGGAAGCAGGTAATGTTGTAGCTGGAAACAGATGAATCCACAATGGATTGGAGAGTCAGGCTACACCGCAGGTGGAATGCTGGTGCGGGTCTCTATGGTGGAAGTCTTGAGACAGGAGCTGGAACCTGGAAGACAATCACAGGAGAGAGACAAACAGGAACTAGGTTTGACAACCAAAGCACTGACGCCTTCCTTGCTCAGGCACAGTGTATTTATACCTGCAGCAAGGAAGGGATTGGCTTGGCAATTATGCAGATTAAAAATACTGACAACAGATTGGAGGAAATGATCAGCTGACAGAATCCAAGATGGCTGCGCCCATGCAGACACTTGGAGGGAAGTTTGGTTTGTAATCCATGTGGTAATGAAAACAGTAATGGCGGCGCCGGCCACTGGAGACAGGAGACGCCAGGCTGACAAGTGCACATCCAACCACGCGGACACAGCGGAGGCCGCGGCTGACGTAATCGCCACTCTGATACTCTGCATGCAGAAGCTCAGGGACGGCGGCGGAGGCTGCGGGAGACGCCATGCCAGATGTAATAAGGCGTTACTGTGACAGCGTCTCAGAGAGACAGGAGAGGATGCAGGAATGTGAACATTAGGATAACAGATGGGATCCGGTCCTGGAGCGCTGAGCCAGCCTTAGGAGGCATCTGATGGGTAAGAAATGGCGTCCAGATACCCGGATCGTGACAACGCCATGCCAGTCGCCCGGGCATTAGAAAGGCAATATCCACGGATCAGCAGAGATGAGACATGACGTATGGATGCTAGCCATATAGCAGGGAACCGGGCCTAGGACGCTGGGACAACCTTAGGAGACACCTGAAAGGTAAATAATGGCGTCCAGATACCCGGATCGTGACAGACATGATGGCATTCCGCCTCAACAAAAAGCTACAAAGGTATTGCGCCAGACTTCCTCAGCAGGCACGACCTCCACCCGGGAGAGTGGGGACTTCATCCAGAAGTCTTCCAGCTGATTGTAAATCGTTGGGAAAGGCCACAGGTGGACATGATGGCGTCCCGCCTCAACAAAAAGCTAAAAAGATATTGTGCCAGGTCAAGGGACCCTCAGGCGATAGCTGTGGACGCTCTAGTGACACCGTGGGTGTTCCAGTCGGTTTATGTGTTTCCTCCTCTTCCTCTCATACCCAAGGTGCTGAGAATCGTAAGAAAAAGAGGAGTGAGAACAATACTCATTGTTCCAGATTGGCCAAGAAGGACTTGGTATCCGGAACTGCAAGAAATGCTCAGAGGACCCATGGCCTCTGCCTCTCAGACAGGTTCTGTTGCAACAGGGGCCCTGTCTGTTCCAAGACTTACCGCGGCTGCGTTTGACGGCATGGCGGTTGAACGCCGGATCCTAGCGGAGAAAGGCATTCCGGATGAAGTTATTCCTACGCTGATAAAGGCTAGGAAAGACGTGACAGCAAAACATTATCACCGTATATGGTGAAAATATGTTGCTTGGTGTGAGGCCAGGAAGGCCCCTACAGAGGAATTCCAGCTGGGCCGTTTCCTTCACTTCCTACAGTCGGGAGTGACTATGGGCTTAAAATTAGGGTCCATCAAGGTCCAGATTTCGGCCCTATCCATTTTCTTTCAAAAGGAACTGGCTTCTCTTCCTGAAGTTCAGACGTTTGTAAAGGGAGTGCTGCATATTCAGCCCCCTTTTGTGCCACCAGTGGCACCTTGGGATCTTAACGTGGTGTTGAGTTTCCTGAAATCTCACTGGTTTGAGCCACTTAAGACTGTGGAGTTAAAATATCTCACATGGAAGGTGGTCATGCTATTGGCCTTAGCTTCGGCTCGGCGTGTGTCAGAATTGGCGGCTTTGTCATATAAAAGCCCCTATCTGGTTTTCCATATGGACAGGGCAGAATTACGGACTCGTCCGCAATTTCTGCCGAAGGTGGTGTCATCTTTTCATTTGAACCAACCTATTGTGGTGCCTGTGGCTACTCGTGACTTGGAGGATTCCAAATTACTAGATGTAGTCAGGGCTTTGAAGATTTATGTAGCCAAAACGGCTGGAGTCAGGAAAACTGACTCGCTGTTTATCCTGTATGCATCCAACAAGCTGGGTGCTCCTGCTTCAAAGCAAACTATTGCTCGCTGGATCTGTAACACGATTCAGCAGGCTCATTCTGCGGCTGGATTGCCGCCTCCAAAATCAGTAAAAGCCCATTCCACAAGGAAGGTGGGCTCTTCTTGGGCGGCTGCCCGAGGGGTCTCGGCATTACAGCTTTGCCGAGCAGCTACTTGGTCGGGTTCAAACACTTTTGCAAAATTCTACAAGTTTGATACCCTGGCTGAGGAGGACCTTGTGTTTGCTCATTCGGTGCTGCAGAGTCATCCGCACTCTCCCGCCCGTTTGTGAGCTTTGGTATAATCCCCATGGTCCTTACGGAGTCCCCAGCATCCACTAGGACGTTAGAGAAAATAAGATTTTACTCACCGGTAAATCTATTTCTCGTAGTCCGTAGTGGATGCTGGGCGCCCGTCCCAAGTGCGGACTTCTTCTGCAATACTTGTGTATAGTTATTGCTTAAATAAGGGTTATGTTATGTTTGCATCAGGTTGTCTGATGCTCTGTTATTGTTCATACTGTTAACTGGGTAAGTGTATCACGAGTTATACGTTGTGATTGGTGTGGCTGGTATGAGTCTTACCCTGGATTCCAAAATCCTTTCCTTGTACTGTCAGCTCTTCCGGGCACAGTTTCCTTAACTGAGGTCTGGAGGAGGGACATAGAGGGAGGAGCCAGTGCACACCAGTAGACCTAATTCTTTCTTAGAGTGCCCTGTCTCCTGCGGAGCCCGTCTATTCCCCATGGTCCTTACGGAGTCCCCAGCATCCACTACGGACTACGAGAAATAGATTTACCGGTGAGTAAAATCTTATTTTATATATATATATATATAAAATAAGAATTTACTCACCGGTAATTCTATTTCTCGTAGTCCGTAGTGGATGCTGGGAACTCCGTAAGGACCATGGGGAATAGACGGGCTCCGCAGGAGACTGGGCACTCTAAGAAAGAATTAGGACTACTGGTGTGCACTGGCTCCTCCCTCTATGCCCCTCCTCCAGACCTCAGTTAGGGAAACTGTGCCCGGAAGAGCTGACACTACAAGGAAAGGATTTGGAATCCCGGGTAAGACTCATACCAGCCACACCAATCACACCGTACAACTCATGATAACTATACCCAGTTAACAGTAGGGATGAGCGGGTTCGGTTCCTCGGAATCCGAACCCGCCCGAACTTCAGTTTTTTTTTCACGGGGCCGAGCGACTCGGATCTTCCCGCCTTGCTCGGTTAACCCGAGCGCGCCCGAACGTCATCATCCCGCTGTCGGATTCTCGCGAGGCTCGGATTCTATCGCGAGACTCGGATTCTATATAAGGAGCCGCGCGTCGCCGCCATTTTCACACGTGCATTGAGATTCATAGGGAGAGGACGTGGCTGGCGTCCTCTCCGTTTATAGAGAAGAGAGTGAGACAGTAGAGAGAGACACAGTAGTAATTTTGGGGAGCATTAGGAGGAGTACTAGTAGTTACTTGCTGAAGTGATAGATAGTGTGACTGTATTATCTGACTTGTGGGGGAGACACTGACAGTGGGGAGCAGTTAGAGTCTGAGAGCAGGACTCAGGAGTACATATAACGTACAGTGCACACTTTTGCTGCCAGAGTGCCACACTGCCATTGTGACCACACTGACCACCAGTATAATATATATTGTGATTGTCTGCTTAGGAGTACTACTTGCAAGTTGCTGATAGTGTGACCAGTGACCTGACCACCAGTTTAAAAATCACCACCAGTGAGTTTAATATATATATATATATAATTGTATATAATATATATATAATATTGTATACCACCTACCCGTGTTTTTTTTTTTTCTTTCTTCTTTATACATACTACTATAGTAGCTTACTGTAGCAGTCTGCGGTGCTGCTGAGCTGACAGTGTCCAGCAGGTCCGTCATCAGTCATTACATAATAAATATATCTACCTGTCCGGCTGCAGTACTAGTGATATTATATATATATATATTGATTTCATCTCATTATCATCCAGTCTATATTAGCAGCAGACACAGTACGGTAGTCCACTGCTGTAGCTACCTCTGTGTCGGCAGTCGCTCGTCCATCCATAATTGTATACCACCTACCCGTGTTTTTTTTTTTTTTCTTCCTTCTTTATACATACTACTATAGTAGCTTACTGTAGCAGTCTGCGGTGCTGCTGAGCTGACAGTGTCCAGCAGGTCCGTCATCAGTCATTACATAATAAATATATCTACCTGTCCGGCTGCAGTACTAGTGATATTATATATATATATATATATATTGATTTCATCTCATTATCATCCAGTCTATATTAGCAGCAGACACAGTACGGTAGTCCACGGCTGTAGCTACCTCTGTGTCGGCAGTCGCTCGTCCATCCATAATTGTATACCACCTACCCGTGGTTTTTTTTTTCTTCTTTATACATACTACTATAGTAGCTTACTGTAGCAGTCTGCGGTGCTGCTGAGCTGACAGTGTCCAGCAGGTCCGTCATCAGTCATTACATAATAAATATATCTACCTGTCCGGCTGCAGTACTAGTGATATTATATATATATATATATTGATTTCATCTCATTATCATCCAGTCTATATTAGCAGCAGACACAGTACGGTAGTCCACGGCTGTAGCTACCTCTGTGTCGGCAGTCGCTCGTCCATCCATAATTGTATACCACCTACCCGTGGTTTTTTTTTTTCTTTCTTCTTTATACATACTACTATAGTAGCTTACTGTAGCAGTCTGCGGTGCTGCTGAGCTGACAGTGTCCAGCAGGTCCGTCATCAGTCATTACATAATAAATATATCTACCTGTCCGGCTGCAGTACTAGTGATATTATATATATATATATTGATTTCATCTCATTATCATCCAGTCTATATTAGCAGCAGACACAGTACGGTAGTCCACGGCTGTAGCTACCTCTGTGTCGGCAGTCGCTCGTCCATCCATAATTGTATACCACCTACCCGTGGTTTTTTTTTTTTTTTCTTCTTTATACATACTACTATAGTAGCTTACTGTAGCAGTCTGCGGTGCTGCTGAGCTGACAGTGTCCAGCAGGTCCGTCATCAGTCATTACATAATAAATATATCTACCTGTCCGGCTGCAGTACTAGTGATATTATATATATATATATATATATATTGATTTCATCTCATTATCATCCAGTCTATATTAGCAGCAGACACAGTACGGTAGTCCACGGCTGTAGCTACCTCTGTGTCGGCAGTCGCTCGTCCATCCATAATTGTATACCACCTACCCGTGGTTTTTTTTTTTCTTTCTTCTTTATACATACTACTATAGTAGCTTACTGTAGCAGTCTGCGGTGCTGCTGAGCTGACAGTGTCCAGCAGGTCCGTCATCAGTCATTACATAATAAATATATCTACCTGTCCGGCTGCAGTACTAGTGATATTATATATATATATATATATATATATATATTGATTTCATCTCATTATCATCCAGTCTATATTAGCAGCAGACACAGTACGGTAGTCCACGGCTGTAGCTACCTCTGTGTCGGCAGTCGCTCGTCCATCCATAATTGTATACCACCTACCCGTGGTTTTTTTTTTTTCTTTCTTCTTTATACATACTACTATAGTAGCTTACTGTAGCAGTCTGCGGTGCTGCTGAGCTGACAGTGTCCAGCAGGTCCGTCATCAGTCATTACATAATAAATATATCTACCTGTCCGGCTGCAGTACTAGTGTGATATAATATATATTGATTTCATCTCATTATCATCCAGTCTATATTAGCAGCAGACATAGTACGGTAGTCCACGGCTGTAGCTACCTCTGTGTCGGCAGTCGCTCGTCCATCCATAATTGTATACCACCTACCCGTGGTATTTTTTTTCTTTCTTCTTTATACATACTACTATAGTAGCTTACTGTAGCAGTCTGCGGTGCTGCTGAGCTGACAGTGTCCAGCAGGTCCGTCATCAGTCATTACATAATAAATATATCTACCTGTCCGGCTGCAGTACTAGTGTGATATAATATATATTGATTTCATCTCATTATCATCCAGTCTATATTAGCAGCAGACACAGTACGGTAGTCCACGGCTGTAGCTACCTCTGTGTCTTTTAGTTGTGCCTATTAAAATATGGAGAACAAAAATGTTGAGGTTCCAAAATTAGGGAAAGATCAAGATCCACTTCCACCTCGTGCTGAAGCTGCTGCCACTAGTCATGGCCGAGACGATGAAATGCCAGCAACGTCGTCTGCCAAGGCCGATGCCCAATGTCATAGTACAGAGCATGTAAAATCCAAAACACCAAATATCAGTAAAAAAAGAACTCCAAAACCTAAAATAAAATTGTCGGAGGAGAAGCGTAAACTTGCCAATATGCCATTTACCACACGGAGTGGCAAGGAACGGCTGAGGCCCTGGCCTATGTTCATGGCTAGTGGTTCAGCTTCACATGAGGATGGAAGCACTCAGCCTCTCGCTAGAAAAATGAAAAGACTCAAGCTGGCAAAAGCACCGCAAAGAACTGTGCGTTCTTCGAAATCCCAAATCCACAAGGAGAGTCCAATTGTGTCGGTTGCGATGCCTGACCTTCCCAACACTGGACGTGAAGAGCATGTGCCTTCCACCATTTGCACGCCCCCTGCAGGTGCTGGAAGGAGCACCCGCAGTCCAGTTCCTGATAGTCAGATTGAAGATGTCAGTGTTGAAGTACACCAGGATGAGGAGGATATGGGTGTTGCTGGCGCTGGGGAGGAAATTGACAAGGAGGATTCTGATGGTGAGGTGGTTTGTTTAAGTCAGGCACCCGGGGAGACACCTGTTGTCCGTGGGAGGAATAGGGCCGTTGACATGCCTGGTGAAAATACCAAAAAAATCAGCTCTTCGGTGTGGAAGTATTTCACCAGAAATGCGGACAACATTTGTCAAGCCGTGTGTTGCCTTTGTCAAGCTGTAATAAGTAGGGGTAAGGACGTTAACCACCTCGGAACATCCTCCCTTATACGTCACCTGCAGCGCATTCATAATAAGTCAGTGACAAGTTCAAAAACTTTGGGCGACAGCGGAAGCAGTCCACTGACCAGTAAATCCCTTCCTCTTGTAACCAAGCTCACGCAAACCACCCCACCAACTCCCTCAGTGTCAATTTCCTCCTTCCCCAGGAATGCCAATAGTCCTGCAGGCCATGTCACTGGCAATTCTGACGAGTCCTCTCCTGCCTGGGATTCCTCTGATGCATCCTTGCGTGTAACGCCTACTGCTGCTGGCGCTGCTGTTGTTGCTGCTGGGAGTCGATGGTCATCCCAGAGGGGAAGTCGTAAGCCCACTTTTACTACTTCCACCAAGCAATTGACTGTCCAACAGTCCTTTGCGAGGAAGATGAAATATCACAGCAGTCATCCTGTTGCAAAGCGGATAACTGAGGCCTTGACAACTATGTTGGTGTTAGACGTGCGTCCGGTATCCGCCGTTAGTTCACAGGGAACTAGACAATTTCTTGAGGTAGTGTGCCCCCGTTACCAAATACCATCTAGGTTCCACTTCTCTAGGCAGGCGATACCGAGAATGTACACGGACGTCAGAAAAAGACTCACCAGTGTCCTAAAAAATGCAGTTGTACCCAATGTCCACTTAACCACGGACATGTGGACAAGTGGAGCAGGGCAGGGTCAGGACTATATGACTGTGACAGCCCACTGGGTAGATGTATGGACTCCCGCCGCAAGAACAGCAGCGGCGGCACCAGTAGCAGCATCTCGCAAACGCCAACTCTTTCCTAGGCAGGCTACGCTTTGTATCACCGGTTTCCAGAATACGCACACAGCTGAAAACCTCTTACGGCAACTGAGGAAGATCATCGCGGAATGGCTTACCCCAATTGGACTCTCCTGTGGATTTGTGGCATCGGACAACGCCAGCAATATTGTGTGTGCATTAAATATGGGCAAATTCCAGCACGTCCCATGTTTTGCACATACCTTGAATTTGGTGGTGCAGAATTTTTTTAAAAACGACAGGGGCATGCAAGAGATGCTGTCGGTGGCCAGAAGAATTGCGGGACACTTTCGGCGTACAGGCACCACGTACAGAAGACTGGAGCACCACCAAAAACGCCTGAACCTGCCCTGCCATCATCTGAAGCAAGAAGTGGTAACGAGGTGGAATTCAACCCTCTTGCTTCAGAGGTTGGAGGAGCAGCAAAAGGCCATTCAAGCCTATACAATTGAGCACGATATAGGAGGTGGAATGTACCTGTCTCAAGCGCAGTGGAGAATGATTTCAACGTTGTGCAAGGTTCTGCAACCTTTTGAACTTGCCACACGTGAAGTCAGTTCAGACACTGCCAGCCTGAGTCAGGTCATTCCCCTCATCAGGCTTTTGCAGAAAAAGCTGGAGGCATTGAAGGAGGAGCTAAAAGGGAGCGATTCCGCTAGGCATGTGGGACTTGTGGATGGAGCCCTTAATTCGCTTAACAAGGATTCACGGGTGGTCAATCTGTTGAAATCAGAGCACTACATTTTGGCCACCGTGCTCGATCCTAGATTTAAAACCTACCTTGGATCTCTCTTTCCGGCAGACACAAGTCTGCTGGGGTTCAAAGACCTGCTGGTGACAAAATTGTCAAGTCAAGCGGAACGCGACCTGTCAACATCTCCTCCTTCACATTCTCCCGCAAATGGGGGTGCGAGGAAAAGGCTCAGAATTCCGAGCCCACCCGCTGGCGGTGATGCAGGGCAGTCTGGAGCGACTGCTGATGCTGACATCTGGTCCGGACTGAAGGACCTGACAACGATTACGGACATGTCGTCTACTGTCACTGCATATGATTTTCTCACCATTGAAAGAATAGTGGAGGATTATATGAGTGACCGCATCCAAGTAGGCACGTCAGACAGTCCGTACTTATACTGGCAGGAAAAAGAGGCAATTTGGAGGCCCTTGCACAAACTGGCTTTATTCTACCTAAGTTGCCCTCCCACAAGTGTGTACTCCGAAAGAGTGTTTAGTGCCGCCGCTCACCTTGTCAGCAATCTGCGTACGAGGTTACTTCCAGAAAATGTGGAGAAGATGATGTTCATTAAAATGAATTATAATCAATTCCTCCGTGGAGACATTGACCAGCAGCAATTGCCTCCACAAAGTGCACAGGGAGCTGAGATGGTGGATTCCAGTGGGGACGAATTGATAATCTGTGAGGAGCGGGATGTACACGGTGATATATCGGAGGATGATGATGAGGTGGACATCTTGCCTCTGTAGAGCCAGTTTGTGCAAGGAGAGATTAATTGCTTCTTTTTCGGTGGGGGTCCAAACCAACCCGTCATTTCAGTCACAGTCGTGTGGCAGACCCTGTCACTGAAATGATGGGTTGGTTAAATTGTGCATGTCCTGTTTATACAACATAAGGGTGGGTGGGAGGGCCCAAGGACAATTCCATCTTGCACCTCTTTTTTCTTTCATTTTTCTTTGCGTCATGTGCTGTTTGGGGAGTGTTTTTTGGAAGGGCCATCCTGCGTGACACTGCAGTGCCACTCCTAGATGGGCCAGGTGTTTGTGTCGGCCACTAGGGTCGCTTATCTTACTCACACAGCTACCTCATTGCGCCTCTTTTTTTCTTCTTTGCGTCATGTGCTGTTTGGGGAGTGTTTTTTGGAAGGGCCATCCTGCGTGACACTGCAGTGCCACTCCTAGATGGGCCAGGTGTTTGTGTCGGCCACTAGGGTCGCTTAGCTTACTCACACAGCTACCTCATTGCGCCTCTTTTTTTCTTCTTTGCGTCATGTGCTGTTTGGGGAGTGTTTTTTGAAAGGGCCATCCTGCGTGACACTGCAGTGCCACTCCTAGATGGGCCAGGTGTTTGTGTCGGCCACTAGGGTCGCTTAGCTTACTCACACAGCTACCTCATTGCGCCTCTTTTTTTCTTCTTTGCGTCATGTGCTGTTTGGGGAGTGTTTTTTGGAAGGGCCATCCTGCGTGACACTGCAGTGCCACTCCTAGATGGGCCAGGTGTTTGTGTCGGCCACTAGGGTCACTTATCTTACTCACACAGCTACCTCATTGCGCCTCTTTTTTTCTTCTTTGCGTCATGTGCTGTTTGGGGAGTGTTTTTTGGAAGGGCCATCCTGCGTGACACTGCAGTGCCACTCCTAGATGGGCCAGGTGTTTGTGTCGGCCACTAGGGTCGCTTAGCTTACTCACACAGCTACCTCATTGCGCCTCTTTTTTTCTTTGCGTCATGTGCTGTTTGGGGAGTGTTTTTTGGAAGGGCCATCCTGCGTGACACTGCAGTGCCACTCCTAGATGGGCCAGGTGTTTGTGTCGGCCACTAGGGTCGCTTAGCTTAGTCATCCAGCGACCTCGGTGCAAATTTTAGGACTAAAAATAATATTGTGAGGTGTGAGGCATTCAGAATAGACTGAAAATGAGTGGAAATTATGGTTTTTGAGGTTAATAATACTTTGGGATCAAAATGACCCCCAAATTCTATGATTTAAGCTGTTTTTTAGGGTTTTTTGAAAAAAACACCCGAATCCAAAACACACCCGAATCCGACAAAAAAAATTCGGTGAGGTTTTGCCAAAACGCGGTCGAACCCAAAACACGGCCGCGGAACCGAACCCAAAACCAAAACACAAAACCCGAAAAATTTCTAGTGCACATCCCTAGTTAACAGTATGAATAACAATTGAACCTCACTGAACAGATGGCTCATAACAATAACCCTTTAGTTAAGCAATAACTATATACAAGTATTGCAGACAATCCGCACTTGGGACGGGCGCCCAGCATCCACTACGGACTACGAGAAATAGAATTACCGGTGAGTAAATTCTTATTTTCTCTGACGTCCTAGTGGATGCTGGGAACTCCGTAAGGACCATGGGGATTATACCAAAGCTCCCAAACGGGCGGGAGAGTGCGGATGACTCTGCAGCACCGAATGAGCAAACTCAAGGTCCTCCTCGGCCAGGGTATCAAACTTGTAGAATTTTGCAAACGTGTTTGATCCCGACCAGGTAGCAGCTCGGCAAAGTTGTAAAGCCGAGACCCCTCGGGCAGCCGCCCAAGAAGAGCCCACCTTCCTCGTGGAATGGGTTTTTACTGATTTAGGATGCGGCAGTCCAGCCGCAGAATGTGCAAGTTGAATCGTGGAGCAGATCCAGCGAGCAATAGTCTGCTTAGAAGCAGGAGCACCCAGCTTGTTGGGTGCATGCAGGATAAACAGCGAGTCAGTCTTTCTGACTCTAGCCGTCCTGGAAACATAGATTTTCAGGGCCCGGACTACGTCCAGCAACTTGGAAGCCTCCAAGTCCCGAATAGCTGCAGGCACCACAATAGGTTGGTTCAAATGAAACGCTGATACCACCTTAGGGAGAAATTGGGGACGAGTCCTCAATTCTGCTCTGTCCATATGGAAGATCAGATAGGGGCTTTTACAGGACAAAGCCGCCAATTCTGACACCCGCCTAGCCGAAGCCAAGGCCAAAAGCATGACCACCTTCCACGTGAGATATTTTAATTCCACTGTCTGAAGTGGCTCAAACCAATGTGATTTTAGGAAATCCAACACAACGTTGAGATCCCAAGGTGCCACTGGGGGCACAAAAGGGGGCTGAATATGCAGCACTCCCTTAACAAACGTCTGAACTTCAGGCAGTGAAGCCAGTTCTTTTTAAAAGAAAATAGACAGGGCTGAAATCTGGACTTTAATGGATCCCAATTTTAGGCCCATAGTCACTCCTGACTGTAGGAAGTGCAGAAATCGACCCAGCTGAAATTCTTCTGTTGGGGCCTTCATAGCCTTACACCAAGCAACATATTTTCGCCATATGCGGTGATAATGTTTTGCTGTCACATCCTTCCTTGCTTTTATCAGCGTAGGAATGACTTCAACCGGAATGCCCTTTTCCATCAGGATCCGGCGTTCAACCGCCATGCCGTCAAACGCAGCCGCGGTAAGTCTTGGAACAGACAGGGCCCCTGCTGTAGAAGGTCCTGTCTGAGAGGCAGAGGCCAAGGGTCCTCTGAGATAATTTCTTGTAGTTCCGGGTACCAAGTCCTTCTTGGCCAATCCGGAACGATGAGTATAGTTCTTACTCCTCTCTTTCTTATTATCCTCAGCACCTTTGGTATGAGAGGAAGAGGAGGGAACACATAAGCCGACTGGTACACCCACGGTGTCACTAGAGCATCCACAGCTATCGCCTGAGGGTCCCTTGACCTGGCACAATATCTTTTTAGCTTTTTGTTGAGGCGGGACGCCATCATGTCCACCTGTGGCCTTTCCCAACGATTTACAATCAGCTGGAAGACTTCTGGATGAAGTCCCCACTCTCCCGGGTGGAGGTCGTGCCTGCTGAGGAAGTCTGCTTCCCAGTTGTCCACTCCCGGAATGAACACTGCTGACAGTGCTATCACGTGATTTTCCGCCCATCGGAGAATCCTTGTGGCTTCTGCCATCGCCATCCTGCTTCTTGTGCCGCCCTGTCGGTTTACATGGGCGACCGCCGTGATGTTGTCTGACTGAATGAGCACCGGCTGGTTTTGAAGCAGGGGTCTTGCCTGACTTAGGGCATTGTAAATGCGTATGGAAGCCTCCTGACTCGACCATTGTCCCTGGAAGTTTCTTCCCTGAGTGACTGCCCCCCAACCTCGGAGGCTTGCATCCGTGGTCACCAGGACCCAGTCCTGTATGCCGAATCTGCGGCCCTCGAGAAGATGAGCACTCTGCAGCCACCACAGCAGAGACACCCTGGCCCTCGGGGACAGGGTGATCAGCCGATGCATCTGAAGATGCGATCCGGACCACTTGTCTAACAGATCCCACTGAAAGATCCTTGCATGGAACCTGCCGAATGGAATTGCCTCGTAAGAAGCTACCATCTTTCCCAGGACTCGCGTGCAGTGATGCACCGACACCTGTTTTGGTTTCAGGAGGTCTCTGACCAGAGATGACAACTCCTTGGCCTTCTCCTCCGGGAGAAACACCTTCTTCTGTTCTGTGTCCAGAATCATACCCAGGAACAGCAGCCCCGTCGTAGGAACCAGCTGCGACTTTGGAATATTCAGAATCCAGCCGTGCTGTTGTAGCACTTCCTGAGATAGTGCTACTCCGACCAACAACTGCTCCCTCGACCTCGCCTTTATAAGGAGATCGTCCAAGTACGGGATAATTATAACTCCCTTCTTTCGAAGGAGTATCATCATTTCGGCCATTACTTTGGTAAATACCCTCGGTGCCGTGGACAGACCAAACGGCAACGTCTGGAATTGGTAATGGCAGTCCTGTACCACAAAACGGAGGTACACCTGGTGAGGTGGGTAAATGGGGACATGTAGGTAAGCATCCTTGATGTCCAGTGATACCATGTAATCCCCCTCTTCCAGGCTTGCAATAACCGCCCTGAGCGATTCCATTTTGAACTTGAACTTCCTTATATAAGTGTTCAAGGATTTCAAATTTAGAATGGGTCTCACCGAACCGTCTGGTTTCGGTACCACAAACATTGTGGAATAGTAACCCCGTCGCTGTTGAAGGAGGGGAACTTTTATTATCACCTGCTGGAGGTACAGCTTGTGAATTGCCGCCAGCACTACCTCCCTGTCCTGGGGAGTAGCTGGCAAGGCTGATTTGAGGTAACGGCGAGGGGGAGACGTCTCGAATTCCAGCTTGTATCCCTGAGATACCACTTGTAGAACCCAGGGATCCACCTGTGAGCGAACCCACCGGTCGCTGAAGTTCCGGAGACGGGCCCCCACCGCACCTGGCTCCACCAGTGGAGCCCCAGCGTCATGCGGTGGATTTAGTGGAAGCAGGGGAGGATTTTTGTTCTTGGGAACTGGCTGTATGGTGCAGCTTTTTCCCTCTACCCCTGCATCTGGGCAGAAAGGACACGCCTTTAACCCGCTTGCCTTTCTGGGGCCGAAAGGACTGTACCTGATAATACGGTGCTTTCTTAGGCTGTGAGGGAACCTGAGGTAAAAATGTCGACTTCCCAGCTGTTGCTGTGGAAACGAGGTCCGAGAGACCATCCCCAAACAATTCCTCACCCTTGTAAGGCAAAACCTCCATGTGCCTTTTAGAATCCGCATCACCTGTCCACTGCCGAGTCCATAATACTCTCCTGGCAGAAATGGACATTGCATTAATTCTAGATGCCAGCAGGCAAATATCCCTCTGTGCATTTCTCATAGATAAGACTACGTCTTTAATATGCTCTATGGTTAGCAATATAGTGTCCTTGTCAAGGGAATCAATGTTATCAGACAGGGAATCAGACCACGCTGCTGCAGCACTGCACATCCATGCTGAAGCAATAGCAGGTCTCAGTATAGTACCTGAGTGTGTATATACAGACTTCAGGATAGCCTCCTGCTTTCTGTCCGCAGGCTCCTTTAAGGCGGCCGTATCCTGAGACGGCAGTGCCACCTTTTTTGACAAGCGTGTGAGCGCTTTATCCACCCTCGGGGATGTCTCCCAACGTAACCTGTCCTCTGGCGGGAAAGGGTACGCCATCAGTAACTTTTTAGAAATCACTAGTTTCTTATCGGGGGAAGCCCACGCTTCTTCACACACTTCATTCAACTCATCTGATGGGGGAAAAACCACTGGTTGCTTTTTCTCCCCAAACATAATACCCTTTTTAGTGGTACCTGGGTTAATGTCAGAAATGTGCAACACATTTTTTATTGCCGTAATCATGCAACGGATGCCCCTTGTGGATTGTGTATATGTCTCATCCTCGTCGACACTGGAGTCAGACTCCGTGTCGACATCTGTGTCTGCCATCTGAGGTAGCGGGCGTTTTTGAGCCCCTGGTGGCCTTTGAGACGCCTGGGCAGGCACTGGCTGAGAAGCCGGCTGTCCCACAGCTGTTATGTCATCGAACCTTTTATGTAAGGAGTTGACACTGTCGTGTAAAACCTTCCACATATCCATCCACTCTGGTGTCGACCCCGCAGGGGGTGACATCACATTTATCGGCACCTGCTCCGCCTCCACATAAGCCTCCTCATCAAACATGTCGACACAGCCGTACCCACACACCGCACACACACAGGGAATGCTCTGACTGAGGACAGGACCCCACAAAGTCCTTTGGGGAGACAGAGAGAGAGTATGCCAGCACACACCACAGCGCTATATAACAGGGATTTACACTAACACAAAGTGATTTTCCCTATAGCAGCTATACAAATACAGTTTGCGCCTAAATTTAGTGCCCCCCCTCTCTTTTTTACCCTTTGAGCCTGGAAACTGCAGGGGAGAGCCTGGGAAGCTGTCTTCCAGCGGAGCTGTGAAGAGGAAATGGCGCCAGTGTGCTGAGGGAGATAGCCCCGCCCCCTTTTCGGCGGGCTTCTCCCGCTCTTATATTAATATTATGGCAGGGGATTTTTGCACATATATAGTTTATTAGACTATATTATGTGCTGTTTGCCTAAGTAAGGTACTCTAATTGCAGCCCAGGGCGCCCCCCCCCCCCCCCCCAGCGCCCTGCACCCATCAGTGACCGGAGTATGTGGTGTGCATAGGGAGCAATGGCGCACAGCTGCAGTGCTGTGCGCTACCTTAATGAAGACCGGAGTCTTCAGCCGCCGATTTCCAGGACGTTCTTCTTGCTTCTGGCTCTGCAAGGGGGACGGCGGCGCGGCTCCGGGACCGGACGACCGAGGCTGGGCCTGTGTTCGATCCCTCTGGAGCTAATGGTGTCCAGTAGCCTAAGAAGCCCAAGCTAACTGCAAGCAGGTAGGTTCGCTTCTCTCCCCTAAGTCCCTCGTAGCAGTGAGTCTGTTGCCAACAGATCTCACTGAAAATAAAAAACCTAAGAAATACTTTCTTTACTAGAAGCTCAGGAGAGCCCCTAGTGTGCAACCAGCTCGAGCCGGGCACAGATTCTAACTGAGGTCTGGAGGAGGGGCATAGAGGGAGGAGCCAGTGCACATCAGTAGTCCTAATTCTTTCTTAGAGTGCCCAGTCTCCTGCGGAGCCCGTCTATTCCCCATGGTCCTTACGGAGTTCCCAGCATCCACTAGGATGTCAGAGAAATATATATATATATATATAGGTGAAAAAAGACGGCGGCAATCCAGGACTTTAAATGGTCAAATTCCGTGTATTTACAGCATCAAAAGATACAGCTTAAACCGACGTTTCGGGGCACGTAGCCCCTTTTTCAAGGTGTATAAAAAAAAAGGGGCTACGTGCCCCAAAACGTCGGTTTAAGCTGTATCTTGTGATGCTGTAAATACAGGGAATTTGACCATTTAAAGTCCTGGAGTGCCGCCGTCTTTTTTCACCTTTATCCATAACGATTTTGCGGAAGGCACCTGGGCTATTTACTCTCTGTGAGGGAGTGCCGGACTGTATGCTGCTATATATATATATATATATATATATATATAGGTGAAAAGGTGGTACTTAGCGCTACACCAAATGAGTGAAAATAAAGAGAGTCTTAGTCCAGAGACAGTGGTAATGTCCAATTTCTCTGTCTCCAATCCAAACTCCCTCTGACAGGGTGGCAGCCGTAATCCAGGTGACCGGTGTTCAGTCGGTCTGTTTTGATGGATGTAGAAAGAAGGTGAAAACAGCGCCTACTAGTGCAGAATATTAGGATCCTTCAAATGAAAACCTCCACCAGTTCAATAACACCCTTAGAAAAACGCAAGTACCATCATGAGTGGAGTTAACCACTTAATTAAATCGCACGCTCTCAAAATGGGAATTCCCGAACTGGATAGATTTCTCCCTTCAGCTCCAGAACCTCATGGTACTTCTAATGCTCAATGATCACCAATGAAAAGAAAGAAGGTAGCCGAAATAGTGTAATAAAGTTTTAACACCAGTTTAATTGTTAAAAACAAAGCAAATACCCGTACATCAAAATAATGTAAAAATAGCTTATCTAATGTGTAGTAGATACAGTTCGGTCTCTGTTCCTCAACGCGTTTCGTCCTTATGGCATATCAAGCCTGGACTTCATCAGGAGTTTTCATTTGAAGGATCCTAATATACTGCACTAGTAGGCGCTGTTTTCACCTTCTTTCTAGATATATATATATATATATATATATATATATATAAATACATACATACAAACATACATATATATCTCTACTATAGAATGGAACTTTAAACTACGTTGATAACCTCTCTTAGTGCCGCCAAATATCCCTGAATATATGTATATATGTATATATATACACACACACACATCTATAGATATATACATACATTCAATTCTATGTACTGCATGGTGTCAATTAAAATTTCTATTTACAAATGACACACACATACAGATACACACACACATACGACACACATACCCGAGCCATGTCACAGCAGCATGTAAGGAGTAGTAGAAGGAGCAGCAATTTCCAGCGCTTCTGTGGATAGACTGAGCTCTGCTGAAGAGAGCTCAGTGCAGAAGCGGCAGCTTCTGTGATCGCGATCGTGTTAGCGGTCGCGATCGCGGTTTGTACTGAGATGGAGACACAGCTGTCTCCGTCTCAGAAAAATGGAATTTGGCTGGTCAAGGGGGGTTTCTGGGTACTCAGAAACCCCCCCTGCGTGCGCCACTGATAGATATATACATACATTCAATTCTATGTACTGCATGGTGTCAATTAAAATTTCTATTTACAAATGACACACACATACAGACACACACACACACACACACACACACAACACACATACCCGGGCCATGTCACAGCAGCATGTAAGGAGTAGTAGAAGGAGCAGCAATTTCCAGCGCTTCTGTGGAAAGACTGAGCTCTGCTGAAGAGAGCTCCATGCAGAAGCGGCAGCTTCTGTGATCGCGATCGCGGTAGCGGTAGCGATTTGTACTGATTTGTACTGAGACAGCTGTCTCCGTCTCAGAAAAAAGGAATTTGGCTGGTCAAGGGGGGTTTCTGGGTACTCAGAAACCCCCCTGCGTGCGCCACTGCCCCTCACTATAATTGGGCAGGTAGTCTGCATCACAAAGTCTCTCACAAGCTGTCTCTGACCAGGGACGCTTTAACCTCCAGGTGGGCCCCCTCCTCTGCGCGGTGCAGTAGTCTCCGGTAATGTTAGTATTAAAATATGGGTGCAGGGCTTGCGGTGTGCCCCCCCCCCCCCCCTGGACCCAGGGGCCCGTGTGCACCTCACACATCATTGCACCCTTTATAGAAATGCCACTGTCTCTGACAGGTACAGTAAGGCAACACTAGCTGTGTCGGCGCTATTCACCATATACTGTATATACAAAGGTATATGTATGATAAAATACCACACCTACACCCATGTACATATATAACTATAGCAATATAAATATCAAATTATATACTTTATAAGAACCAATTTGTTCCAAAAATCACATAAAGCAGCGAAGGTATATTGGCTCACAAGAGAAAGTGCCCTTTGGGGACTCCACTTGCTGTCACAAATTGTTGTGAGTACGTGTGCATCGTTGCTGTGAGGCTGACAAGCGGGAGACGGAGGACGCTATATGCGGCGGCTGGAAGACGGGAGTTATCTCAGCTGTGAGGCGCCTGCGGTGCGCCGAGCCCCGGGTGCCAGACCTCATCCTCCAGTGTCAGAAGGCGGGTGTATCGCTGCTGTGAGGCTGATAAGTGGGAGATAGAGGACGATATATGCGGCGGTTGAGAGACGGGAGCTCCACCAGCTAAAGGCGCTTGCGGTGCGCCGAGCCCCGAGTGTCGGACCTCATCCTCCACACTAAAAGGACAGTTCTCCCACATAAAGAACTAACCCCGGTGTGAGCACACGGAAATTCCACGCATTGGTAAAAAATGTATTAATGTTCCACCGTATGTTGGGGGTAATTCCAAGTTGATCGCAGCAGGAAATTTTTTAGCAATTGGGCAAAACCATGTGCACTGCAGGGGGGGCAGATATAACATTTGCAGAGAGAGTTAGATTTGGGTGGGTTATTTTGTTTCTGTGCAGGGTAAATACTGGCTGCTTTACTTTTACACTGCAATTTAGATTGCAGATTGAACACACCACACCAAAATCTAACTCTCTCTGTAAATGTTATATCTACCTCCCCTGCAGTGCACATGGTTTTGCCCAACTGCTAACACAAATCCTGCTGCGATCAACTCAGAATTACCACCGTTATCCGATTCAAGGGACAATTTATAGCACACTATACGGGACTGTCCTATTCAGGAATCAAATAAGGATATGAGTATTACTACAATCTTCAGTGTAGTCTACTGTGGTCAATTACAGAAAATTAGATATATGATCCACCTCTTATGCTTAATTACTATTAATTTCATATTATTGAGGATTTTATATGCGCATATTAATTTTGATGGGATGTTATTATTATTATTGTTATTTTCCTTTATGTGATTGATTTTATAGATATTAAAAATATCATAAAGTATTTGATGTATTGAGTACATTCATGACCTGTTGCCTCAAATTGATTTTATTAGCACAAAGGGAATCAGTTTTTTTTTTGTTTTTTTTGTTTCAGGTACAGTAAGGCATCTCCTGGCCTACTCACACTCAAGGCTCGCTGGCCTGGCTTCTTCTCAGCAACATGTAGCTCAGTCCCAGAATTTGTTGTTCTCCCCGTCTCCTACAGGGTTAGACACGGGCCTCCTGGCCCTCAATGGCTTCTTAGCACAATGAGCTCTGACTGGCTTTCCCAACCCCACCTGGGCTGATCACACAGGACATAACCTGGCTTGACTGCAACAGTCTCTCAGACTGATTCTCCTCTGGAGCAGTTAAGTGCGCTCTTTCCTGTGTGAGCGTATCTCTCCTGCTGCACATAGAATACAAGTGTCAGTAATGCAATTTACCTTCATACTGCCACAAAGGCCATAAACCAAATGGCACCAACATACATATCTGGCATAATTTCCAAAACAAGCCTTCTGTACTACACGATCTGTGTCTCCTATTGACACTCATTGCCTTTTCCCAATTTCGATTGTAGTATTTATTTTAATACTGACATTTTAAGGCAACTCTTCAATGCACAAGACATTCTTCTAGCCTCTAAATTTCAAGCATTTACTGAAAACTGACCTAGGCAGGAAAGCTTACTAAATTCCAGAACCCCTCCTTAGCCTTCCTATAGCCACTTCCTTATACAGATCACACAAAACTTGCATGTGTTCTCTTTCTATGCATGAAGAACTCTCTGCTTACCGATCAACATTGCTGTGTTTGGATCATATAGTGGCATTAAGCACGTTTGACTCTTGCAGTCTGCCTGGATCAATATGCAATTTGAGGAACTTAGTTCATGTATGAAACTCTTATTGACCTATAAATCATAAACTTGTGGGATTTCGTGGAAAACGGAAGCTCCAATCCCGGGGATTGAGGAATCAGTGTTGAGCATCCTCAGGAAGCTCAGACGCTGCTCGGCTTCCTATTACCCAACTCGCCAGTGCAGCGTGACGTGCAGTGAGAGGTCACGCTGCGCCATCACACACCGCCGGGAGAATGAAGTAGATGTCTCCCACCCGCCCACCCCGGTGCTAAAGTGAGTTATGTGCGCGGGGCGGGGGGGGTGGCCACACAGGGAAACGCCAGTCCAGGGTATCCCAGGAATCCTGGGATTGACCATTTTTCATTCCTGTTACCCGGAGGTAAGAAGCAACTACAAGACTGGAGTGTTAGATTCAAAATAACATCAGGAGAATGGCCTGATTGCTAAGTACAGCGAATGTCCCCTGATAGTGGGGTCAGGGTTATTGGGTCCCTGCCGTTTTGCTTGTCAGAGGGAAGAGGGTAAATGTAAAAATATTATTACAATATTGTTCTTTTCTAAAATAGTAACTGTTATGAAAATACAAGGCAGCATTTCTGAATGAAAACTTTTACTACAAAAATATTCGTCATTTCGTGAGCTCATTTACTAACTGAGGGGACAGATTTACTAAGCCTGGTGAAGTGTTAAATTGCACGGTGATAAAATACTAGCCAATCACCTCCTAACTACCATGTCACCGGCTGGGTTTGAAAAATGACAGTTAGGAGCTGACTGGCTGGTGTGTTACCACCTTCCACTTTATCACTTCACCAGACTTAATAAATCTGCCCCACAGTCTCTGAAGTACAGTGGGTACAATCTCTAAAGATATCTCATCCACTAGGGGTATAGTATAAAAAATCTATACTGCCTAGAGAGACAGTCATTAGGTCAACCCCATATGGTCGACAGGGTCAAAAGGTTGACGTGGTCAAAAGGTCGATAGTTAAAAGGTAGACAGGGGGTACAATCGACAGGTACAAAAGGTTGACATGACAATGGTCGACACAAAAAAGGGCAACGCAATTTTTATGTGTGTCATTTCTATATTTAAACATATCTAAGCACAATCAGTGGAAAGGTGTACCCTCGCGAAAACTTTGCTCACCACGCTTCAGGCAGGTTACTATTCCCAATCGTAGTCTATCTGGATAGTAAATTAAGCAACACAAAATAACTATTCAATTTACATCTATTATACTACATAAGCTGAGATAAATCACAAATTAAATCAACCAACATTTAAAAAAAAAAAAGAATAAATCAGTGTGACCCCTTTATGCCATGCAATTATAATGTAAGTTATGCCATGAATTTAATGCAGGCTGGTGGAGATATATGTATATATATATTGTGACAAGAACACTGGGATAGTGTTTGAGGGCAGGTATGTTTGTCCCAGGTTCTTGTCTTACATGTATTAGAAAAATGAAAACTTCTAGGAATATGTTTTGTTTTGTTAGAACCTTTTCAGTTTGTTGGAAAAGCTGGGTAAGGGCCCTGTTGGGGCAAGTTCCAGACATTGGGCCCAGTTCGGGTCTTTGGCCTCACAGAAGGCTAATCAGGCTTTCAGCTGTGTAAGAGTGTTATAGAGCTGCTGGCCTGATTAGGGTGTGCAGACTGCCTGGGAAGACTGCAGGATCTCTGTGAGAGAAACACGCTTCCTGATACAAGTGAGCTATACAGTGTACTGGAGAACTCTGTGTTTTTTTGTTTAGTGACAGTTAGGAACATCTTGTGTTTAGTTAGTGCCGGACAGGCAAGGTATTTTCTTTTGCTGTTTGTTTTATTTTCTGTATAATAAAACTGGCTGGGGCCAGTTGTACCGGAAACTGGACTTGTGTGGTTCCTCAGCTGCTGCAGGCTGCCATTTATCCCAGGAAACGGCACCTTGTACCCTTACAGTGTTACAACTTGGTGGAGAATGCGAGCACTCCGTTCTGCGCATAAGTGAAAGCAGCAGCTTTGTGAGGCCTGCAGAAAACGGTGGTTTATGCAGATACAGCCCAGTGTGAAGTTACTGAGACTCGCCCTGAGGATTTGATATATGTCCTGGGTGAAAGCAGCTACAAAGCCGCCTGAAAAGTCTGTCGACATGGAGGAACTGCTCAAAGCCTTGCTGCAAGCTACAGCGGCTCAGCAGGAGGCCAACAGACAGCAGCAGGTGGCAATGGAGGAAAATTGGAGACTGCAGCGAGAGGCCTTAACAGAAGTGATGCAGAGCCTTGCAGCCCGGATTGGAGATATGGCCGTCAGTGCTCCGACCAGCTCTAGTTCTATACGGGCCAGTCACTTCCTGCAGAAAATGACAGAGGCTGATGATGTGGAGGCCTACTTGACCACGTTTGAAAGGACTGCCGAGCGTGAGAACTGGCCGAAAGCACAGTGGGCCAGTCTGCTGGCACCTTTTCTGTCAGGTGAGCCCCAAAAAGTGTACTTTGATTTAAGCCCTGCTGAGGCTCGGGACTATGATAAACTAAAGACTGAGATCCTGACCCGCCTGGGAGTCACGCTGTCTGTACGAGCACAACGGGTGCACCGTTGGGTGTACGCCATGGAGAAGCCTCCTCGCTCCCAGATGCACGACCTTATTCAGCTAACAAAAAAATGGTTACAGCCAGAGACATTAACTGGTCCCCAGATGGTTGAAAGAGTCGTCATGGACCGCTACTTGAGATCTTTGCCCATGGTCCTGCGCAAGTGGGTGAGCCATGGGAACCCGGGTACTGCTGACCAATTAGTGGACATGGTAGAGAGGTATTTGGCAGCAGAGGAACTACTGATGACCACCCAGCAACCCATAGATCTTCGACAGCGCCCTTCAGTAAAGACTGGTAAGACTGTTCCATGGGAAAACGTTGCTGGGCGGTTAAGAGAACGCAAGGCTGGAGAGACTGTAAATACTGACCCTGGAGACAGGCCAATGGGGCTAGAACGGTCTATGCTGCCCAAACGGGTTGATAATCGTGTGATTAAATGTTTTAGGTGTGGTATGCCAGGTCATGTTATTGTCAAAGGCATGCAATGTGATGCTGCCTTTGAATGTCGCAGAATGTCTTTCTTTGCTAGGTTAGCCTATACTGTGGTACCTTCACCTGAGCTGGAAAAACAAATGTGTGATGTGTTCTTAGAGGGTAACCGGGTAGAGGCCTTGCTAGATTCAGGAAGTTTAGTTACCCTCGTGAAAGCTGGGTTAGTGAACCCCTTAAAGGTCCAGCAAATACCTATTGGGGTAACTGCTGAAGTGAATATAGAAACTTGTTGTGGGTCAGCAATTGTTAAAGTAGGTCTGGTCCCCACCTTGGTGCATGAGGCCATAATAGTAAGGGATTTTCCTCATTTTTGGAAACTGTGGGAATCACGGTTATCAACAGATGTGAGAAGTAAAGAGCCAGTTGATAATACCGGTGATTTTATGGATGTACGTGTGTCTTCGGAACTTTCTGACCCTTTGCCTTTTGCTAGTTTGGCTGGGAAAGTGACAGATGGGGAGTCCAGTGAGGACCCTCTTGCTGGGAACAGAGACATAGTAGTTAGAACTGAAAGCGTGCCTGACCTGAAGGTAAAGAAGGATCTGTTTGCGTCTGAACAGTTAAAGGATCCTACCGTAATAAAGGCTAGAGAGAATGTTAAGGTTGTTAATGGGGAACCTGTGGTACAAGGTGACAGGGTTACGTATCCCCACATGGCCATCTGTAATGAGCTCTTGTACCACATTGTCAAAAGGGGTGAGGATGTGGTGGAACAGCTGGTAGTTCCCCAGCCTTATCAGAGAACGGTACTAGATTTAGCTCATAGTCACGTTACCGCAGGACATTTAGGGGCAGAAAAAACCACTGAAAGAGTTTTACAAAGGTTCTTTTGGCCAGGGGTTTATAAAGAAGTGTCTGAATATTGTTCTTCCTGTACTGAATGCCAGTATCATGCCCCTAAACCCCATTTCAGGAGCCCACTAGTTCCCATGCCTATTATAGAGGTCCCGTTTGACAGAATAGCCATGGATCTCGTGGGGCCCTTGTTAAAGTCTGCTCGGGGCCATCAGTATATCCTGGTAATTATGGACTATGCCACTCGATATCCTGAGGCTGTCCCTTTACGCACTATTACAACCAAGGCGATAGCTAGGGAGCTGGTGCAGGTTTTTAGTAGAGTGGGAATACCAAAAGAAATTTTGACTGACCAAGGTACTCCATTTATGTCAAGGATCATGAAAGAATTGTGCAAATTATTTAAGGTCACTCACCTCAGGACGTCCATCTACCATCCCCAAACTGACGGGTTGGTGGAAAGGTTTAATAAAACATTAAAAAGTATGTTAAAAAAGGTTGTTGAGAGAGATGGGAAAAACTGGGATTGTTTGTTGCCCTACTTGTTAATGGCCATCAGAGAAGTTCCTCAGTCCTCTACGGGGTTTTCTCCATTTGATTTGTTGTATGGTAGACACCCCAGAGGGCTGTTGGACATTGCCAAAGAGACGAGGGAAGGACAGCCCACTCCTTATAGAAGCGTTATTGAACATGTAACACAAATGCAGGATAGGATTGCAGCCGTGGTACCTGTTGTCAGAGAGCACATGGAACAGGCCCAAAGTGCTCAACAGAGGGTCTATAACCGGAGTGCCAAGATACGGGAATTTGCTCCTGGAGATAGAGTTCTTGTTTTGGTACCCACTGTGGAAAGCAAATTCCTAGCTAAATGGCAGGGTCCATTTGAGATTAGGGAAAAAGTGAATGAGGTTAATTACAAAGTATACCAGCCGGGAAAGAGAAAACCCGAACAAATCTACCATGTTAACTTAATCAAACCCTGGAAAGATAGGTTGTCTCTGTCAGCGGAGCCTTGCCCTTCGGTGTCTTCACCTCGGTTACATCCCGCAGTAAAGGTGTCAGAGACATTATCAGCTGATCAGAACAATCAGGTTAAAGAATTTCTCATCCAAAATAGGGAGAAATTTTCAGAGCTGCCTGGCCGAACGACCATAATAAAACATGACATTGTCACAGAACCAGGGGTCAGGGTTAATTTAAAGCCATATAGGATTCCTGAAGCTCAGCGAGAAGCTGTTTCTAAAGAAGTTAAAACCATGTTAGAACTTGGAGTCATAGAGGAATCTAACAGTGAGTGGTCCAGTCCGATAGTGCTCATCCCGAAGCCCGACGGTAGCATACGCTTCTGTAATGACTTTCGTAAGTTAAATGAGGTGTCCAAGTTTGACTCATACCCCATGCCCCGTGTGGATGAGCTTATAGAAAGGCTGGGAACAGCCAGGTTTCCCACCACGTTGGACCTGACCAAAGGTTACTGGCAAATACCTTTATCTGATAGCGCAAAAGAAAAAACAGCCTTTTCGGTTCTGGAGGGGCTGTACCAGTATAAGATGTTACCCTTTGGGTTGCATGGGGCTCCAGCAACCTTTCAACGGGCGATTGGATAAAATTTTGAGGCCCCATAGAAAATATGCAGCTGCCTATTTGGATGATGTGGTAATTCACAGTACAGACTGGGGGTCCCATTTGGTTAAAGTACAAGCAGTACTGGACTCAATCAGAGAGGCAGGGTTAACTTCTAACCCAAAGAAGTGCTGCCTCGCAATGGAGGAGGTCAAATACTTGGGCTTCACCATAGGCAGAGGTCTGATTAGGCCCCAATTGAATAAAATTGATGCTATTCAAAACTGGTCTCGTCCAGTGAATAAAAAACAGGTAAGGGCTTTTTTGGGAATAACTGGGTACTATAGACGGTTTATTCCCAATTTTGCGACCACAGCGGTGCCGTTGTCAGACCTTACCAAAGGGAAGCAGTCAAATATGGTGAAGTGGAACCCTGATGCAGAAAAAGCGTTCCAAGCGTTAAAAGTGGCTTTGTGTTCACAACCGGTGTTGATAACACCAGATTTTTCAAAAGAATTTGTGGTACAGACAGATGCCTCAGAGGTAGGGATAGGCGCTGTGCTGTCCCAAACCAGAGATGGGGACGAACACCCTATCATTTATTTGAGTAGGAAACTCAATGAGCATGAAAAAAGGTATGCCATTGTGGAAAAGGAGGCTTTGGCCATTAAGTGGGCACTAGATACCTTGAGATATTACCTCTTGGGTAGACAATTCAGACTAGTGACGGATCACGCCCCTTTAAAATAGATGGATGTAAATAGAGGCAAGAATGCTCGTGTAACTAGATGGTTTCTAGCGTTGCAGGATTTTAAGTTTACTGTCGAACATAGACCGGATACACAATTGGCCAACGCAGATGCATTGTCCCGCATCTTCTGTTTGGGGGCTACAAGTGTTCTGGCCCCTAGGTCGAAACAGGGGAGGGGGATATGTGACAAGAACACTGGGATAGTGTTTGAGGGCAGGTATGTTTGTCCCAGGTTCTTGTCTTACATGTACTAGAAAAATGAAAACTGCTAGGAATATGTTTGGTTTTGTTAGAACCTTTTCAGTTTGTTGGAAAAGCTGGGTAAGGGCCCTGAAAGAGAGATGGGGCAAGTACCAGACATTGGGCCCAGTTCGGGTCTTTGGCCTCACAGAAGACTAATCAGGCTTTCAGCTGTGTAAGAGTGTTATAGAGCTGCTGGCCTGATTAGGGTGTGCAGACTGCCTGGGAAGACTGCAGGATCTCTGTGAGAGAAACACGCTTTCTGATACAAGTGAGCTATACAGTGTACTGGAGAACTCTGTGTCTTTTTGTTTAGTGACAGTTAGGAACATCTTGTGTTTAGTTAGTGCTGGACAGGCAAGGTATTTTCTTTTGTTGTTTGTTTTATTTTCTGTATAATAAAACTGGCTGGGGCCAGTTGTACCGGAAACTGGACTTGTGTGGTTCCTCAGCTGCTGCAGGCTGCCATTTATCCCAGGAAACGGCACCTTGTACCCTTACAGTGTTACAATATATATATATATATATTAGTGATGAGCGGGTTCGGTTCCTCGGAATCCGAACCCCCCCGAACTTTACCCATTTTACACGGGTCCGAGGCAGACTCGGATCCTCCCGCGTTGCTCGGTTAACCCGAGCGCGCCCGAACGTCATCATCCCGCTGTCGGATTCTCGCGAGATTCATATTCTATATAAGGAGCTGCGCGTCGCCGCCATTTTCACTCGTGCATTGGAGATGATAGGGAGAGGACGTGTGCAGCGTTCTCTCAGTTGTGTTCAGTGTGCTGCAAATATCTGTGCTCAGTGTGCTGCAAGTATCTGTGCTCAGTGTGCTGCAAATATCTGTGTACTGCAAATATCTGTGCTCAGTGTGCTGAAGTGAAAATATCTACGTTCTCTGCCTGAAAAACGCTCCATATCTGTGCTGCATTGTAGTATATAGTAGGAGGACAGTGCAGAATTTTGCTGACAAGTGACCACCAGTATTATATCAGTACGGTACAGTAGTCCACTACTCTACCTACCTCTGTGTCGTCAAGTATACTATCCATCCATACCTGTGGTGCATTTAAGTTTTGCGCAGTATATATATAGTAGCAGGACAGTGCATAATTTTGCTGACCACCAGTATATAATATATAGCAGTACGGTACAGTAGTCCACTGCTCTACCTATCTCTGTATCGTCAAGTATACTATCCATCCAGTGACCTTGGTGCACCTCTTTTTTTCTTTGCATCATGTGCTGTTTGGGGACTATTTTTTGAAGTGCCATCCTGTCTGACACTGCAGTGCCACTCCTAGATGGGCCAGTTGTTTGTGTCGGCCACTTAGGTCGCTTAGCTTAACCATCCAGAGACCTTGGTGCACCTCTTTTTTTCTTTGCATCATGTGCTGTTTGGGGACTATTTTTTGAAGTGCCATCCTGTCTGACACTGCAGTGCCACTCCTAGATGGGCCAGTTGTTTGTGTCGGCCACTTGGGTCGCTTAGCTTAACCATCCAACGACCTTGGTGCACCTCTTTTTTCTTTGCATCATGTGCTGTTTGGGGACTATTTTTTGAAGTGCCATCCTGTCTAACACTGTAGTGCCACTCCTAGATGGGCCAGGTGTTTGTGTCGGTCACTTGTGTCGCTTAGCTTAACCATCCAGCAACCTTGGTGCACCTCTTTTTTTCTTTGCATCATGTGCTGTTTGGGGACTATTTTTTGAAGTACCATCCTGTCTGGCACTGCAGTGCCACTCCTAGATGGGCCAGTTGTTTGTGTCGGCCACTTGGGTCGCTTAGCTTATCCATCCAGCGACCTTGGTGCACCTCTTTTTTTCTTTGCATCATGTGCTGTTTGGGGACTATTTTTTGAAGTGCCATCTTGTCTGACACTGTAGTGCCACTCCTAGATGGGCCAGGTGTTTGTGTCGGCCACTTGGGTCGCTTAGCTTAACCATCCAGCGACCTTGGAGCACCTCTTTTTTTCTATGCATCATGTGCTGTTTGGGAACTATTTTTTGAAGTGCCATCCTGTCTGACACTGCAGTGCCACTCCTAGATGGGCCAGGTGTTTGTGTCGGCCACTTGGGTTGCTAAGCTTAGTCATCCAACAACCTCGGTGCAAATTTTAGGACTAAAAATAATATTGTGAGGTGTGAGGTGTTCAGAATAGACTGTAAATGAGTGGAAATTATGGTTATTGAGGTTACTAATACAATGGGATCAAAATGACCCCCAAATTCTATGATTTAAGCTGTTTTTGAGGGGTTTTTGTAAAAAAACACCCGAATCCGACAAAAAATTTTCAGGGAGGTTTTGCCAAAACGCGTCCAAATCCGAAACACGGCCGCGGAACCGAATCCAAAACCAAAACACAAAACCCGAAAAATGTCCGGTGCACATCACTAATAATATATATATATATATATATATATATTGTCAAAGTCGAAAAATATAGCGACCTATGATGCCTTGTACTAACCCCATGCGCTTGCCCGCTGCACGTGCACATTCTCTCCTGTGCGTGCGCATATTCGCAGTTGCGTGACGACGCCTCCACGGTCGTGCGCTCAGGCGCGTGGTATGTGCATTTACGGTAGAGTTTGTGTGCGTCTGGCGGGCGACTCGATCGTTACATAGTTAATCCAAATAGTGTATTTTATAGGTTATGGTCCCCTTAATAATATCAATAAGTTTGTTTAGTGTAACTGGTTCATGGACAGAGAGATCCCTCTTTACATGATACGAAGGGTCAGACAGGCTTTGAGCAATGGTGTTTAGTATGCAACGGAAGAGTATATTATTAGTAACATTCCGGTGTTGGTTTGAAAGAGATTAATCGCTCCTGCGAAGTTATGTTTATAAGAAGTTTATGGACATTTACTGTATTTGCAGTTCATTATCCATGCGGCGGGAATCCTGAGATTCCCTCCCACCTGAGCAACTTGAAATAGTCGCAACCCACCTGTTCGAATCAACCTATGACCTTTTGTTATAATGTGAAGACAGATTCCTGTGTCCAATGAACAATGAGATTGTAGGACCCTTTGTAGTGTACTGTATGTAGTGTATATAAGAACAGCCAGCCAGGGCCAGCTCAGTCTACTCTCCACAACGGTTTTCATCATTGACTAACTAGAGAGCTGGTTCCAGGACTGCGCAGCGATCATTCCCCAGTGTGTAAGTTATTCTCTGTAACCAACTTATTCTCTGTTTGTATTTGCCATATTCTCTCTCTCTATCTCTCTGTTATTGTTTAGGATTAAGACGCTGTTGTATATTGTATATTTTCAGTTATTCTGTTTAGGTGTTTTATGTTAGTACTGTAGTGTATAAGCTGTTAACTGTTTTCCCCTTTTTACATAGCTAAATATCGTTAGTAAAGGTGTTGGAACCTCAGCAAGGTGTCTATGTTTCTTTAGCTAGTATAGAGGGTTTCTGAGAGTCTCAATCGCTCAATCAGCTTTTATGTAATAGAGGTGAATCAGCGTTACATTGTGTTAACATTACAAGACCAAGGTTTACAGTATAAGCTTAGCCTTTCAGTGTGTTGCATACAAGGTTTACTGTGTGTCATCCTGTGAGCGTCTGCGCCGCTCGTGTTCCTCTTGTGGGCACAGCGTCCGCTACGCTAGTAGCGTAGCATTACGGTACTCGGGCCGCCTATAGCGTGCTCGATACCCAGCGTAAGCCGTGAGCGAACGTGCCGCTCGTGCATCTCGACCACGGCCTAGCGTCTGCTACGCTAAGTGCGTACCATTACGGTACCCCGTACGCCCATTGCGTACTGAGTCTCTTACCAAATATATAGTGAATGTTATAAGATAAATAATTAGCTTTATCAATTGGCGGCTCGTCCGTCCTCCACATATCCGCTCTAGCGAACACAAGCAGACTTTATCTGTCAGCAAAGGGCGGGAAGGTAGTATCCCTTCGTATCCGTGTTGGTGGTGAGGGATACGGTAGTGCTGACTAGATAAGCGTCTGCATCGCTACGCTGTAGGAGTGCTGGTGGAATCCGGAACCGGAAGGTAAGAACAGTACGCTATCGTCTTTTAAAACTGTTTTATTTCTGTTTGGTACACATTGCGTACGCAACACACGCACACACCTGCATTTTTCATTTGTGTAATTTCACATCTCGCCTTCCTGTTTGCCATTTATCATTGATAACGTGCTGAGAAAGATTTGTTGCTATTGGTAGTTAAATGTAAAATTAATACGTAAGGGAGTAATTTGTAAAACACGCACACGGCTTTGCCTAAGATACAAGGAAGTTCTGTGTGGTGTTCAGTAAATGATTACAGTTAAATATCATTTGCATTGATAGAAACGTGTTACTTGTGTTACTGTGGACGTGTCTGGCCTGTGTACACGTGTCCCTAACAAAGGGCGGGACAAGCGTACGCGACGCAAGGGCTTACACACGTAGCGTATATTACGCAACGGAGCGTATGGGTATGCCCACGTAATACAAATCACACGATAGCATTGTTTTAGTAGGCGATACGGAAGCAACGCGATAATAACGCAAGTCAATCTCAGTGTCCTAAATTTTAGCGTAATAAATCCTTCTCTAGTTGTAACTCCTTTGGGACTAGACTGCGATACTGAATGAAAGGGATTTCTGTACAGAAACGAAAGTAAAGAGTATATGAGGTGAAAAAGTGTGTGTATATATATAAGTTTCTCATTTTTGGTTGGAACCCCCGGAAGTCGAGTTCTCGTGAGGTACATCCGTGAAAGTGACAGCGCGTGGTGGCTTGGGAGGCATCCCTTGTTAAATATTAAATAAGAGCATTAGAGTATAGCAGATTAGGAGGTCTACTGTAGACACAGACCAGGAGGTCACGGACCAGGAGGTCCAGAGACAGACCAGGAGGTCTAGGTACAGCAGACTAGGAAGTCCGCTATAGATAAAGTCAAGAAGCACAACTCCAGGAGGGTTGGTGCGGTACCCATATAGGCCATTAAGCTCTGGCTGAAGGAATTCGCAGCCACAATTTTCGATTCCGTTGGTCGTTCCGCACATAAGATTAGTTGCTTATGTGCAGTACGATTGTACCGCATGTAATTGTGTGCATTAGTTTGTAACTTGACCCAGTACCATTTGCGTACGCTAGAGGGGTCATAAACGCTATTTGTACATTCTAACGTGATTTGTGTCAATTTTTTTATTTTAAGGGAGGTTCGCTGGTCACTCAGGAATTCTCTAACAACCGATACTTGCTGGGGACGGGTAACCTACTCCCACAACGCCCCAGTAAATAAAGGTTCATAGGGGCCCTAGGTTGGGTACAGCAGCTCTGAGTCAGTGATTGAAGTACTGGCCAACGTGGGCGAGAAGTGAGTGAAAGCACTCGGTCAAACTTTCACCGTCGGCCTACCCCGGACATCTTGGTTTTTGTAAGGGTTCGCTGAAGACCCTGATTTGAAGGTCAGAGGTAGTGAAAGCAACACCTGCAAAGATGGGGGCCAGTTGTTCAGGTAGGGGGCGATCAACCTTGGTTCAGGTTGATTTAGTAAGCCGGCCAATAGGGTCGGCAAGGTATATCATGTGTGAGAAATACGGTTCACACACAGAGGTTTTGTGCGATGAATGGGAAAGAATGACTGTGCATGACGGGGAAAAGTTCCCACGGGTAGGCAGTTTTAGCCCCGAGGTGTTACAAAATCTAAGGAGAAGGATATGTCTCATTAAATCTGCAAAGAGACGGATCAAACATTATGATTATTTACAATTATGGCAACAGGAAGGTGAAATACAAAGAGGATTGGCTCAAGCGGCTGGATCTAACCCTATCAGGAAACTGATAGCCACCGCACCACCACCACCATACATAACAGGAGAGAAAGTGGTTACAGAGAATGGCACACTGGTGTATGATAAACATGCACTTAGTAACTGTATAGATGTTAAGAATAATGTAACTAAGATTGTTGATGCTAATACTAACCCGTGCAAGCTGTACCCTGTTTTAAACTTTCCCCAGGATTGTGACCAAGAGGATGAGCCCACAACAATATCGGCACTCTCTCTAGCAGCCACCATAGCAGAAACAACAGTGGGCACGGCCCAACCAGTAAGAGCAGTATCAAAGGCCCCTAGTGGAGGGACAGGTGAGGTCGTATCAACTGGTAAGTACGGCACTGTACACTATGCTGAAACCATTACACCACATGTGGTAGAATCTACTCAGAATGATGTTATTGTACTTAATCCCGTTAGGGTAATTGCAGTCCCAAATGGGAAAACTGACACTTCAGGAGTCACTCCTGTCAGAAACATCGCCATGCACTGCCCCTTTTCTCGAACGGAATTAAGATCAATGGTGTCTGAATTCCCTGATCCTAGGAAAGATCTAGTTGCAAGCCAGAAGTACATTAGAGAGCTAGAAAATACTGTGGAGCCCAATAACAAAGATTGGCGGACATTGCTGAGGGCATGTTTACCCTCCAATGTCGACTCAGCGAAATTTATAGCTGACTGTAGACTAGATGAAGAGGTACCCCTTACTGAGGAGTACAATCAAGATAATGTGAAAAGAATTAATTTACAGCTAGGAGTATATTTCCCAGCTGTTGCTAAATGGAACAAAATTTTCTCCATCAAGCAAAAAGAGGGAGAAATAGCTGCTGATTATTTTCATCGGGCACTGCAGGAAATGGCTAAGTATACAGGGATAGAAGACATTAAGACAAATGTGAATCATAGAGAAGTAGCAGTATCTGTGTTAATGGATGGTTTAAAGGAAGTATTGAGGACGAGGGTACAGACCACCCAACCATGTTGGCGAGGTTTGTCGGTGGCTACTTTGAGAGAGGCCGCTATTGATCATGATCGGAACATCACCAGACACAGGGAGTCGCAGAGTGATAAGCTGATGGCCGTAAGTATACAGGCCCTTACCACAAGGCCAACTCAGCATAAGTCTCAGACCCCTGTGGGTAAGTCAAATGTGATAACTTGTTATTACTGTCATAAAGAGGGACATTTTGCATGAGACTGTAGATTGAAAAATGCACAAAAATCATATCAACCCCCTAGACAACGACATGACACACGAAATTGGGATCAAGGACCGCAGAGACGGAGTTATGAGCCACACGCAGGGTAAACAAAAAGGTATCCCCCAAGAAGAGACTGGCAAGTCTCTGATAGTTCCCATTTACCCCCTCCACAGGTAATAGCTGCCAGCGCAATGCAGGGAGGTCACCACATACAATAGGGGTGGGGCCACACCTGTAGTTTGCAGCCAGTGAAATTAATTGCGAGCCTTGGAAGTGAACCCGAGGTCACAATTGATGTAGCTGGTAAATCTCTAAATTTCCTTGTAGATACGGGGGCGGCCAAGTCAGTGATAAATTCGACCGTGGGCATGAGAACCACTGGTAAAACAATTCCAGCCATGGGAGTAACAGGAGTAGTACAGCACTACCCTTTAAGCAAACCTGCAGAGATTACGATAGGGCCTTTGCATACCAAGCATTCTTTTCTGCTGGCTGCATCGGCTCCGACTAATCTCCTAGGGAGAGATTTACTGTGCAAAATGGGATGTGTCATGTATTGTACTCCTGAAGGTGTGTTCTTGGACATACCCGAAAACCACGCTCAGGAAGTGCAGGATATGCTAGACTCCCCAACAAGATTAATGTCACACACTGTTATTGTAAATAGGTGTCCGTCCAAGGTAGAGGAAATGATTTCCCAGATACCGGAATCACTTTGGACAAAGGATGGACAAGACACTGGATTAATGGCAAACGTAGCCCCAGTAGTTGTACAAGTAAAAGATGGTAGGATAGCTCCAAAAATCCCACAATACCCTCTGAAGCCAGAGGTGTAGTTAGGAGTTTACCCTGTAATAGAGCGCTTGCTACAACAGGGCATTCTGGTAAGGACGTCCAGCACTGCCAATAGTCCCATCTTCCCTGTTAAAAAGAGTGGGGGGAGGGGTTACAGATTAGTGCAGGATCTAAGAGGGATCAACAAAATAGTTGAGAGTCAATTCCCCGTAGTGCCAAATTCAGCTGTCATCCTTATGCAAATCCCTCCCACTGCCAAATTTTTCACTGTGATTGACCTCTGCTCCGCCTTCTTCTCGGTACCTCTGCACCATGACAGTCAATACTTATTCGCATTTACATACAGAGGAGTTCAGTACACCTGGACTCGCTTACCACAAGGTTTCATTGACAGTCCAAGTATTTTCTCACAGGCCTTGCATGATTGTTTACAGTCTTTTCAACCTGAGAGTGGATCAATATTAATACAGTACGTGGATGACCTACTGCTGTGTTCAAATTCACTTGAATCGTCCCTGAGAGATACGAAACAACTCCTGTTTCATCTTTCAGACACCGGACACAAGGTTTCCAAAGATAAGTTACAATTATGCCAGACCAGGGTGAAGTATTTGGGACACTGTCTGACACAAGGACTGAGACACCTCACCGCTGATAGAATTCAAGCAATTCGTGACATGACCCTGCCACAAACCCAGCAACAGATAAGAACGTTTTTAGGAATGTGTGGGTATTGCCGTAACTGGATCCCAGGGTTTTCTATACTGACCCTGCCTTTGCAGGAGATGGTCTCATCAAACAAACCTGATCGGATTTCGCACACAGACGAGTCTGAGATGGCATTTGAGAGACTTAAACAGTGCCTAACGCAGGCACCAGCATTAGGCATTCCAGATTATGGAAAACCCTTTGAGCTGTACGGAACAGAGAGTGCTGGGTGCGCGGCAGGTGTCTTAACCCAGAAGCATGGTGATGCCAGCAGGCCGGTAGCCTACTATAGCGCTCAGCTAGACACGGTAGCGCGATCCCTCCCCACATGCTTGCGAAGTGTTGCAGCAATAGCATTGCTAGTAAGTAAAAGCAAAGATGTAGTGCTAGGACACAACCTCACAATTCATACACCACATGCAGTGTCAGCTTTACTGAATTCTGCCCAAACCAGACATGTCTCATCAGCGCGGTTTACAAGATGGGAATTGGCATTAATGGCCCCGGTAAACATCACCATAAGGAGATGCAGCACATTAAATCCTGCAACATATCTCCCAGGTGTGCCTGGACAGGCACAAAGGGTGGAGGATGAGAGTGATAGTGAAGGAGGATTTAGTAAGGAAAATGACACACATGATTGTATGGAATATTTGACCCAAAATTTCACGGCAAGGCCTGACATCAGTGACAACCCACTGGAAGATGTAGATTTTACTTTCTACACTGACGGCAGTTGTCACAGACAGACGGACTCGGGAGACTTGTGTACTGGATACGCAGTCGTAGATGACCAAGGTATCATAGAAGCGGAACCCCTAGGCCCACCACACTCAGCACAAGTTGCTGAACTGGTTGCCCTTACCAGAGCATGCGAATTGGCTAAAGGCAAGTCAGCCAATATCTACACAGATTCTAGGTACGCCTTCGGAGTAGTCCATGATTTCGGGGCCCTATGGCGCCTCAGAAATTTCATGACGGCAGCTGGCACACCTGTAGCGCATGCAGCCCACATCAAAAGACTTCTAACAGCAATACAAGAACCCGACAGAGTGGCTGTTATCAAGTGTAAAGCTCACACGTATAGCCAAGACCCGATATCACTTGGTAACAGCCGAGCAGACGAAGCTGCTAAATCAGCAGCCAGTACCCCCATACAAACAGACAGCACACAACTGATGGTATTTAATACTGTAAACACACAGAAATTATATGAAATGCAAAATTTGTGTTCACCACAAGAAAAGGCAGTTTGGAGGTCAAAAGGATATGGCCAGGAGTCCTCAGGACTCTGGACAGGGTAAGCCAGTGGCACCCAGAGCATACCTTCCAAGTCTAGCGGAAGCGGCACATGGGCTGACTCATCTAGGCAAAGAAGGAATGTGTAAGTTGGTAAGAGCTTATTGGTGCGCCCCAGGATTTTCTTCTCATGCGGGTAAAAGAGCGATGACATGTCTCACCTGCTTGAGGAAGAATATCGGAAAGGCAATACCAACAGAGCCATCCCATATCCCTCCTACAGATGGCCCTTTCCAGGTAATACAAATTGATTTCATACAATTGCCACCTTGTAGAAATTTAAAGTATGTATTGGTTTGTATTGACGTGTTCTCAAATTGGGTTGAAGCATTTCCCGCGGCCACAAATACCGCTGTGTTTACTGCAAAGAAAATTGTGCAGGAATTTGTGTGTAGGTACGGTATCCCTAGAATCATTGAGAGTGATAGGGGTACCCATTTTACAGGTGAAGTTTTTCAAGTAATGTGTAAATTGATGGGAATTAATAGTAAGCTGCACACTCCGTACCGCCCCCAGGCGAGTGCGAAAGTGGAAAGAGTAAACAGCACTATTAAAAACAAATTAAGCAAGGTAATGGCTGAAACAGGATTGTTGTGGCCCGAAGCTTTGCCAATCGTATTATACAGCATCAGAACCACTCCCAGGTCCCCTCTTAATCTGTCTCCGTTTGAAATTCTGTTTGGTCGACAACCCCATGTTATGATTAACCCCCAGGATGATTTGAAATGTAACAATGAAGTAACTGTAAAGTATTTGGTTAAGATGAGTAAGCAATTGAGGAATCAGAATGATAATCTAAAGTTGGTGATTCAAGATTTGCCAGACAGTAATTGTCATGACATTGAACCTGGGGATTATGTAATGATACAGAATTTTCTACGCTCAGGTTGCCTTATTGACAGATGGGAAGGACCATATCAAGTCTTATTGACCAGCACGACAGCATTGAAGGTTGCCGAGAGAGAGACTTGGGTCCATTCGTCTCATTGTAAAAAGGTTGCTGACCCAGAGAGGTCCCGTGATAAAGAACAGATGGTAGAGGTTGTATCACTAGAGTGTCTGTTCCGGGAAGGTTGAGACGACACCTGAGCGCTGAGAATAATAAGACCAGAGGCGTTTGTCGAGCCAGATTTCTTTTTCCCTTTTGTTATTTTCTCCAGTTCCCATCTCCCTCCTATTTTCCTCCCCCCTTCTTATTTTTCTCCTTTTCCTCCTGTAAGATGGACTCGCCCCAAGAGACTGTGATCCGGATTTTCCTGTTGACCATGATGTTGACCAGAGCAGTTTGTTTCGGTGAGAGTACCATGGAGGTCGAGAAAGGATCTGGAATGGGTTCTGATGACCAGGATGGAGGCGTAGTTTTCCAAGAGCAACATAATCACAGAGTAAAGGCGAGTATCAGAAAACGATCTGGTAGCATTGACAATAGAAGGAATTGTGAAGGATTGTTAGCTGAAGAGAACTGCATCTGTAGGCATTGTGACAATATAGTTGAGGATGGGTGCATCAAGAAATGTCAGTCCAGTTTTAATGTCTACATGGACCGGCATCCATTGAGTGACTATCACTCTTTAGTGGGTAAAGTGTTAAACCAGACAGACTGTTGGGTATGCTCTCAAGTACCTCAAGGTCATAGCAAATCAGGACTAGTACCATTCCCTTTAACTGTAGGAGAGGTACTTGAGTTAAGTGGTGGGAGGCCGGTGGACAAGAGGTTTAATATCTCTAGTCCTCCTAGTTTGAAGCTCCACCAGTATCATGTGGATAAGTCCTTAGTATGCTTTAACATTTCCAATCCCCGAAAGCCGGGAAATTGGGAAGTGTCATGGAGTAATCAAACCATGACATTTTCATATAGAGCCGATAGAATGCCCATAGACACAGAGCTTATACGCCAGATAGCCAACAGTGGAAAATATTTCCGGTATAGGTACACTCTAGGAAGTAGGACCATGCGAGTTGGAGAAGTAACACCAGGATACTGTGCACATATCGTCCAACCTGATACGTGTACTAGACAGATGGGAGAGTTAGGGTTAGGAGATTTCACATGGAAAATTTGTAACATGGTTATGTCATACTCCGTCCCATATGTTCTCCCCGATGATGCATATTTCATATGCGGGAGAAAGGCGTATAAGTGGCTTGCCCCAAACTCAGAGGGATTGTGTTACATTGGAAAAGTACTGCCTGAAGTAATGACTGTATCCCATAACAAAATGAAAGACATTCACCGCGGTGCCCAAGCTCCTTATACTCACACTCATTACGAGCATGTCGTTAAACGGCACCTGATAGAGAGGACAGAGCATCCGGCCTCTGATCTGATCCATGAATCCACCGGGATTCAATTCCTACTCGCGTTAGATATCACTCGTACCGCCAGAGGAGTGATAAATTATAGATATATATCTGCGATTGCAAACTTGTTAGACAATATCACCGAAATGTATGACGACACGTTCAGGTACAGTGGGAGAGAGTTACAAGCCTACAAAACAGAGCTGGTTCAGCATAGGATGATTCTCAATTATCTCACAGCAGTGACAGGCAGGTATTGTGTTACCCTAGCAACTCAGCATGGAGTAAAGTGCTGCACGTATATTACAAACAGCACTGAGGACCCGGCCGAGGTCATAGACCAAAAGATGGATGACATTTTGCAATTGAAGTGGGAGTTTCGAAGGAAACACAATCTCACACTCGCTGCTGTGGGTAATGAGCTGACCAGTTGGGTGTCATGGTTGAACCCACGAAATTGGTGTTATGCACACCAGTGCCTGCAGGAAAGTACTGGTGTCAGAACTGTTATGCACTCCAGTGTCTGCAGGAATGTACTGGTGTTTGAACTGTTATGCAAAACAGATGGACTCACAGACAAACTGGGGGATATGACATAATGTACACAGAAGGTGATAGGGTAACAAAATACACACAAAGTGAACAGAGAAGCCCAGAGGCTAAGGAACTGGGTATCTCCCTTGTATTAGAACTGCTCAGATGGAAAAGCAAGATGTTGTGTTTTAATACGTAGAGAACCCGAAATGCTGTTGCTAAGGGCAACAGCAAAACCCTAAAGGGTTACCAACGGGTGTGGCAGTAAACTCCTTGGTCAGAGATGGAATGATAGACACAAGGAGAATCTCCACAATCCTAATTCTCACTTGCAGTGCACAGGTTTTAGCTTACTGCCACTAAACTGACCCCTGACACCTAGCACAGTGAGACAGGATTAGACAGGCAAGTCTTAGAATACAGCCGCAAACTTGCTAAGTTCACAGAGTAGTAACAGAACCCCAGCAAGCTAAACGACTGACTCCAGTCTTACTGCTAGGTCTGGATTGGCAGAGTGTAATACCAAATCCCCAGGCCTATTTGCAGTAAGCAACAAACAAATACAAAGCTACACAGTACTGGCTAACTTTCATGAACTGACTAACCAACAAAGATTCAGCAGCATCTGCTTACCCTGAAAAGAGGCCTTATAAAGCAGGTGCTGTCCACGCCCCACTCAGACCTCACAGACTGTGAGCACAAAAACCAGCACCGGATCCCCTGCCGTGCACCGAGCCTATAACCACTGCACAGCAAAAGACCCGAACCGGAGTATCAGCTGCGCTCAGGTTACTCCACTAGCACTTGTCTCCCGGTTGCCATGACGACGTGGCAGCACAGGGCAGGAGACCCTAACAGTACCCCCCCTCTGACGAGGGGTCAAAGAACCCCTACCACCGGGTTTATCGGGGAACTGCGAGAAGAAAGAGCGTATCAGTCTGGGGGCATGAAGATCACAACTGCGCACCCACGACCGCTCCTCCGGGCCATACCCCTTCCAGTGCACCAAAAATGACAGCCGACCCAGAACCACCTTGGAGTCAAGAATCCTTTCAACAACAAACTCCCTCTGGCCACGTATCAGAAGAGGGGAAGGTCTTCCACTGGAAGAAGGATTACTAATCGCCCGTTTTAAAAGGGAACAATGAAATGTTTTATTGATACCCAAAGAACGGGGCAGATCTAACTGAAATGCCACCGGATTGATAACCCTGGTGATCTTATAAGGGCCGATGAACCGGGGCCCTAACTTATGAGATGGCTGTCTCAACTTCAAATTCTTGGTAGACAACCAGACGAAGTCTCCTAATTTGAAGCTGCAGGGTCTTTTCCGCTTATCAAAAACCCTTTTGGTCACTAATGACACAGACACAAGGGCTTTCTTCACTTTCCGCCAAATACCTCTAAGGACCGAAACCACAGAGGAACCACCAGGCGTGGAGTCCAGGGGGTCAAAAGAATTGGCCTTAGGATGATGCCCATACACACAAAGGAAGGGAGAGATCCCTGTAGCAGAGTGAGCCGCGTTGTTATAGGCAAACTCCGCCATGGACAGATGAGCAACCCAGTCAGTCTGACACTTGGAGACATAACACCTGAGGAACTGCTCCAAGGACTGGTTCACCCTTTCAGTCTGCCCATTAGACTGCGGATGGTAGCCTGACGACAAGCTGACAGAAATCTGGAGATCGGAACAAAATGCCCTCCAGAATTTGGCCACAAACTGGGATCCGCGGTCAGAGACCACATCAAGTGGCAACCCGTGGAGACGCACAACATGCAGCATAAATAATTCAGACAGGCGTCTGGCTGATGGCAGCCCAACCAGTGGAACGAAGTGCGCCATCTTCGAAAACCTGTCAACGACAACCCAGATGGCTGTCATCCCCGAGGATTTGGGCAAGTCCACCACAAAATCCATTGAAATGTGGGTCCATGGCTTAGATGGGATAGAGAGTGGATGTAATGGGCCAACAGGAACCCCTCTAGGAGTCTTATTTCGGGCACAGATGTCACATGCCCGAACCCACTGATCCACATCCTTAGCCACCGAGGGCCACCACACCGCCCTAGATAGCAACTCCCGAGTTCTGGCAATACCCGGGTGACCTGCCGACTTCTTGGCATGGAATTCCAGGAACACTCGCTGTCTTAACCTAGGAGGCACAAACAAAAGACCTACCGGAAGGTCTGGAGGAGCCTGCTCCTGTGCTCTAAGGACTAATGATAAGAGGTCCTGGGTAATGCCCACTTTAATACATGATGGGGAAACAATGGGCAACGGCTCCTCGGTGGTCTCCTGGATTGGAGCAAAACTCCGCGAGAGCGCATCAGCCTTGATGTTTTTTGACCCAGGGCGATATGCTATCAAAAAATTAAAGCGAGCAAAAAACAAAGCCCATCGTGCCTGCCTGGCATTGAGACGCTTCGCTGACTCTAAATATGCCAGATTCTTATGGTCAGTGAGAATTGAGACCACAAACTTAGCCCCCTCAAGCCAGTGTCTCCACTCCTCGAGTGCATCCTTAATAGCCAACAATTCCCGGTTACCCACGTCATAATTCATCTCGGCAGGCGAAAATTTACGGGAAAAGTAAGCACAGGGATGAAGGCGATTATCAGACACTCCCATCTGAGAAAGCACTGCCCCAATACCCATCTCAGAGGCATCCACCTCCACCACAAAAGGACGCTCTGGATCTGGGTGTCGCAGCACCTTGGCCGAAACAAATGCCCTTTTGAGACGGGCAAAAGCCGCTTTAGCCTCACAAGACCAGTGAGCAACATCCGCCCCTTTCTTAGTGAGGGCCACCAAGGGCGCCACTATAGACGAAAATCCAGCGATAAATCGTCTATAAAAATTCGCAAAGCCCAGGAAACGCTGAAGCGCCTTCAAACTAGTGGGCTGCACCCAATCCAGGACTGCCTGTACCTTGGAACCCTCCATTTGGAAACCTTCTGGGGAGATAATATATCCTAGAAATGCGATTTGCTGAACTTCAAATTCGCACTTCTCCAGCTTCGCCCCAAGCCAGTGGTCTCTGAGTTTCTGGAGGACTAAGCGTACATGCTTCCGATGTTCCTCCAGGGAATGGGAGAAGATTAGGATGTCATCTAAGTATACAACTAAGAATCTATCCAAATATTCCCTGAGCACATCATTCATGAAATCCTGGAAGACTGCCGGGGCATTACAGAGCCCAAAAGGCATCACCAAATATTCATAATGCCCTGAGTGGGTATTAAAGGCAGTCTTCCATTCATCCCCCTCTCTTATTCGGATTAGATTGTACGCACCGCGTAGGTCAATCTTAGAAAAAATGGTGGCAGTACGAAGCTGGTCAAACAAGACCGAAATTAGAGGCAGTTGGTATGAGTTTTTAATCGTGATACGGTTCAATTCCCTGAAGTCGATGCAGGGTCGCAACGAACCGTCCTTTTTACCCACGAAGAAGAACCCCGACCCAACTGGAGACTGTGAAGGTCTGATAAATCCCTTAGCCAAGTTCTCCTGAATGTACTCTGCCATAGCCTGAGTCTCAGGACGTGACAGGGAGTACAACCTGCTCTTGGGAAGCTTAGCATTTGGCAACAAATCAATGGCACAGTCATAGGGGCGATGGGGAGGTAGTACCTCTGCAACTTTTTTGGAGAACACGTCCGCAAAATCTGCATAACACCCTGGCAATCCTGGCAAACTTAGCTGCGAGAGCCTGACTGGAAGGCTCAAGCAACTCCTGAAACAATCAGTACCCCAACTAAGAATCTCCCCAGAGACCCAGTCAAATTGAGGATTGTGGGCCCTTAACCAGGGTAACCCCAACACCAATGGGGCAAAAGTACAGACAGTCACATAAAAGGACAATTTTTCAGAGTGTGTGGCTCCAATAAACAAAGAAATCTGGCTAGTGCAAGAGGTAATTTTACCTTGGGATAATGGTTCCCCGTTTAACCCACAAATCTCAATTTCCGATGCCAAGGGTAATAAGGGAACAGAGTGTTTCAGGGTGAATTGGCGGTCCATAAAAACCCCGTCGGCCCCACTGTCCACAAAGGCCTCAGTCTTGACAGTTTGACCGAGGATCTTCAAGGTCACCGGAATGATAAAAGTCTTCTTGGGAAATTCTGACTTCTGGCCTGACAGGATATTTCCCATCACCCTCAGGCCCTGAAGTTTTCCGGCTTTTCTGGGCATGATACTACCACATGACCTTTATTCCCACAGTACAAACACAACCCCTGCTGTCTCCTCCGCGTCTTCTCACGCGAGGAGAGGCGGGTAGCCCCAATCTGCATAGGCTCCTCAGAAAATTCCTCAGAGTCTGAGGTTCCCTTGGGAAGGAAGGAAATCTCAGTCTCCCTTTCAAGCCTACGCTCTCTCAGCCGTCTATCCACCCGGATGGATAACTGCATGAGCTGATCCAAGCTATCAGGCAAGGGATATTGTACCAGTTGGTCCTTTATCTGGTTAGAAAGACCTCTTCGGTACTGGTGTCTCAGGGCTGGGTCATTCCACTGGGTATCATGGGCCAACCTCCGAAACTCCGTACAGTAAACCTCAACTGACCTTCGCCCTTGCTTAAGGATCGAAATCTGAGCCTCGGCTGAGGCCGTCTTGTCAGGGTCATCATACAACATGCCCAGTGCCGTAAAAAAAGCATCAACACTTTTAAGCGACGGACAGTCAGGCTGCAACCCATATGCCCAGACCTGTGGGTCTCCTTGTAGCAAGGAAATCACTATGCCCACCCGCTGAATCTCCGACCCAGAAGACTGAGGCCTAAGCCGGAAGTATAGCTTGCAGCTCTCCTTGAAACAAAAGAACTGCGAGCGATCTCCAGAAAAACGATCCGGGAGATTTACTTTCGGCTCCTTAACCCCTGCAGGTGCTGCTGCTGCGGGAGCTCCGCCAGCAGCCTGGGAGGTGTGCATTTTAATGGACAAATCATTAAATTGTCGAGTCAGGACCTGCACCTGATCGACCACCTGTTGCAACGTATTTTGAGGGGTATGCTCCATATTCCCACAAAATTTCAACAGGAGTATTAGGCTGCTGAATATGTTATGCACACCAGTGCCTGCAGGAAAGTACTGGTGTCAGAACTGTTATGCACTCCAGTGTCTGCAGGAATGTACTGGTGTTTGAACTGTTATGCAAAACAGATGGACTCACAGACAAACTGGGGAATATGACATAATGTACACAGAAGGTGATAGGGTAACAAAATACACACAAAGTGAACAGAGAAGCCCAGAGGCTAAGGAACTGGGTATCTCCCTTGTATTAGAACTGCTCAGATGGAAAAGCAAGATGTTGTGTTTTAATACGTAGAGAACCCGAAATGCTGTTGCTAAGGGCAACAGCAAAACCCTAAAGGGTTACCAACGGGTGTGGCAGTAAACTCCTTGGTCAGAGATGGAATGATAGACACAAGGAGAATCTCCACAATCCTAATTCTCACTTGCAGTGCACAGGTTTTAGCTTACTGCCACTAAACTGACCCCTGACACCTAGCACAGTGAGACAGGATTAGACAGGCAAGTCTTAGAATACAGCCGCAAACTTGCTAAGTTCACAGAGTAGTAACAGAACCCCAGCAAGCTAAACGACTGACTCCAGTCTTACTGCTAGGTCTGGATTGGCAGAGTGTAATACCAAATCCCCAGGCCTATTTGCAGTAAGCAACAAACAAATACAAAGCTACACAGTACTGGCTAACTTTCATGAACTGACTAACCAACAAAGATTCAGCAGCATCTGCTTACCCTGAAAAGAGGCCTTATAAAGCAGGTGCTGTCCACGCCCCACTCAGACCTCACAGACTGTGAGCACAAAAACCAGCACCGGATCCCCTGCCGTGCACCGAGCCTATAACCACTGCACAGCAAAAGACCCGAACCGGAGTATCAGCTGCGCTCAGGTTACTCCACTAGCACTTGTCTCCCGGTTGCCATGACGACGTGGCAGCACAGGGCAGGAGACCCTAACAATTGGTTCTCTGGTTTAGGAGAATGGGCCCAAGGTATTATAATGGATGTAGGGAAATTTCTCTTGTGTATTCTGGGAGCCGTCATATTGGTTGGTCTGATATTTAGATGCGTTCGGACTTTAACGAAGTGTAAAGGTATTACCAGAGTGATGAGTCTGAGGAGCGAGGACACTGTAATAACAACAACTAATTTGATTTATGACCCAACGATAGAGACAATGTTGTGATGAAAATGTGATTCCACGGTCCGTTTCTTTCACCCGTTTCTCCTTTGTTTTCCTCCAAGGTACAAAGACATCCACTTGGAAGAAGAATTTGACAACCTCATTTATACAGACCATTGATGAACTATGTCACAGACCCCCAATATCCCTAGTGACTTTAACTTTTTACGAAAGCCCAATACTTTAGAGACTGTAATTTTATGGACACTGGAAAAGCTTTTGTCGCCACCTATAGCAAAAGCACCGACAGACATCAGACAACATGTACATCAAGACAAGACATCAGACAAGACCTCAGTCGGCGACTGTTTATTTAAACTTACATAGTTTACGACTGCATTTATAACGATTGTTTCTTATCTTCATCTCTACAACCTCCAGGTAGTATCTCACATAGTCGACAGGTGATTCTCACATATTAGCATTCACATGTTCCCCCCCTTCATGTATCATCAACTAAATGTGCTCCCCCATTTGTTGCAACCAGAAGCCGAAAAGAGCTCGGTAGAGTTTGACAGCCCATCCACAGACCCGTGATACGGGATAAGAAGGATTCAAGTGTATACTTCGCAATACCTCGAAGCTTGATTTAAAACACGTACGGCACGATGATACATGACCCCTCAAACATGGATTTCATACACACATGCTTTTACTGTCTCACTAGGTCATACTTTTCCCACCTTCTCCTCTCCTCCCTTTATCCAATCATAAAAAGGTATTTACATGATGACATATATTTTTCTGTTTGAACTGTTTAGGAAGTGGCAGTTATTGATGACTGCCAAAGGGTGGACTGTCAAAGTCGAAAAATATAGCGACCTATGATGTTGTACTAACCCCATGCGCTTGCCCGCTGCACGTGCACATTCTCTCCCGTGCGTGCGCATATTCGCAGTTGCGTGACGACGCCTCCACGGTCGTGCGCTCAGGCGCGTGGTATGTGCATTTACGGTAGAGTTTGTGTGCGTCTGGCGGGCGACTCGATCGTTACATAGTTAATCCAAATAGTGTATTTTATAGGTTATGTTCCCCTTAATAATATCAGTAAGTTTGTTTAGTGTAACTGGTTCATGGACAGAGAGATCCCTCTTTACATGATACGAAGGGTCAGACAGGCTTTGAGCAATGGTGTTTAGTATGCATCGGAAGAGTATATTATTAGTAACATTCCGGTGTTGGTTTGAAAGAGATTAATCGCTCCTGCGAATAGTTATGTTTATAAGAAGTTTATGGACATTTACTGTATTTGCAGTTCATTATCCATGCGGCGGGAATCCTGAGATTCCCTCCCACCTGAGCAACTTGAAATAGTCGCAACCTACCTGTACGAATCAACCTATGACCTTTTGTTATAATGTGAAGACAGGTTCCTGTGTCCAATGAACAATGAGATTGTAGGACCCTTTGTAGTGTACTGTATGTAGTGTATATAAGAACAGCCAGCCAGGGCCAGCTCAGTCTACTCTCCACAACGGTTTTCATCATTGACTAACTAGAGAGCTGGTTCCAGGACTGCGCAGCGATCATTCCCCAGTGTGTAAGTTATTCTCTGTAACCAACTTATTCTCTGTTTGTATTTGCCATATTCTCTCTCTCTCTCTCTGTTATTGTTTAGGATTAAGACGCTGTTGTATATTTTCAGTTATTCTGTTTAGGTGTTTTATGTTAGTACTGTAGTGTATAAGCTGTTAACTGTTTTCCCCTTTTTACATAGCTAAATATCGTTAGTAAAGGTGTTGGAACCTCAGCAAGGTGTCTGTGTTTCTTTAGCTAGTATAGAGGGTTTCTGAGAGTCTCAATCGCTCAATCAGCTTTTATGTAATAGAGGTGAATCAGCGTTACATTGTGTTAACATTACAAGACCAAGGTTTACAGTATAAGCTTAGCCTTTCAGTGTGTTGCATACAAGGTTTACTGTGTGTCATCCTGTGAGCGTCTGCGCCGCTCGTGTTCCTCTTGTGGGCACAGCGTCCGCTACGCTAGTAGCGTAGCATTACGGTACTCGGGCCGCCTATAGCGTGCTCGATACCCAGCGTAAGCCGTGAGCGAACGTGCCGCTCGTGCGTCTCGACCACGGCCTAGCGTCTGCTACGCTAAGTGCGTACCATTACGGTGCCCCGTACGCCCATTGCGTACTGAGTCTCTTACCAAATATATAGTGAATGTTATAAGATAAATAATTAGCTTTATCAATATACATATATAAAAAATGATAATAATTTTACATTATTAAAGAATTAGAATTATAGATCAGGTATACTCATTTATTTTTTATAACGCCCCTTGTTTTTCTTGTGACAGAATTTGGGAGGTATGCTGTATATAAAAACTGATGGAGAATGCAGCGGTCCATAAGAAAGTAAACAAACATTGTGGTGAATGCACTATAACTGTCAGCACCATTTTATAGATGTTATGTACAGCGTTATGTACAGTGGACCTGATTCAGTTTTGGAATGCAGACTCTGCTAAAAAGCAGAATCTGCAATCGTTTCTATCGCATACTGGGGGCCGGAAAAGAGCAGAGCAGGGCGCCCATCATGCTACCCGCCACCTAGCGGCTGCGACCGCAATGTAATTGCAATCACGCCGCAATTTTAAAAAAAGTTGAATTGGCATGGGGGAAAACGACAATAAACAGACGAAAACGATCGCAAACTCGACAAAAGCCATGTATCGGCGGCGAATTCTCCGCCGATACACTTTATCGACATGGTCAGATTTTCCGACCAGTCGAAAAAACGGGGCTTCAATTGAATATGGCGAATCTGAATTTGCCTGAAAAACTAACGAAAATGCCCGTTTTTCAGCTGCTCGGAAATTCCGACCACAATTGAATATACCCATATGCCATCTCCAAGTACTCGCAGAACAGAAAGACTGCACCCGTGTGCGTTGTAAATGGTGTCGTCCTGGGAATAACCAGGGTCGCCAGTATCTGGTGAACAGGGTCTGACCTGGGTTGGAACCATGTTCCGAAACCCGGGTCGGACCCGGGATTTAAGTGGAAAAGGGGTATTCCAGTAAAAGACATTGCAGAACGAGGACATGGTTCAGAAATGTTGCTGCATCAGCAAATATAACACTCAAATTAGAAGCAGGGCAGCAGAAACCAAGGGATAGGTGTCGTTGTAGGTATGGCGTAGATGATAGTATAAATAAGGGAAGGAAAAGCACATAATGGAAGAGGGAGATTGCATTAGTTTCTGCACATACACAAGCCCCATGCTAGGTGCAAGTGATACGTCAGAAACAGGCTTTCCTTCCATGAATGCACAACTCAGATTTGCATGGAGCTGTTGGACAAGTGCCCCCCCGTTTTGCACCCTGTTACTTGTACAGCAGTATGGGAGGCCAGGCTCAGCGTCTCTGCAGCTGTGAAGAGAAAATGGCGCTGGTTAGAGCTGTGAGGGCTAAGCCACGCCCCCTTAATGGCGCGCTTCAATCCCGCTTATTTTTAAATATATTTATACTGGCGGGGGTCTGTATTTAGTGCCCAGGCACTGTATACTCTTATGCCAGTTGCTATTGAGGTTTTATGCTGCCCAGGGCGCCCCCCCTGCGCCCTGCAGTGCCATTTTGTATGTGGGAGCATGGTGCGCAGCGCGGCCGCTGCGCGGTACCTCAAAAGCCGTCACTGATATCTTCTGCCGTCACTGAAGTCTTCTGATCTTCTTCTACTCACCCGGCTTCTGACTTCTGGCTCTGCAAGGGGGGTGACGGCGCGGCTCCGGGAACGAGCATCTAGGCGTACCTAGCGATCAGACCCTCTGGAGCTAATGGTGTCCAGTAGCCTAAGAAGCAGCGCCTTTGAACTCACAGAAGTAGGTCTGCTTCTCTCCCCTCAGTCCCACGATGCAGGGAGCCTGTTGCCAGCAGGTCTCCCTGAAAATAATAAACCTAACATAAAGTCTTTTTTTCTGAGAAACTCTGGAGAGCTCCTCAATGTGCCTCCAGTATCACTGGGAACAGAATCTAACTGGAGTCTGGAGGAGGGGCATAGAGGGAGGAGCCAGTTCACACCCATTTAAAGTCTTAAAGTGCCCATGTCTCCTGCGGATCCCGTCTATACCCCATGGTTCTTGAAGCATCCCCAGCATCCTCTAGGACGTATGAGAAAGTTTTGTACAAATATTTGAGATCATTCCCTTAATGGAATTATACAAGTATTATATCATCAAACCGTCCTTAGGCGCCACACAATTCCACAAATAGATTATGTTCCGGACCCCGTTTATGTTCCTGATCTTCCTCCAACATGCAATTTGAAATAAAAGAAACACACAATAGTGTAACACCGTCACATCCCTCAGTTCTTTATCAAAACTACAAATGGGATCCGTACCATGTGTTAAGTCTACCCTTTGTAGACAAATAACGCTTTTGTAAGATAGGATAGATTCTATGTTCCGGACCCCATTTCTGTTCCTGATCTTCCTCCAACATGCAATTTGAAATAAAAGAAACACACAATAGTGTAACACCGTCAGATCCCCCCCAGTTCTTTATCAAAACTACAAATGGGATCCGTACCATGTGTTAAGTCTACCCTTTGTAGACAAATGACGCTTTTACAGGATAGGATAGATCTCTTCACAGAATTTCCACCTTTTCTCACATACGTCTCCACAATATTGGGTTACCATAAATAAGATAAAAACAGATATAGTGTAATACTGTTTAATGTTAAAAACTTTAAAAGTAGAGATGAGCGCCTGAAATTTTTCGGGTTTTGTGTTTTGGTTTTGGGTTCGGTTCCGCGGCCGTGTTTTGGGTTCGAACGCGTTTTGGCAAAACCTCACGAATTATTTTTGTCGGATTCGGGTGTGTTTTGGATTCGGGTGTTTTTTTCCAAAAACACTAAAAAACAGCTTAAATCATAGAATTTGGGGGTCATTTTGATCCCAAAGTATTATTAACCTCAAAAACCATAATTTACACTCATTTTCAGTCTATTCTGAATACCTCACACCTCACAATATTATTTTTAGTCCTAAAATTTGCACCGAGGTCGCTGTGTGAGTAAGATAAGCGACCCTAGTGGCCGACACAAACACCGGGCCCATCTAGGAGTGGCACTGCAGTGTCACGCAGGATGTCCCTTCCAAAAAACCCTCCCCAAACAGCACATGACGCAAAGAAAAAAAGAGGCGCAATGAGGTAGCTGTGTGAGTAAGATTAGCGACCCTAGTGGCCGACACAAACACCGGGCCCATCTAGGAGTGGCACTGCAGTGTCACGCAGGATGGCCCTTCCAAAAAACCCTCCCCAAACAGCACATGACGCAAAGAAAAAAAGAGGCGCAATGAGGTAGCTGACTGTGTGAGTAAGATTAGCGACCCTAGTGGCCGACACAAACACCGGGCCCATCTAGGAGTGGCACTGCAGTGTCACGCAGGATGGCCCTTCCAAAAAACCCTCCCCAAACCACATGACGCAAAGAAAAAAAGAGGCGCAATGAGGTAGCTGACTGTGTGAGTAAGATTAGCGACCCTAGTGGCCGACACAAACACCGGGCCCATCTAGGAGTGGCACTGCAGTGTCACGCAGGATGTCCCTTCCAAAAAACCCTCCCCAAACAGCACATGACGCAAAGAAAAAAAGAGGCGCAATGAGGTAGCTGTGTGAGTAAGATTAGCGACCCTAGTGGCCGACACAAACACCGGGCCCATCTAGGAGTGGCACTGCAGTGTCACGCAGGATGTCCCTTCCAAAAAACCCTCCCCAAACAGCACATGACGCAAAGAAAAAAAGAGGCGCAATGAGGTAGCTGACTGTGTGAGTAAGATTAGCGACCCTAGTGGCCGACACAAACACCGGGCCCATTTAGGAGTGGCACTGCAGTGTCACGCAGGATGTCCCTTCCAAAAAACCCTCCCCAATCAGCACATGATGCAAAGAAAAAGAAAAGAAAAAAGAGGTGCAAGATGGAATTATCCTTGGGCCCTCCCACCCACCCTTATGTTGTATAAACAAAACAGGACATGCACACTTTAACCAACCCATCATTTCAGTGACAGGGTCTGCCACACGACTGTGACTGATATGACGGGTTGGTTTGGACCCCCCCCAAAAAAGAAGCAATTAATCTCTCCTTGCACAAACTGGCTCTACAGAGGCAAGATGTCCACCTCATCTTCACCCTCCGATATATCACCGTGTACATCCCCCTCCTCACAGATTATCAATTCGTCCCCACTGGAATCCACCATCTCAGCTCCCTGTGTACTTTGTGGAGGCAATTGCTGCTGGTCAATGTCTCCGCGGAGGAATTGATTATAATTCATTTTAATGAACATCATCTTCTCCACATTTTCTGGATGTAACCTCGTACGCCGATTGCTGACAAGGTGAGCGGCGGCACTAAACACTCTTTCGGAGTACACACTTGTGGGAGGGCAACTTAGGTAGAATAAAGCCAGTTTGTGCAAGGGCCTCCAAATTGCCTCTTTTTCCTGCCAGTATAAGTACGGACTGTGTGACGTGCCTACTTGGATGCGGTCACTCATATAATCCTCCACCATTCTATCAATGTTGAGAGAATCATATGCAGTGACAGTAGACGACATGTCCGTAATCGTTGTCAGGTCCTTCAGTCCGGACCAGATGTCAGCATCAGCAGTCGCTCCAGACTGCCCTGCATCACCGCCAGCGGGTGGGCTCGGAATTCTGAGCCTTTTCCTCGCACCCCCAGTTGCGGGAGAATGTGAAGGAGGAGATGTTGACAGGTCGCGTTCCGCTTGACTTGACAATTTTGTCACCAGCAGGTCTTTCAACCCCAGCAGACCTGTGTCTGCCGGAAAGAGAGATCCAAGGTAGGCTTTAAATCTAGGATCGAGCACGGTGGCCAAAATGTAGTGCTCTGATTTCAACAGATTGACCACCCGTGAATCCTTGTTAAGCGAATTAAGGGCTGCATCCACAAGTCCCACATGCCTAGCGGAATCGCTCCCTTTTAGCTCCTTCTTCAATGCCTCCAGCTTCTTCTGCAAAAGCCTGATGAGGGGAATGACCTGACTCAGGCTGGCAGTGTCTGAACTGACTTCACGTGTGGCAAGTTCAAAGGGCATCAGAACCTTGCACAACGTTGAAATCATTCTCCACTGCACTTGAGACAGGTGCATTCCATCTCCTATATCGTGCTCAATTGTATAGGCTTGAATGGCCTTTTGCTGCTCCTCCAACCTCTGAAGCATATAGAGGGTTGAATTCCACCTCGTTACCACTTCTTGCTTCAGATGATGGCAGGGCAGGTTCAGTAGTTTTTGGTGGTGCTCCAGTCTTCTGTACGTGGTGCCTGTACGCCGAAAGTGTCCCGCAATTTTTCTGGCCACCGACAGCATCTCTTGCACGCCCCTGTCGTTTTTTAAAAAATTCTGCACCACCAAATTCAAGGTATGTGCAAAACATGGGACGTGCTGGAATTTGCCCATATTTAATGCACACACAATATTGCTGGCGTTGTCCGATGCCACAAATCCACAGGAGAGTCCAATTGGGGTAAGCCATTCCGCGATGATCTTCCTCAGTTGCCGTAAGAGGTTTTCAGCTGTGTGCGTATTCTGGAAAGCGGTGATACAAAGCGTAGCCTGCCTAGGAAAGAGTTGGCGTTTGCGAGATGCTGCTACTGGTGCCGCCGCTGCTGTTCTTGCGGCGGGAGTCCATACATCTACCCAGTGGGCTGTCACAGTCATATAGTCCTGACCCTGCCCTGCTCCACTTGTCCACATGTCCGTGGTTAAGTGGACATTGGGTACAACTGCATTTTTTAGGAGACTGGTGAGTCTTTTTCTGACGTCCGTGTACATTCTCGGTATCGCCTGCCTAGAGAAGTGGAACCTAGATGGTATTTGGTAACGGGGGCACACTGCCTCAATAAATTGTCTAGTTCCCTGTGAACTAACGGCGGATACCGGACGCACGTCTAACACCAACATAGTTGTCAAGGACTCAGTTATCCGCTTTGCAGTAGGATGACTGCTGTGATATTTCATCTTCCTCGCAAAGGACTGTTGAACAGTCAATTGCTTACTGGAAGTAGTACAAGTGGGCTTACGACTTCCCCTCTGGGATGACCATCGACTCCCAGCGGCAACAACAGCAGCGCCAGCAGCAGTAGGCGTTACACGCAAGGATGCATCGGAGGAATCCCAGGCAGGAGAGGACTCGTCAGACTTGCCAGTGACATGGCCTGCAGGACTATTGGCATTCCTGGGGAAGGAGGAAATTGACACTGAGGGAGTTGGTGGGGTGGTTTGCGTGAGCTTGGTTACAAGAGGAAGGGATTTACTGGTCAGTGGACTGCTTCCGCTGTCACCCAAAGTTTTTGAACTTGTCACTGACTTATTATGAATGCGCTGCAGGTGACGTATAAGGGAGGATGTTCCGAGGTGGTTAACGTCCTTACCCCTACTTATTACAGCTTGACAAAGGGAACACACGGCTTGACACCTGTTGTCCGCATTTCTGGTGAAATACCTCCACACCGAAGAGCTGATTTTTTTGGTATTTTCACCTGGCATGTCAACGGCCATATTCCTCCCACGGACAACAGGTGTCTCCCCGGGTGCCTGACTTAAACAAACCACCTCACCATCAGAATCCTCCTGGTCAATTTCCTCCCCAGCGCCAGCAACACCCATATCCTCCTCATCCTGGTGTACTTCAACACTGACATCTTCAATCTGACTATCAGGAACTGGACTGCGGGTGCTCCTTCCAGCACTTGCAGGGGGCGTGCAAATGGTGGAAGGCGCATGCTCTTCACGTCCAGTGTTGGGAAGGTCAGGCATCGCAACCGACACAATTGGACTCTCCTTGTGGATTTGGGATTTCAAAGAACGCACAGTTCTTTGCGGTGCTTTTGCCAGCTTGAGTCTTTTCAGTTTTCTAGCGAGAGGCTGAGTGCTTCCATCCTCATGTGAAGCTGAACCACTAGCCATGAACATAGGCCAGGGCCTCAGCCGTTCCTTGCCACTCCGTGTGGTAAATGGCATATTGGCAAGTTTACGCTTCTCCTCCGACAATTTTATTTTAGGTTTTGGAGTCCTTTTTTTACTGATATTTGGTGTTTTGGTTTTGACATGCTCTGTACTATGCCATTGGGCATCGGCCTTGGCAGACGACGTTGCTGGCATTTCATCGTCTCGACCATGACTAGTGGCAGCAGCTTCAGCACGAGGTGGAAGTGGATCTTGATCTTTCCCTAATTTTGGAACCTCAACATTTTTGTTCTCCATATTTTAATAGGCACAACTAAAAGGCACCTCAGGTAAACAATGCAGATGGATGGATTGGATACTAGTATACAATTATGGACGGGCTGCCGAGTGCCGACACAGAGGTAGCCACAGCCGTGAACTACCGCACTGTACTGTGTCTGCTGCTAATATATAGACTGGTTGATAAAGAGATAGTATACTCGTAACTAGTATGTATGTATAAAGAAAGAAAAAAAAACCACGGTTAGGTCACTGGTATATACAATTATGGACGGGCTGCCGAGTGCCGACACAGAGGTAGCCACAGCCGTGAACTACCGCACTGTACACTGGTTGATAAAGAGATAGTAGTATACTCGTAACAACTAGTATGACGACGGTATAAAGAATGAAAAAAAAACCACGGTTAGGTGGTATATAATACAATTATGGTTGGACGGACTGCCTGCCGAGTGCCGACACAGAGGTAGCCACAGCCGTGAACTACCGCACTGTACACTGGTTGATAAAGAGATAGTAGTATACTCGTAACAACTAGTATGACGACGGTATAAAGAATGAAAAAAAAACCACGGTTAGGTGGTATATAATACAATTATGGTTGGACGGACTGCCTGCCGAGTGCCGACACAGAGGTAGCCACAGCCGTGAACTACCGCACTGTACACTGGTTGATAAAGAGATAGTAGTATACTCGTAACAACTAGTATGACGACGGTATAAAGAACGAAAAAAAAACCACGGTTAGGTGGTATATATTATAATACAATTATGGATGGACGGACTGCCTGCCGAGTTCCGACACAGAGGTAGCCACAGCCGTGAACTACCGCACTGTACACTGGTTGATAAAGAGATAGTAGTATACTCGTAACAACTAGTATGACGACGGTATAAAGAACGAAAAAAAAACCACGGTTAGGTGGTATATATTATAATACAATTATGGATGGACGGACTGCCTGCCGAGTTCCGACACAGAGGTAGCCACAGCCGTGAACTACCGCACTGTACACTGGTTGATAAAGAGATAGTAGTATACTCGTAACAACTAGTATGACTATGACGACGGTATAAAGAAAGAAAAAAAAAACCACGGTTAGGTGGTATATAATACAATTATGGATGGACGGACTGCCTGCCGAGTGCCGACACAGAGGTAGCCACAGCCGTGAACTACCGCACTGTACTGTGTCTGCTGCTAATATAGACTGGTTGATAAAGAGATAGTATACAATACTACTAATATACTGGTGGTCAGGCACTGGTCACCACTAGTCACACTGGCAGTGGCACTCCTGCAGCAAAAGTGTGCACTGTTTAATTTTAATATAATATTATTTATCATGTACTCCTGGCTCCTGCTATAACAACCTGCAGTGCTCCCCAGTCTCCCCCACAATTATAAGCTTTATATACAATACATTGATGTGCAGCACACTGGGCTGAGCAGTGCACACAGACTGAGTCACTGTGTGACTGTGTATCGTTTTTTTCAGGCAGAGAACGGATATATTAAATAAAACAAACAACTGCACTGTCTCTGGTGGTCACTGGTCACTGTGGTCGTCAGTCACTAAACTCTGTCTGCACTCTGCACTCTCTTCTAATCTACAGTATCACAGCAATCTCTCTCTCTCTCTCTCTTCTAAATCTAATCTAAATGGAGAGGACGCCAGCCACGTCCTCTCCCTATCAATCTCAATGCACGTGTGAAAATGGCGGCGACGCGCGGCTCCTTATATAGAATCCGAGTCTCGCGAGAATCCGACAGCGTCATGATGACGTTCGGGCGCGCTCGGGTTAACCGAGCAAGGCGGGAAGATCCGAGTCGCTCGGACCCGTGAAAAAAAAAGTGAAGTTCGTGCGGGTTCGGATTCAAAGAAACCGAACCCGCTCATCTCTATTTAAAAGCAGAGGAGTGACTGGACTCTCACCATATAAGAACAGATATAAGGCAGTTGTAAACATATACCAGGCGTCCCCAGCACCTTAAACGTCCGTCTATGGATTCTTCCCAGGCTCCCCAAAACGTCCACACAAGTCATCCAACGCGTTTCAATACTTTGCAGTATCTTTCTCAAAGCATACACAACCATCTACCAGGGTTATCTATATATACCCCTCTTCATAATGTAATTGATACTTAAAAGGAAAAACCTATTTCCAGACATGGATAAACTAACTACTAATTCCTATTGGATTCTCCTAGAAAAAGTCCAATCCTAAAGTCCGTTTCTACACTTCCACTCTTCCATCTTGGCGCCAATATATGCTCCCGTCTCTTTACTCCGGAAGTCACCCGACTTCCGCATTTGCGTTCCACCGTCGTGGCTTCCGGTGGCGTCACTTCCGGTGAAGTCCCGTACTTGCGTTCCAGCTTCGGGACTTTCATTACAGATGTCCCCGGTCCTCCCACTCGTTTATATAGATGTATAGGGGGAAAAATTCCATTCCATTCTTGTGGTATGGCGCGGACATCTTAATGCGGACTTGGTATGGACTTAGATCACGTATTTCCAAAATAGAAGAAAATAAAAACAATCAAAACCCATATATATGATATACCTTATGATATTTATAAAAACCACTTGATTTCAAAATCCTTATTGATACCCATTGGAGACAATGTATTAAAGTAATATATCATGTTCATCTCACACTTAGCTAATTTGGTGGCAACTAAACCTCCCCTCGCATCGGAAGACAGATAGAATCTATCCTATCTTACAAAAGCGTTATTTGTCTACAAAGGGTAGACTTAACACATGGTACGGATCCCATTTGTAGTTTTGATAAAGAACTGAGGGATGTGACGGTGTTACACTATTGTGTGTTTCTTTTATTTCAAATTGCATGTTGGAGGAAGATCAGGAACATAAACGGGGTCCGGAACATATAATCTATTTGTGGAATTGTGTGGCGCCTAAGGACAGTTTGATTATATAATTTTTGTATTGTTTGGATGTGAGGTGACATCTTTGTTATCATAGAATAGTCCAAGCGGGCTGCCCATCAGCGCATGTGGATATCTTTACCTTTTTTTAGAGATTGTCCTTAATGGAATTAACCCACTCCGGTTTAGCCCCGCTATTCTGGGAAGGTGCACTGCCCTGAGTACCCAGTAGTGAGCCCCCTGAGGAAGAGGAACACTCCGCTGTACAAGAAACACACTCTTTGCCTGACATAATGTAAATGTGACAGCGCGCGCGCACACACACACACATACACACAAAAAGGTTAAGCACAATTAACCCACAAAGAGCCCTTCAGGGAGACACAGAGTTATTTGGAGCCAGCCCCCACCGCGCCCTTATCGCTAATGCCAAGCTCAGCCGGGTCGCAGACTAAGTACCCTGATAGGGGACTTAGTACACTAATAATCGCTCCCCCCCTGCTATGACCCCATGGTACCGCTGAGATAATCTGGAGTCTCTCCAGAGGAGCTGCGCGTCCCTGTCAATTAGCGTCTGTGTCCACTGCACAGGGTAAATGGCGCTGGTGAGCTGCTGGATCCGCCCATAGAGAAGGCCCCGCCCCTTCAATGGCGTGCGGTCTTCCCGCTTTTTTTATACTGGCTGAGGTAATCTGGTGCTTAAAATGGAGAGAAAACTGTTTTAGGGCTGTTTTTTTCCAATGTGGGTACTGTGTACAGTGTACTGAGACGCAGCTGTGTACTGTGTCTGGAGACGCATTCCACCCCGGTTAGAAGCCATGCGTCACCGTACCCGCATGCCGCCATAATGGCCGGCGACCCGCTAACCGGGAAGCCTGCTTAGTACTCACCACTCTTCATTCTTCTGGCTCTGTTAGGGGCATGCTGCTGGAATGTACGCTCACCATGGTGGGGCTTGCGAACAGTTCCCTCAGGAGCTCAGTGTCCTGCCAGCGGGGAATGGGATCATTAACCCTTCAAGAGGTTGGGCTGTCCCCCCCCCCCCCCCCCCCCCCCCCCCTTCCTAAGTCCCATGAAGCAGGCAGGCTGGTGCCAACCAGCCCTGCCTGAAAATAACAATCATATGAAATAAATGCATAAAACGCTTCAGGAGCTTCCATAAGCATGACCGGCTCCTCCGGGCACATTTTTTAAACTGAGTCTGGTAGGAGGGGCATAGAGGTAGGAGCCAGCCCACACTATCAAATTCTTAAAGTGGCCATGGCTCCTAGTGGACCCATCTATACCCCATGGTACTAAATGGAACCCCAGTATCCTCTAGGATGTAAGAGAAATGAAGGGGAAAAAAAGTGAAAAACTCATGTCGATCTATTCATGTGTCAACTTTTGCCATGTCGACTAATAGTGGTCCACCTAATGAGTGTCGACCAAAGTGTTTTCGACCTAAAGACCGGATACCCATTGGTAATATACTAAGTTGCAGGAGATGCCCACCGGCGCCATCTCTCACACTGACTGATGCCCCCCATGGCACCACCTCTCCCTTCTGGAGCAGAGAGAAATTTACAAAATCAAACTCTTCTTCCTTGGCATAAGTGGGCGTGGCCTGGTGTACAGGAGGCTGAGAGAATGGGCGTGGTCAGTCAGAGAATGAGACGCGTTTACAATTCCAAGTCTACCTATCGTCGAGCGGGGCGTTGCTCTCCTGGTTTCTCTCGCTGCTGGCAGTAGGCGGGGGTAATGACGAGGGCGGGGTGAGCCATCCAGCATCGGCCAGGGGAGAGGTCCCGGGCAGGGGGTTCTGCTGCAGGGCAACGCTTCAGTCGTTGTGTCCCGAGCCTCCCCGTTCTTCAGTAATGTTTATTGATGGACGCGTCCGCCCCCTCCCACCGCCATGCGCGATTCTGAGCTCCTGCTGCTGCTGGGACGGTGAAGCTCGAGAGTGACTGTGTCCCGGCCGGGAGTCTCCGCTTCGGTCCCCGCTCTCCAGCCGCCGCTGCACGGGATCATATGAGCTGACTCTTCCGGACACTTCTCCCAGAGACCGCAGAACCGCGGCTGAGGTACATGTCACTGACAGCGGGAAGCCTGTGTGTGGCTCCGAGCTGCTCCTACTTCTCCTGGTTGTTGCTGCTGGTGTTCCTGGGATGTTACCGTGTTATGGGCACAGGGAGCAGTAGTGGTGTAATGTGGTATTGGGGCACAGGGAGCAGGGTTATGTTGGGGGCACAGGGAGCAGTGGTGGTGTAATGTGGTATTGGGGCACAGGGAGCAGGGTTATGTTGGGGGCACAGGGAGCAGTGGTGGTGTTAGGGGTGTAGTGTGGTCTTGGCAAAGAAGTGGTGGTGTAGGGAGCACAGGGAGCAGTGGTGGTGTTGGGAGTAGTGGTGGTGTTGGGGGCACGGAGCAGTGGTGGTGTTAGGGGTTTAATGTGGTATTGGGGGCACAAGGAGCAGTATGGGGTATTGGGGTGCAGTATTGGGGACGTGGTGCGTAGTGTGGCTTTGGGGCGTGGAGTACAGAATGGCATAGGGGCACATGAAGCAGTGTGGAGTTGTGGGAGCAGTATGGTGTCGTGGGGTGCAGTGCTGTTCTGGGGACGTGGGGAGGAAGTAGTGTGGCATAGGGGCACGTACAGCAGTGTGGAGTTGGGACTCCAGGAGAAGTATGGTGTTGCGGATAACAGTTTTGCTGTTGGGGCATTGACTCAGAGTGATGTTTTGGGAAGATGTGGGGTGCAGTGCAGTATTGGGGACGTAGTGCGTAGTGTGGCTTTGGGGTGCGGAGTACAGAGTGGCATAGGGGCGGATGAAGCAGTGTGGAGTTGTGGCTCACGGAGCAGTATAGTGTCATAGGGGTGCTGTGCTGGGGACGTGGGGAGTAGTTTGGCATAGGGGCACATGAAGCATGGTGGCTCAGGGAGCAGTATGGTGTCATGGGGTGCTGTGCTGGGGGTGTGGGAAGTAGTGTAACATAGGGCGCATGAAGCAGTATGATGTCATAGGGTACTGCGCAGGGGGTGTGGGGAGTAGTGACATAGGGGTACAAGAAGCAGTGTGAAGTTGTAGGAACTGTATGATGTCATAGGGTTCTGCGCGTGGGGAGTAGTGACATAGGGGTGCAAGAAGCAGTGTGAAGTTGTAGGAACTGTTTGGTGTCATAGGGTTCTGCGCTGGGGGTGTGGGGAGTAGTGTGACGGGGCAAATAAAGCAGTGTGGAGCTGTATGTTGTCATAGGGTTCTGCGCTGGGGGTGTGGGGTGTAGTTTGGCATAGGCGCTCATAAAGCAGTATGGTGTTGGGGCACTGGCTCACAGTGATGTTTTTGGGAGCTGTGTGGTGTTGGGGGCCAGGGGGGACAGTGTGGCACTATTGTGGCTGTACAAAGCGTAATTTGGCAAATAAGAGCAATCATTTAGATAGGGTAGCCCATTCTATTTTTCCTGTTGCAGAATGCTAGCCTGTACAGCTCACGTTGTCTTTTACCTTCCTTTGCCTTGTGAGCTCTTCCCTCATACTACAAATGTAAAACCTCTTTATTTTCATTTTTTTTTTTTGTTTCTCACGGTCAGATTATTTTTCTAATTAAATGAAGAAAAACATAAGAAAGCCTGGTCCTGCTCTTCCATCTGTACTGTATTTTTTTTTCCTCAGTGAAAGTTGCACAACTCCGAAGAATTTGCAGCGTCCAAATGTTATTTTTCAAGCATAAGCTTTTGTGTGCCAAGATCTAACCCAGTGTATAAACATGCTTAAATCTTCTGGGTGGAAGAAGCGTCAGTTAGAATGAGTGCCTTCACCTAACAGAAAATCGTCTTGGTTTCTGAAGGAGCCTTATAAGTTTTAACCCAATCCTTGCCAGTATTTCTGCATGCAGCCTGTATAAGAAGACTGGTGCCCCCTTTATCGATTGCCAATGTACACTGCCCGGCTGTGTTAACCCCTGCCCTGTCAGTTGAGCTGATGTCGCTCTCATTTCTCTTTGCCAAGCTGCCTGTTTTTCTGGCTAGCATTGGTACTTCCTGGATTCCCTTCCCTCCCTCTATGCACAACAATTCTGCTTCAGAACTTGTTGGGATTTTAGCTATAAACAAGCCGCAGCTGGGACACGCAATCCGTCATGGATGAATTTTTTGTTTTCCTGCTGAAATAGTCTGTACAAGCTCTAGAACCGTGATGGGCAACCTGACGCACTTCAGGGGCCGCATTGGGCGTCCCCCCTAACCTTCAAACAGCTGCCTTTTAATTTCAGTTGTAAGTTAAATGAACACATTTATGTAATAACACATCAGCAGGCCTATTAAACAAGTGCCACAATCTACAGCACACAAATGAGAACAAAGTTACCCACCACTGCGGTAGATGGTCATCGTACTTCCCTGTTTACATAGTGCCACAGTTTCCCAATAGAAGAAAGGAAATGAATGATGAAAACTGCTGTTAACAAATGGGTTCAGTATTTGTCGACATGAGAATGTTGACATGCTCGCAGTGTTGCCGTTTTTTTTTTGCCAATTCAGATTCTGTAACCCTAGAGCTGGGTACACAATGTGCGATACATCAGCCTTTTGAGCAGTCGGCTGATATATCGCGAGCTGGTCGCCGGTGTGTACACCTGATATGTCTGTGAACGAACAATGTTGTTCACCGACATATCGTGATGGCCCTGCAGCACAGCTGATATATTGACGCATCTGGTTTCTGTCCACCAACTTAAAGTTTGAACTGAAGTCTAAGCTGATCGGGCAAATTCAAATGCCCGCCCAGCTGTGAAGTCAAGATGACACACTGAGCGGCTGATCGGTAAGTGTGCAGACTTACCTGAATCAGCTGCTCTGGCGGCACGCTGGCTAGTGGGCCGTCAAGTCGCTCAGGTGTGTACCCAGCTTAAGTCTCCTGGAAATGTTGACATGGCAGTGTCATAATTTACTGTGTCAACATTTAAACCATGTTGGCATCATCATTGTCGACTTTTTGCTTTCAACACTGTGAATGTTGGCCTAGTGACTGCATACCATACAAGTATCTCTAGAAAATGTTATCGTGCCCATAGCACCTATGTGTACTGAAGTATTAAATCGTCAATATGTGCTTTTACATAAATCACTGTGTGTTCAGTAGGCACACATTACATGTACAGTTCTGTTAGGCACATCACTATGTACAGATTTGCCTTGTATACAATACCACTTGGAAACCATTGTTTAGTGTCATTTTAAACCTGTGTGCTGCCCTTCTGTCAGCGTCCTGGATGCTAGTGATGCAGTGTTTACCTTATTGAGTTTGATAAGATTCTAACTTTCAAACATTGTGGCAAACTAAAGCAAAAATAAAAATCTTTAGGAGTTCTTGCAGTAACAGGATCTTTTGCTTGGCTCTGAGTGCTTCTGTGACACAAGCAAGTTGGTGTTGGATGTGGGGGAGGGGTAGTTAATAAAATGCTGTACAGAACTGACGCAATGCTGTGTAAGTGCAGTGGGATATTTAGGGGATGGATTGAAATCCCAGAGGTCAGTATACTGACACCGGGATCCCGGCCATCAGAATGCTGGCAGGAGGGTGAGCGCTAGAAAGCACCTTGCGGGTTCACTGCGCTGGTTATAATGCAGGCTTGGTGGCTCGCGGCACTCGTCACAGGTTCTATTCCCACTCGATGGGTGTCATGGACCTCCACGAGTGGGAATAGCCCTGGCGCAGCTGTCGGCATTCTTGTCGGTCGGGATCCCGGTGTCGGTATTCTATCTGCCGTGATCCCGACCGCCGGGATATTAACTACATCCTGATTTTTAGCTGTTCTGTATCTCTGGTATGTTCATTGTGAATGTTTTCTATGACCTTTTATTTCTTCTTTCATTCTTATGTATTTATGTGAAATATGATTATGGACTTCGGTTAATAAAGATACCGCTTGTCGCTTAGACTGTACATTTTAGGACATATTTTATGCATTTTTTTTGCTTTTGACAATCCTAACACCTTTCAGCTTTGTGTGACTACTAGTCACAATTATACCCCAGAACCTTATCCAACTGTCCTGGGTATTATAAGAATTATCTTGCCAGATTAATTTTGCCTGAATAGTCGCTATCCTATTAATACAGTGTCAGTCTGTGTCTAGCATATAATTTGAATTCACTTTTTGTATCTAAGGGGGGCATTTACTAAGCAGTGATAAGAGCAGAGAAGTGAGCCAGTGGAGAAGTTGCCCCATCAACCAATCAGCAGGTCTGTATCATTTTATAGTATGCAAATTATAGATGTTACTTCAGTGCTGATTAGTTGTCGTGGGCAACTTCTCCACTAGCTCACTTCTCCACTCTTATCACTGCTTAGTAAATGTTCCCCTAAGACACAGACCTGAGTTTTGTTTATTTTTGTTGTCTTGGATACAAAAAGATGTAATCTGCTTGGATAAATATCACCTTGGGAAAGAGGACTTCTCCTTTTAAATGTAAACGTTTGCACTTCTTAACACATATTTGACGTCATATGTTATTGTATAGGGGAACCTCTTCCCATACAAATATCATACAGAATGGTGCACTGTTGGTTTCGGCTATTGAGCGTTGTGTTAAATACACTAGACAACCAGTAGATGATACACTAGACAACCAGTAGATGGTCCAGCTGGTGATAAATTACAATTCCTAACATGTTCCACTGGCAGCTGCATGATGTTTGTGTATTTCTTTTTTTCGTTTGCATGGGAAACCTACACATGCAGTATGTTACAAAATGTTCTTTCCTATAGGAGTATCTTCTGCTAAAGTGTACATTTCCTCCCAACTCTTTAAGCATTACATCCTGTTTCTTTTGTACCTCTACAACTGCTAGTTTCCTTGGCCTGATTGTACCCTGAAATGTTAGGGCAGTGGAAGTTGTATATTTGGTCATCTCAGGATAGTCCTTATACTTTATGCAACTGGAAAAAAGTTGTAATTTCGGGTTCAGTATGATATACAGATGAACGGGACGCCGGCTGTCAGTATACCAACAGCGGTATCCCGTCCATCGTAATCCTGACAGCCCCCCCCCCCCCCCCCCATTTAGTCCCCTAACCCTCATGTTCTCATTCTTAAAGTGACCGGAAGCCCTAATTAGTGCACCGTGTCCCCTTGCTTTGGGCAAGGTGCCTAAAGTATGAAAAAGTAAAAAAATGTGGGAAAAAGTGAAAAACTCATGTTGACCTTTTCATGTGTCAACCTTTGCCATATCAACCTATTGACCACGTCGACCTAATGAGTGTCGACCGAATACCGTAGACCACTACTGTTTTGTCTTACATGTTCTCAGAATTGAGGTTTTTTTGTTTTAAATGAATACTGTGTTTGCAGACAGCTCTATGCCTGAACATGTACCTGGCCCATTGTTTGTCTCATGTGGTTGTACACCAGACAGGAATGTGAAATGATTCTAAACTAGATCCTGCTGTAATCTTTCTCTTACCTGGTTCATGTCATTTACTGGCAGATTATTTTTGATGTGTGTTTTACGTATCTTATTTGCCATTCATAGAGGTATTTCTTAGAAAGTGGCTGGAATTCTGATTTTAAAAAAAAGTGCCCAGATAACTGCAAAAATTAGTTATTTGTAACCTATGGCAACCAATCCGATTCTTGAGCATAGAAAATGAAATCCAACATCAAGTTACGATGTTTGATGTTGTCGTAATTTTTTGCACCGTTGCCTGTGTGCCAGTGATCACTTGTAAAATTGTTGCCGCTGACATAACAATGTTAAGCACATAGTTGTGGGTTATCGGGGTATAGAACGGTGTCATACTGAAGGTGGGTCACAGGACTGCAGAGTACTGTAAAGCGCAGTTCTGAATTGTGGTGCTATCAAGCATAAGTACTAGTTTCCGCTTTGTGCGCTGTCTGGTGTGATATGGTAACAACAAATGTTATTGCAAATTGCCATATTTTTGTCCTTGCAGTAGTGTGTGTGTGTGTGTGTGTGGTTTCACCTAGCCTTATGCAATACACAAACAATTATTGCTGCAATATTGTTTTGTACTGAAAAACACCTTCTTTTGAAGGTACCGTTTTGCTGAATGAAATTAGGGTTGTTACATGTTTAGAAGTATGGGAAATTGTCAAAGTGAAGAGAAGATGCTGTGGCTGCATTGTGCGGATTTCATAGCCGGAGACTACAAGCCAGATGTGGATATTTCCATTTCTTAGGAGTAATAACAGCTGATTAAAGCTCATGCACTTTCCATAGGACACATGCTTTGGATGCTGTCCTAAGTAAACATTATATGAGCTTGGCCTCATTGTTAAGAGACTCCATAGGATGCACATTTGACATTTGCGTAACTGTTAGTTAAGGATTTCTAATCTATTACTGAGAAAAATGCTTTAATCCCACTATCTGTGTTAAGCAGACATTTAGAAACGGGGACCCCCACATACCAGGTAGCTCAGTGCTATTTCAGTCATACAAGTTACAGCATTAGACATCACATCATAACTGCTACAAATACAATAAAAAAATAATTAAAAGTTGCTCTGATTATATATTGACAATCCTTTAGCAATCCCTTTGACAGAGTTAACCTGTGCTGTTATTCCATACTACAGGCTCAGTCTCCCATATATGAAAATCTGATATCCCAGGGTCATCTTATCAACATTGTAGGCCATGGGGAAAAGCAATGCACTGGGGCATCTATCTATCTATCTATCTATCTATCTATCTATCTATCTATCTAATCATTTTTTTTTTAAATCCTAAATTACCCCACATGCGGTGCTATGCTGTCTCTCCACATGCTTCTATATATAGTGAATGACTGTCAATATTCTGATTGGTGGATATCTCCAGCCTTCCATTTTTGTATGCAAATCTTCAAAAATACTTCTGGTGCCAAGCATTTCAGATATGGGAGAGTCCAGCTACAGTGCTATGTTATTGCACAGAAAGACAGTTTGCTGTACATATGATCGTAGGAGGTAATTCAGACGTGATCGCTAGGGTGCGTTTTTTTGCATCCCTGCAATCACGTAGTCGCCGCCTACAGGGGGAGGGTATGTTGTCTGTGTAGGTGTGCGATCGCTTTTGCTGGAGAGCTGCATAAACATCGGTTTGTGCTGTCTCTGCTCAGCCCAGGACTTACTCAGCAGCTGCGATGATCGGGACCGGAGCTGACGTCAGAAACCTTCCATCCAAACGCCACGTCCCTCCTGCATTTTTCCGGACACTCCCTGCAAACAGTCAGTTGCCACCCACAAATGCCCTCTTCCTGTCAATCTCCTTGCGATCGCCGGTGCATTTGGAATTTTCGCACCATCCCGTTGCTGACCGGCGATCCCCATTGCTGTGCATGCGCAATTCAGATCTGATCACAGGCTGTGAGAAAACGCAGCCTAGCGATCAGGTCTGAATCGGGCCCTATAGTACTATGAACCATTAAATGCATAAGTTTCATTAACAGTACAACATGGCTTGAGCATCCTTTTTAATATAAATATATATATATATATATATATATATATATATATTATATATAAAAAATAATAATATATGGAAAACAAAGCATCCACGTCAGTTTGGTTTGCTTCCTATCACAGGCTCTGTATATCCCAGAAGGCAAGTAACCAATTTAAATCCTACTAGTTTTAATGTTGGACCTAAAAGCTAGGGTCTGTATTCTCATAGTGTAAAACTGCAGAGCAATGGGGGCAGGCTCATAAACTCAATTTGCTGTGGAAGTGCCAAAGAAATAAAGCATATTTGGTAATTGCTCAGCATTGGCTATGAATCGGATACAATGGCACTATTAACCACTAGTAATGTTCACTGTTATCCTTCCCAGAATTTATATACAGTAATTTGCTGCATCGTAGAACTGATGTCAGCTGTGATCTGTGTTTACACTATAACAGAGCGATTATAACTCTACCAGTTCACAGCAGTTGTATTTTAGTTAACTCCTGTATATACAGTATATAATATTTCAAATGGAAAGGCAGCACTCAAGGTTAAATATCGACACCTAGTCAAACATAATCTCACCACCTGCTTGCTGGGAAAGATAATCATCAACATGATTTTACAAGAACAAAAGTAAACATTGCAAATATTGATGTAAAATATATCTATCTATCTTCTCTCTCTCTCTCTCTCTCTCTCTCTCCCCCCCCCCCCCCCTCTCCGACACAGTTTGAAATGCCGAAGCAGATATCCTAAAATTTAATGCCAAGTTGGCATTCAGCGGCCGGGATCCCTGTGTAGGGATGCTGACCACCCGTTGACGCGTTGCACACCCCAATAGACTATTGAAGAACAATGCAAAAAAAAAAAAGTGTATAGGAAAACACATCTCCTAAACTACATCATTTTTAGATAACTTGGATGCCTGTTGAATGTTTTAAGCTTTGACTGATTTGCAAATAACCATTACAACTATTAAATGGTTGTATAATGAGAATCAGCTGTTCTAGTATTTGGAACAAATGATAGTGTTTTGTTGTACCATGTCAACATTATGGAATTTAGTTTGTCCTTTACTGCGTTCCCACTCCTAGCACTAACATTTCAGGCCGTGCGCTGTCTTGCCATAATCTGAATCCTCACTATTACCTGCTATGCTTCCCAGAATACAGAGAAAGCTATACTCGCAGACATTGCACACCTGTGCGCTCCCGCTCCCTCCCAGTCATCGGTAAGATTTCTCCCATGGAAGACTGTAGACAGAGTGCACTGTATGTCCTCAGGACACCATGCATGACTGACAGCTCTGATAAAGATCTTTCTAAAAAGGGAGTGTCAGCATGCTAAAGAGGTCCCAGTAAGCGCATTTGTGACCTACAATGTGCACACACATGCGCCTTTCCTTCACGTTTAAAGAACTCTGCAACAACAAATGTTTACATCTGTATAGTCTCGCTGTTAAAGCCATCAGTGCCAGTGCACCGCTTTCTGCGTGGCTAATAATGTTTTTGTTAGCGTTTGTTTAGAAATAGTACCACAGTTCCTCTTTACACTCTGCTTCCGATCCTGCACAGCTGAAACAGTCTGTAGTTGCACAATCTGACCTGTGTTCATCCCTGAGCCAGGTCTGTGCGTATCTCTTGCCCCTTTCTCTAACGTCCTAAGTGGATGCTGGGGACTCCGTAAGGACCATGGGGATAGCGGCTCCGCAGGAGACTGGGCACATCTAAAGAAAGCTTTAGGACTATCTGGTGTGCACTGGCTCCTCCCCCTATGACCCTCCTCCAAGCCTCAGTTGGATCTCTGTGCCCGAACGAGAAGGGTGCACACTAGGGGCTCTCCTGAGCTTCTTAGTGAAAGTTTTAGTTTAGGTTTTTTATTTTCAGTGAGACCTGCTGGCAACAGGCTCACTGCATCGAGGGACTAAGGGGAGAAGAAGCGAACTCACCTGCGTGCAGAGTGGATTGGGCTTCTTAGGCTACTGGACATTAGCTCCAGAGGGACGATCACAGGCCCAGCTTGGATGGGTCCCAGAGCCGCGCCGCCGGCCCCCTTACAGAGCCAGAAGGCAGAAGAGGTCCGGAAAATCGTCGGCAGAAGACGTCCTGTCTTCAACAAGGTAGCGCACAGCACTGCAGCTGTGCGCCATTGCTCTCAGCACACTTCACACTTCGGTCACTGAGGGTGCAGGGCGCTGGGGGGGGGGCGCCTTGAGACGCAAATAAAAACACCTTGGATGGCAAAAAATGCATCACATATAGCTCCTGGGCTATATGGATGCATTTAACCCCTGCCAGAATACATAGAAAAACGGGTGATAAGGCCGCCGATAAGGGGGCGGAGCCTATCTCCTCAGCACACTGGCGCCATTTTCCCTCACAGCTCCGTTGGAGGGAAGCTCCCTGGCTCTCCCCTGCAGTCACTACACTACAGAAAGGGTTAAAACAGAGAGGGGGCACTAATTAGGCGCAGTATTAACTATACAGCAGCTATAAGGGGAAAAACACTTATATATATATAGCGCTCTGGTGTGTGCTGGCAAACTCTCCCTCTGTCTCCCCAAAGGGCTAGTGGGGTCCTGTCCTCTATCAGAGCATTCCCTGTGTGTGTGCTGTATGTCGGTACTTTTGTGTCGACATGTATGAGGAGAAAAATGATGTGGAGACGGAGCAGATTGCCTGTAATAGTGATGTCACCCCCTAGGGGGTCGACACCTGAGTGGATGAACTGTTGGAAGGAATTACGTGACAGTGTCAGCTCTGTATAAAAGACAGTGGTTGACATGAGACAGCCGGCTACTCAGCTTGTGCCTGTCCAGACGTCTCATAGGCCGTCAGGGGCTCTAAAGCGCCCGTTACCTCAGATGGCAGATATAGACGCCGACACGGATACTGACTCCAGTGTCGACGGTGAAGAGACGAATGTGACTTCCAGTAGGGCCACACGTTACATGATTGAGGCAATGAAAAATGTTTTACACATTTCTGATAATACGAGTACCACCAAAAAAAGGGGTATTATGTTCGGTGAGGAAAAACTACCTGTAGTTTTCCTGAATCTGAGAAATTAAATGAGGTGTGTGATGATGCGTGGGTTTCCCCCGATAACAAGAAAAAATGTTATTGGCATTATATCCTTTCCCGCCAGAGGTTAGGGTGCGTTGGGAAACACCCCCTAGGGTGGATAAAGCGCTCACACGCTTGTAAGGGCTCTACCTTCGCCTGAGATGGCCGCCCTTAAGGATCCTGCTGATAGAAAGCAGGAGGGTATCCTAAAAGGTATTTACACACATACTGGTGTTATACTGCGACCAGCAATCGCCTCAGCCTGGATGTGCAGTGCTGGGTTGGCGTGGTCGGATTCCCTGACTGAAAATATTGATACCCTAGATAGGGACAGTATATTTTTGCCTATAGAGCATTTAAAAGATGCATTTCTATATATGCGTGATGCACAGCGGAATATTTGCCGACTGGCATCAAGTCTAAGCGCGTTGTCCATTTCTACCAGTAGAGGGTTATGGACACGTCGGTGGTCAGGTGATGCGTATTCCAAACGGCATTTGGAAGTATTGCTTTATTGAGGAGTTATTTGGGGTCGGTCTTTCAGACCTGGTGGCCACGGCAACAGCTGGGAATTCCACGTTTATACCCCAGGTCGCCTCTCAACATGAGAAGACGCCGTATTATCAGGCGCAGTCTTTTCGTGGACAAGCAGGCAAAAGGTTCCTCATTTCTGCCCCGTGACAGAGGGAGAGGAAAAAGGCTGCAGAAATCAGCCAGTTCCCAGGAACAGAAACCCTCTCCCGCCTCTGCCAAGCCCTCAGTATACGCTGGGGCTTTACAAGCAGAATCAGGCACGGTGGGGGGCCCGTCTCAATGAATTTCAGCGCGCAGTGGGCTCACTCGCAAGTAGACCCCTGGATCCTTCAGGTGATATCTCAGGGGTACAAATTAGAATTCGAGACGTCTCCCCCTCGCCGTTTCCTAAAGTCGGCTTTACCGATGTCTCCTTCTGACAGGGAGACAGTTTTGGAAGCCATTCACAAGCTGTATTCCCAGCAGGTGATAATCAAGATACCCCTCCTGCAACAGGGAACGGGATATTATTCCACACTGTTGTGGTACCGAAGCCGGACGGCTCGGTGAGACCGATTCTAAATCTAAAATCTTTGAACACTTACATACAGAGGTTCAAATTCAAGATTGAGTCACTCAGAGCAGTGATTGCGAACCTGGAAGAAGGGGACTACATGATGTCTCGGGACATCAAGGATGCTTACCTTCATGTCAAAATTTACCCTTCTCACCAAGGGTACCTCAGGTTTATGGTACAGAACTGTCACTATCAGTTCAGACGCTGCCGTATGGATGGTCCACGGCACCCCGGGTCTTTACCAAGGTAATGGCCGAAATGATGATATTCCTTCGAAGGAAGTGAATTTTAGTTATCCCTTACTTGGACAATTCCCTGATAAGGGTAAGATCCAGGGAACAGTTGGAGGTCGGTGTAGCACTATCTCAGATAGTGTTGCGGCAGCACGATTGGATTCTCAATATTCCAAAATCGCACCTGGTTCCGACGACGTGTCTTCTGTTCCTAGGGATGATCCTGGACACAGTCCAGAAAAAGGTGTTTCTCCCGGAGGAGAAAGCCAGGGAGTTATCCGAGCTAGTCAGGAACCTCCTAAAACCGAGCCAAGTCTCAGTGCATCAATGCACAAGGGTTCTGGGTAAAATGGTGGCTTCCTACGAAGCAATCCCATTCGACAGATTCCACGCAAGAACTTTCCAGTGGGACCTGCTGGACAAATGGTCCGGGTCGCATCTTCAGATGCATCAGCGGATAACCCTGTCACCAAGGACAAGGGTGTCCCTCCTGTGGTGGTTGCAGAGTGCTCATCTTCTAGAGGGCCGCAGATTAGGCATTCAGGACTGGGTCCTGATGACCACGGATGCCAGCCTGCGAGGCTGGGGAGCAGTCACACAGGGAAGGAATATCCAGGGCTTATGGTCAAGCCTGGAGACATCACTTCACATAAATATCCTGAAGCTAAGGGACATTTACAATGCTCTAAGCTTAGCAAGACCTCTGCTTCAAGGTCAGCCGGTGTTGATCCAGTCGGACAACATCACGGCAGTCACCCACGTAAACAGACAGGGTGGCACAAGAAGCAGGAGGGCAATGGCAGAAGCTGCAAGGATTCTTCGCTGGGCGGAAAATCATGTGATAGCACTGTCAGCAGTATTCATTCCGGGAGTGGACAACTGGGAAGCAGACTTCCTCAGCACGACCTCCACCCGGGAGAGTGGGGACTTCACCCAGAAGTCTTCCACATGATAAAAACTCGACAGGTATTGCGCCAGGTCCAGGGACCCTCAGGCAATAAGCTGTAGACGCTCTGGTAACACCGTGGGTGTACCAGTCAGGGTATGTGTTCCCTCCTCTGCCTCTCATACCCAAGGTACTGAGATTGATAAGATGGAGAGGAGTAAGCTCTATATTCGTGGTTACGGATTGGCCAAGAAGGACTAGGTAACCGGAACTTCAAGAGATGCTCACGGAGGATCCGTGGCCTCTACCTCTAAGAAGGGACCTGCTCCAGCAAGGACCCTGTCTGTTCCAAGACTTACCGCGGCTGCGTTTGACGGCATGGCGGTTGAACGCCGGATCCTGAAGGAAAAAAAGGCATTCCGGATGAAGTCATCCCTATCCTGATCAAAGCCAGGAAGGATGTAACCGCAAAAACATTATCACCGCAATTGGCGAAAATATGTTGCGTGGTGCGAGGCCAGTAAGGCCCGACGGAGGAAATTCAACTGGGTCGATTCCTACATTTCCTGCAAACAGGAGTGTCTATGGGCCTGAAATTGGGGTCCATTAAGGTTCAAATTTCGTCCCTGTCAATTTTCTTCCAAAAAGAACTAGCTTCAGTCCCTGAAGTTCAGACGTTTGTAAAAGGGGTACTGCATATACAGCCTCCTTTTGTGCCTCCAGTGGCACTTTGGGATCTCAATGTAGTTTTGGGTTCCAAAAGTCACATTGGTTTGAACCACTTAAATCTGTGGAGTTAAAATATCTCACATGAAAAGTGGTCATGCGGTTGGCCCTGGCCTGGGCCAGGCGCGTGTCAGAATTGGCGGCTTTATCCTGAAAAAGCCCTTATCTGATTTTCCATTCGGATAGGGCGGAATTGAGGACTCGTCCTCAGTTTCTCCCCAAGGTGGTTTCAGCGTTTCACCTGAACCAACCTATTGGTGGTGCCTGCGGCTACTAGGGACTTGGAGGCTTCCAAGTTGCTAGACGTTGTCAGTGCCCTGAAAATATATGTTTCCAGGACGGCTGGAGTCAGGATATCTGACTCGCTGTTTATCCTGTATGCACCCAACAAGCTGGGTGCTCCTGCTTCTAAGCAGACTATTGCTCGTTGGATTTGTAGTACAATTCAGCTTGCACATTCCGTGGCAGGCCTGCCACAGCCAAAAATCTGTAAATGCCCACTCCACAAGGAAGGTGGGCTCATCTTGGGCGGCTGCCCGAGGGGTCTCGGCTTTACAACTTTGCCGAGCAGCTACTTGGTCAGGAGCAAATACGTTTGTAAAATTCTACAAAATTGATATCCTGGCTGAGGAGGACCTGGAGTTCTCTCATTTGGTGCTGCAGAGTCATCCGCACTCTCCCGCCCGTTTGGGAGCTTTGGTATAATCCCCATGGTCCTTACGGAGTCCCCAGCATCCACTTAGGACGTTAGAGAAAATAAGAATTTACTTACCGATAATTCTATTTCTCATAGTCCGTAGTGGATGCTGGGCGCCCATCCCAAGTGCGGATTGTCTGCAATACTTGTACATAGTTATTGTTACAAAAATCGGGTTATTATTGTTGTGAGCCATCTTTCAGAGGCTCCTCTGTTATCATGCTGTTAACTGGGTTCAGATCACAGGTTATACGGTGTGATTGGTGTGGCTGGTATGATTCTTACCCGGGATTCAAAATCCTTCCTTATTGTGTACGCTCGTCCGGGCACAGTATCCTAACTGAGGCTTGGAGGAGGGTCATAGGGGGAGGAGCCAGTGCACACCAGATAGTCCTAAAGCTTTCTTTAGATGTGCCCAGTCTCCTGCGGAGCCGCTATCCCCATGGTCCTTACGGAGTCCCCAGCATCCACTACGGACTATGAGAAATAGAATTATCGGTAAGTAAATTCTTATTTTAAAGCATAGTAAGGGCTAAATGTAATGGCCCTCAAGAAGCTGGAGGTGCAAGAATGCCCATGTTTTTAAAGCGGCGATCATTTAGAAGGCAGAGCCACACCTTTTGGCTTCTCGCAGGCTGTTACAGTTATCCCTAAATGGTCAAGGAGGAAGGCATTGTGATGTTCAGCATTGGAAACAGTCTTTCCACATATGTAATTTTGGTTAGCCATAGTTCTCTTTATATGTGACCATATCCCTATGGTAAAGCGCAATGGAATATGCTCTGCTATGACACCTTGCTGGGAATACGGCTATGTCTAAACATCGCTTTCTCTGGTGTGAAGGCTCTCAGGCAGCGCATGTGCAGGAAAGAAAAAAACTAAAATAAATAAAACCCAGACTGTACATGTGCAGAAAGAAATGGAAATCTCAGAATGGGGAAAGAACCAAAAGTAAGGCGATATCTGGATCACAGGGTGCCAGACTACAGGATCGCACCGTGGACCAGGTAGGTATACGTGAATTGCTACTTAGGACACTAAAATTCACATAACAAACAGGTGAAGTGCAGTGGTAAGTTACATATTGGTACCGCACACATGTTCATAGACCCCATAGTGCCAATCAGCTCCTTTCATTTATTTGAAACACAGCCTGTAACATGGCAGTTAGGAGCTAATTGGTTGGTAGTTTCTCTTTCCACTCTATTATGCTCTATGGCGCCCACAAATCAGAGATATATTTGTTCAATGCCCCGATCCCCAGGCAGCCGGGTCAGGGTATCGGGAATATTAAAAATCCTGATTCTGCAATCCTGACTGGGTACAGTCAGGAATGGCAAATAGGGCATTTTTAACATAGTTGGTTTCCCTGATTCCCTGCTGAATCGCCTCATAGATGTATGAGAGCCTTTAGAACTTTTGGCGCTTAAACTTTCATCCTGGTTACTATATGACAGAAAAATGTTGTCAAGCCCTGGACTTCACCACATCGGCTGCGAAAGTGAACTTGCAGCACATCCGATGGGACGATTCAATGAACTACGCATTGGGAATACACGCTATACATTATATATGATAATTCATATGATATATCATATTGAATTATATATTGTACGAAAGACACTATCGTGTTTACCCAGCTTTAGTGACTCACATTAGTTCCTGCCTCAGTGAATCTTGAGGGTATATTTACTAAAGATTGTGATTTTTAAATCTACAAAAATCGATTGAAATTGGTCTATAGTAAATATATTCCTTACAATCTGTTCCCTTACACATGGATTCACAACAGTAGGATTGACATTTTGTCTACCACACACACACACACACACCATATAAACTCTACAAACATAGGTCTTTGGCTGGGAATTGACTCATGACATTGATGCGGTGAGGCAGCAGTGCTAACCACTACACCACCCACTTTTAGTCATTTAGTAATTCACATCTATATTTAGTCACCAATGTCAGTTGTATTATAGGTTTAGTGGTCTTTTAAACTGTAGCCACATCTACAAATTGACGCTCTAAAGATAATGTGATATGTATGTTCTTTGACCGTTTAAGACTTTGTAGTTTTTCATATGCTGTAACATGTATGCTCTTGGTATTTGGTTTTTTTCCCCCTTTACATTTCTGTGTGTCAATATGCAATATTGGTAAGCCAGACCTAATGTATGTAGTGTGTAGTTTTTATGCAAGTGACACACATGTTCCAATACTTCCCAAAATCTGAATTAAATTAATTTTAATCCCGACCTCTGGTAAAATACCGGCAGACGGAATATCGACCACCGCAGGTTATTCCCACTCGGTTGGTGGGTCCACGCCACCAACCGAGTGGGAATATAACCTGTGGCGAGTGAAGCAAGCCCGCGGGCCTAAAGCGTGGTGAGCGCAGCGTGCCCGTGAGGGGACTCTGTCGGGATGCTGCTGTCGGTATACTGATAGCCGGCATCCCTTCTGCCGGTAACACACATGTATTCCTCCTGATGTGATAGTCGGTGAACATTTATTTAGCATGGAGAAAAATGACTCTGAAGTACATCATTTACCTCTATCCAGCTATATTCTATAGCAATGGTTCCCAAACTCTGTCCTCGAGGAACACTAATAGCTCAAGCTTTAAGTATATCTATAGCATGGGTCTTGAACCTGTGGCCCTCCAGCTGCTGCAAAACTACGCATCCCAACATGCCCTGCCTCCATTTTACCATGCCTTAATAGCAAAACTGTGGCAGGGCATGATGGGATGTGTAGTTCCGCAGCAGCTGGATGGCCACAGGTTGAAGACTCGTGCTCTCTAGGATACATTTCCATTGCCTTTGCTGTGGTCTTGTACTCCACATGACCACAGTGACCGCAATGGAAATGTATCCTGTAGATAGGCAAAAATCATGTGTGGTTTCACATATTAATGCAGAGATTGCGGTGTAGAGGTGTGTGCAGTATGGGCAGAAAAGCTTGCTGGACAGATGCAAATTATGGGAGTTTGCAGAAAATGAGGCTCTATAAAGCCCTTACATCTGTTCTCCTTGCTTGAGACTGGAGACTCTGCTCTGCTACATTGATAAGAATATAGAGAAATCGCAGTAACAAGCTAGATGTTCAGATGTTCCTCTGGCACCCAAGTTTAGCTTTGTGCAGAAAGTGTTTACAGGTACAGCCCCTCAGTGTGAAAATCAAGAGCCTTCAAGCTAGTACAGAGGCACAGAACCCTCCTTTGTGTTATTGCTAGGCCTCTTGCTGCTGTTTTTAGCTAACCCGCCCTGTCTCTAGAGATCCGTCACTGAAAGTCGACTGCTTCAAAGGTTAAACCTCTCACTGCTGAGCGCAGTCTAAAAGTTTTGTTCTGCTTCTTCATTATTCGGGATCTTGGTGATCTGTGCTTATGTAGAACAATTCGGTGTGTGTCTCTCTGCTTTATTTGTATTCAACTATATAGGGTTTCTCTATGGTCATTTCTGCGTGGTTACTGAAAGTTAATAAATGTATTTAGACAAGAGAACAAGTGTGGCATTAAAACGATTTTCAAAGTTAAGTGTACCTCTGTCTTTTTGGTTTGAAACAGTTGTATGGACATTATAATTTCTGAACTATTCCTCCCTCCTCAAGCTCTCTAATAGCTGGCGTTCTGTAGACATGACCTTGGGCAGCTGATTTTTGTTTGGTCCATAAAGGACAGACACACACCTACACAGGTTATGCTTGATTCAAGGGGTGACTGTGCAGGGATAGTTTGCCTTTTAGTGCAGCCAGCTAGCTGGCCAGATACAGTATGTGGGACAGGAAACTGCTTTTATAAGAGAAAAATGGGCTTTCTCTAACGTCCTAGAGGATGCTGGGGACTCCGTAAGGACCATGGGGGATAGACGGGCTCTGCAGGAGACATGGGCACTTTAAGAAAGAGACTTTAGGTCTGGGTGTGCACTGGCTCCTCCCTCTATGCCCCTCCTCTAGACCTCAGTTTGATACTGTGCCCAGAGGAGATGGGTGCACTACAGGGAGCTCTCCTGAGCTTCCTGTCAGAAAGTATATTTGTTAGGTTTTTTTATTTTCAGGGAGCCTGCTGGCAACAGACTCCCTGCATCGAGGGACTGAGGAGAGAGAAACAGACCCACTTCTGTGAGTTTCAAGGCTCTGTTTCTTAGGCTACCATTAGCTCCAGAGGGATTGGTACGCAGGTCTCACCCTCGCCGTCTGTCCCAGAGCCGCGCCGCCGTCCTCCTCGCAGAGCCGGAAGATAGAAGCCGGGTGAGTATGAGAAGAAAAGAAGACTTCAGAGGCGGCAGAAGACTTCATGATCTTCACTGAGGTAACGCACAGCAGTAAAGCTATGCGCCATTGCTCCCATACACCTCACACACCGCAGTCACTGTAAGGATGCAGGGCGCAGGGGGGGCGCCCTGGGCAGCAATAAAATCTCTCCATTGGCAAAATAAGTATATACATGTACAGATGGTCACTGTGCATGTATATAACAGAGCCCCGCCAGTTTTCAGGAATTTTGAGCGGGACAGAAGCCTGCCGCCGAGGGGGCGGGGCTTCTCCCTCAGCACTCACCAGCGCCATTTTTCTCCACAGCACAGCGCTGAGAGGAAGCTCCCTGGACTCTCCCCTGCTTATACACGGTGATAGAGGGGTTTTAAGAGGGGCGGGGGGGGGCACAAATTTGGCGGATATAAGGTATGAACAGCGCTACTGGATAAACATTTAGTGTTTTTTTCCAGGGTCATATAGCGCTGGGGTGTGTGCTGGCATACTCTCTCTCTGTCTCTCTAAAAGGGCCTTGTGGGGAAACTATCTTCAGATAAGAGGTTCCCTGTGTGTGTGGTGTCGGTACGCGTGTATCGACATGTCTGAGGTAGAAGGCTCACCTAGGGAGGAGGGGGAGCGTATGAATGTGAGGTCTCCGTCGGCGGTGCCGACACCTGACTGGATGGATATGTGGAATGTTTTAAGTGCTAGTGTGAACTTATTGCACAAAAGATTAGACAAAGCTGAAGCTAAGGAACAGTCAGGGAGTGAACCCATGTCTGTCCCTGTGTCGCCGGGACCTTCAGGGTCTCAGAAGCGCCCACTATCCCAAATAGCAGACACTGATACCGACACGGATTCGGACTCCAGTGTCGACTACGATGATGCAAGGTTACAGCCAAAAGTGGCTAAATGTATTCGATACATGATTATTGCAATAAAAGAAGTGTTGCATATCACAGAGGAACCCCCTGTCCCTGACACGAGGGTACACATGTATAAGGGAAAGAAGCCTGAGGTAGCTTTTCCCTCCTCACATGAGTTGAACGAATTATGTGAAAAAGCGTGGGAATCTCCAGACAAAAAACTGCAGATTCCCAAAAGGATTCTTATGGCGTATCCTTTCCCGCCAACGGACAGGATACGGTGGGAATCCTCCCCTAAGGTGGACAAGGCATTGACACGATTGTCAAAAAAGATAGCGCTGCCATCTCAAGATACGGCTACCCTCAAGGATCCTGCTGACCGCAAGCAGGAGGTTACCTTGAAATCCATTTACACACATTCTGGTACATTACTCAGACCGGCAATTGCGTCGGCCTGGGTTTGTAGCGCGGTAGCAGCATGGACAGATTCCTTATCGGCGGAGATTGAGACCCGAGATAAGGATACCATTTTATTGACCCTAGGCCATATAAAGGATGCTGTCTTATGTATGAGAGATGCACAAAGAGACATTAGTTTACTGGGATCCAGGATATACGCTAAGTCAGTCTCTGCTAGACGAGTCCTCTGGACCCGGCAGTGGACAGGTGATGCCGACTCAAAAAGACATATGGAGGTTTTACCTTACAAGGGTGAGGAATTGTTTGGGGCAGGTCTCTCGGTAAATCAAATTTTTTGCCTTATGTTCCCTCACAGCCTAAGAAAGCGCCACATTATCAAATGCAGTCCTTTCGTTCAAATAAAAGCAAGAGAGTACGTGGATCGTGATATCTTGCCAGAGGTAAGGGCAGAGGTAAAAAGCTGCACAGCTAGTTCCCAGGAACAGAAGTCCTCCCCGACCTCTGCAAAATCCACGGCATGACGCTGGGGCTCCGCTGAGGGAGTCCGCCCCAGTGGGGGCACGTCTTCGACTTTTCAGCCACATCTTGGTTCACTCACAGGTGGATCCCTGGGCAATAGAAATTGTTTCTCAGGGATACAAGCTGGAATTCGAAGAGGTGCCTCCTCGCCGGTTTTTCAAATCTGCTCTACCGACTTCTCCCCTAGAAAGGGAGATAGTGTTAAATGCTATTAAAAAATTGTCTTCAACAAGTGGTCGAAGTTCCCCTGCTTCAGAGAGAGTGAAGGGATACTACTCAACCCAGTTTGAAGTTCCGAAACCGGACGGTTCAGTCAGACCCATATTGAATTTAAAATCCCTGATCCTATACTTAAAACGGTTCAAGTTCAAGATAGAATCGCTCAGAGCTGTCATCGCCAGCCTGGAAGGGGGGGATTTTATGGTATCTCTGGACATAAAGGATGCATACCTTCATGTCCCCATTTATCCACCTCGCCAGGCGTACCTGAGATTTGCGGTACAGGATTGTCATTATCAATTTCAGACATTGCCGTTTCAGCTTTCCACGGCCCCGAGGATTTTCACCAAGGTAATGGCGGAAATGATGGTGCTCCTGCGCAAGCAGGGTGTCACAATTATCCCATACTCGGACGATCTCCTCATAAAAGCGAGATCACGAGAGTAGTTACTGAACAGCGTGTCACTTTCATTGAAGGTGTTACAGCGACACGGCTGGATTCTCAACATCCCGAAGTCACAGCTGGTTCCTACGACTCGTCTGACCTTCTTGGGCATGATTCTGGACACAGACCAGAAAAGGGTTTTTCTCCCGATGGAAAAAGCTCAGGAACTCATGACTCTCTAGTCAAGAACCTATTGAAGCCAAAACAAGTGTCTGTACATCATTGCACTCAAGTCCTGGGAAAAATGGTGGCAACATACGAAGCCATTCCCTTCGGCAGATTCCATGCAAGGACTTTCCAATAGGACCTATTGGACAAGTGGTCCGGGTCACATCTACAAATTAATCAGCGGATCACCCTGTCCCCCAGGGCCAGGGTTTCTCTCCTGTGGTGGCTGCAGAGTGCTCACCTTTTGGAAGGACGCAGGTTCGGCATTCAGGATTGGATCCTGGTGACCACGGACGCGAGCCTCAGAGGGTGGGGAGCAGTCACACAGGGAAGAAACTTCCAAGGATTTTGGACAAGTCAAGAGACTTGTCTTCACATGAACATCCTGGAACTGAGGGCCATATACAACGCCCTACGTCAAGCAGAGAACTTACTTCGCGACCAACCAGTTCTGATCCAGTCAGACCACATCACCGTAGTGGCTCATGTAAACCGCCAAGGCGGCACAAGGAACAGAGTGGCAATGGCGGAAGCCACCAGGATTCTTCGCTGGGCGGAAAATCATGTAAGCGCACTGTCAGCAGTGTTCATTCCGGGAGTGGACAACTGGGAAGCAGACTTCCTCAGCAGACACGACCTGCATCCAGGAGAGTGGGAACTTCATCAGGAAGTCTTTGCACAGATTGCAAGTCAGTGGGGACTGCCCCAGATAGACATTATGGCGTCCCGCCTCAACAAAAAGCTACAGAGGTATTGCGCCAGATCAAAAGACCCTCAGGCGGTAGCAGTAGACGCCCTAGTGACACCTTGGGTGTTCCAGTCGGTCTATGTGTTTCCTCCTCTTCCTCTCATACCCAAGGTGTTGAGAATAATAAGAAAAAGAGGAGTGAGAACAATTCTCATTGTTCCAGATTGGCCACGAAGGGCCTGGTATCCGGATCTGCTGGAAATGCTCACGCGAGATCCGTGGCCTCTTCCTCTGCGACAGGACCTGTTGCAACAGGGGCCCTGTCTGTTCCAAGACTTACCGCGGCTGCGTTTGACGGCATGGCGGTTGAACGCCGGATCCTAGCGGAAAAGGGCATTCCGGATGAGGTCATTCCGACTCTGATAAAGGCTAGGAAAGACGTGACAGCGAAACATTATCACCGGCTATGGCGAAAATATGTTTCTTGGTGTGAGGCCAGGAATGCTCCTACGGAAGAATTCCATCTGGGCCGTTTCCTTCACTTCCTACAGACTGGAGTGAATTTGGGCCTAAAATTAGGATCCATTAAGGTTCAGATTTCGGCCTTATCCATTTTCTTTCAAAAAAAATTGGCTTCTCTCCCAGAAGTACAGACTTTTGTGAAGGGAGTGATGCATATTCAGCCTCCTTTTATACCTCCGGTAGCGCCTTGGGACCTTAACGTGGTGTTGAGTTTCCTTAAGTCGCACTGGTTTGAACCACTTCAAACGGTGGAGTTAAAATATCTCACTTGGAAGGTGGTCATGTTATTAGCCTTGGCTTCGGCTAGGCGAGTGTCTGAATTGGCGGCTTTGTCTCATTAAAGCCCCTATCTGGTTTTCCATATGGATAGGGCGGAATTGCGGACCCGTCCTCAATTCTTGCCTAAGGTGGTGTCATCTTTTCATATGAACCAACCTATTGTGGTGCCTGTGGCTACACGAGATTTGGAGGATTCAGAGTCCCTTGATGTAGTCAGGGCTGCTACTTGGTCGGGGTCAAACACCTTTGCAAAGTTCTATAAGTTTGATACCCTGGCTGAGGAGGACCTCCTGTTTGCTCAATCGGTGCTGCAGAGTCATCCGCACTCTCCCTCCCGTTTGGGAGCTTTGGTATAATCCCCATGGTCCTTACGGAGTCCCCAGCATCCTCTAGTACGTTAGAGAAAATAAGATTTTAAACCTACCGGTAAATCTTTTTCTCGTAGTCCGTAGAGAATGCTGGGCGCCCGTCCCAAGTGCGGACTACTTCTGCGAGACTTGTATATAATTTTTGCTTACATAAGGGTTATGTTATAGTTTCATCAGGTTGGACTGATGCTACGTTGTTTTTTCATACTGTTAACTGTTTAATAGATACACAGGTTATACGGTGTGGCTGGTATGAATCTTGCCCTTGGATTAACAAAAATCCTTTCCTCGTACTGTCCATCTCCTCTGGGCACAGTTTCTCTAACTGAGGTCTAGAGGAGGGGCATAGAGGGAGGAGCCAGTGCACACCCAGACCTAAAGCCTTTCTTAAAGTGCCCATGTCTCCTGCGGAGCCCGTCCATCCCCCATGGTCCTTACGGAGTCCCCAGCATCCTCTACGGACTACGAGAAAAAGATTTACCGGTAGGTTTAAAATTCTATTTTGCTTGTGTTCTTGTTACTTTTGATCAAGTGACTCTCCTCCCCCCCCCCCCCCCCCCTCTTTCCTCCATTATTTTTTTTTCCCTTTGTGACTACAACATTTCTTCAGTAGCCCTTATTCTTAAAATCATGGATGAAATCTTGTACTCGTTCTACAGTTCCCTATGTAGATCTGATGGTATTCTCTTGCTTGTGCTCGCTGTTCATTCTTCTAGGTAAATAAATAAAAGAGCAAGAGCATCTGACATTGCTGCACCTTTACCTTTACTAATTTTGTCACAATATATGGACCCCATGTGTAGGACTACTTTAAACATTCAAGTTCAATTTTAACTTTAAAAAAAACAGTGCTTCAGTATTTGATCCAATACAGGTCTTTTGTATTTGCGCAGACTCTCTAAATATGGCATCCCCCTGTTCCAGATTATTATTATTATTATTATTTTTTCTTTTCATTTCTAGTATAAGACTATAACAGCAGAGTCTTTCCATTGCTGAGGACTTCTCTTTATTTTTAAACTGCTCCCAGGTAGGAAAGATCACCCTGTCGCAGACACCCATCTCCTAGAGCCCAGGGAGCTGCTCCATGTGCCCATTTTCTGTGGGCTTTGTGGTTCAGCTCACAGCATCTTGTGTGTTGTTTTTGTTTTCCAGATTCCATTGTTTCATAGGAAAGATTCCATGGGCAACATAACTTAAGACTCCTAATTTAAACTATTATAAACTATTCTGTTTGTAACACCCCCCCCCCCCCCCCCCTTCCTTCTTTCAAAGTAATGATCTCAGTGGCTTAAAATAGACTCAAAATACTACAACTGCTGTTGCATAATGCTAGCAATGACCACAGATGCCAGCCCCCTCCATGAATATGTGTTACGTATACTATTACAGGAGCAATGGCTAATGTTGGTTTATAAAATGTGACTGTCTGCAGACTGTGAGCTGATATTCTTTCTGTGTGATCTATGAGGGTACAGTGGCTTGCTACTCCTGACCATAGTTTTGTAACTCCTTTTGTAAAGGGTCAGTTTTAGGGCTCAGGCACTGGCAAAGCTTTGAAGCAATATGCTTTTATTTGTTTATGTGAACACTACAAATAATGGATCATTGATCCCAAAAGACTTGTGTAACATTTACCGTTCAAAGAGTGTCCATTGTCAACATGTGTTCAGGTGATATGTTTGCTTAAAGGGTCAGTGTTCCTTAATCTTTTGAGCATTCACTAAAGCACGTGTAGACCTCAGTGTTCTCCACCGACTCCTGAAAATTGCCTGTGTGTAATACCCCTTTTCCATTGCTGCAAAAACCCAGTTATTGCCGGGTCTACCTAGGTTGTGGCTTAGACTTTGGTGCTTTCACACCGCACCTCGACCCTGGTCGACACAGCAATAACCCGGGTTATTTTGGCGATGTGAAAATAACACTGCACAAACAACCCGGTATCGGGTCGGCGTGCAGCGTGAAAGCGCCATAGTCAAAATCCCCGGTCGCCTGACCCGGTAATTCAACCCGGGAATAAAGCAGTGTTATTCCTGTGTTGAATAGTACTATGTTACTATATTAAAAGATGAATTAGGAGAATTGATGAATGATGACGAAATAAAAGCGGAAATACTGAACAAATTCTTTTCATCAGTATTCACCTGTGAATAACTGATGGTGGGAGTAGAGCATAACAATTGTGACAGTAATGTTTCATGGTTAGATACATGTTTAAGCGAAGAAGTAGTCCGGGAGAGACTAAGCAAAATTAAGATTAATAAATCACCTGGTCCTGATGGACTTCACCCGAGGGTTCTTATGGAGCTTAGTTCACAACTAGCACGACCCCTATACTTGATTTTCAATAGTTCAATTAGATCAAGCATGGTACCGAAGGATTGGCGTATAGCTGAGGTAGTGCTTTTATTTAAGGAGGGATCCAAAAATCTTCCGGGAAATTACAGACCAGTTAGTTTAACATCTATAGTAGGGAAAATATTGGAAGGATTTCTAAGGGACGGCATACAGGAGTATCTACAGTCCGCTAGGATTATTAGCAAGAACCAGCATGGGTTTGTGAGGGACAGGTCATGTCAGACTAACTTAATTAGCTTCTACGAGGAAGTGGGCAATAATCTTGATCAAGGAAAAGCAGTGGATGTGGTCTTCCTAGATTTTGCAAAAGCCTTTGATACAGTGCCTCGCAGGAGACTAATGATCAAATTAAAGGAGCTTGGCCTAGGAAAAACTATTTGCACATTGATAAGCAGCTGGTTGGATAGCAGGGTACAGCGAGTAGTGGTCAACGGGTAGTCCTCAACCTGGTCCCCAGTAGTCGGCGGAATACCACAAGGGTCCGTACTCGGACCACTACTGCTCAACATATTTATCAATGACCTAGAAATAGGCCTGGAAAGCACAGTGTCAATCTTTGCAGATGATACTAAACTGTGTAAGGTAATTCAGAATTGGATGTGGAATGATCTAACTAAACTTGAACTCTGGGCGTCTAAATGGAAAATGAGGTTCAATACAGACAAATACAAGGTTATGCATTTTGGGACTAAAAACAAACTCGCATCCTACATATTAAATTGGAAACGCCTAAGGGAAACAGAGTTGGAAAAAGATTTGGGGGTATTCATTGATAATAGGCTTAATAACCATACACAATGTCAAAACGCAGTAAAGAAGGCAAGTAAGGTGCTAGCGTGCATAAATAGGGGAATTGAGACAAGGGACTTGGATGTAATCATGCCGCTGTATAAGGCATTGGTACGTCCGCACCTGGAATATTGGGTTTAGTTTTGGGCACCATTGTATAAAAAAGACATCAGTGAACTCGAAAGTGTTCAAAGGCGAGCTACTAAATTGATTAAAGGCCTAGAAGGACTGGACTATAAGGAAAGACTTACTAGGCTGAATATGTATACACTAGAAAAGAGGTGCCTAAGAGGAGATATTATTAATATCATCAAATATGTAAAGACATCACAAAGAGTTATCAGAGGAATTATTTATTAAAAGGACACAGTTTAGGACACGTGGGCACTCGCTGCGACTGGAGGAGAGAGAGTTCCGAACGCAACGGAGGAAAGGGTTCTTCACTGCTAGGGCAATCAGGATGTGGAATTCCCTGACAGGGAAGGTGGTAATGGCGGACTCTGTAATTAGATTTAAAAAATGAATGGATACATTTCTGAATGAAAAAGCTATCCAAGGTTATAATACTTAAAATATCAACGTGGTTAATCCGGGGGTAACATGAGTTATAGTAGCTAACTAGTCATAAAACCTTGTTCAGCAAGTATGTAGAATCATCACAACTTAAAACAGGTTGAACACGATGGGCAATTTGCCTCTATTCAACCTCAAATACTATGTTACTATGTAATACCGGGTCAGTGGCAGTGTAAACTGGCTCCCGAGTCGATGCAACCCGGGAACCGTTCACTATGAGAGGGAGAGGCGGCGCTGAGATGATCTCCTCTCCCAGTGCCCCCTCTGCCGGCTCTGCCCCCCCCCCCCCCCCACCGCTATTGCAACTCGCCCAGCATATTGCTGTGTCGGGGAAGCCAGCAGTAGCGTTCAATGCCGGATCCCACCAGGGAAGGACCCGTTTACAATTCCCAGGTGGGATCCGGCATTGGCGATGTGAAAGGGGTGTAAAAGGTTCCTTATAAAAATAACCCTGGTTGAGTGACCTGGGAATCCGACCTTGGTAGCTACCGGGTCAAACCCGGGAAGGATTTAGGTAACAAGTGACCAGGGTCATGCTAAAAGCCTATGAAGACCTGGATCTCCGTCACTTGGAGATGTTGTCCTTTCCAAGTGCTGGCAGATTGAAGATCCACCATTAACCTGGGTCCAGTCTGATGCAGCATAGTAAATTTAGCTTCTGGTGGATCTGAAAATAATGATTTCAAAATTGTAGCAGCTTATTACTATAATTAACATAACATTACCTTTTTTTTTTTTTTAAATATGTATCTCTATGGTTAACAGGTTGGCAGTGTGACCTTTAGTGGTGTCAGATCTCCATATTATTTCCACAGAGGTTGGACAGAAGCCTTTTCTCACTGTCTTGTGAACCAGTGTCTAGCTCCTCAGATCTATGCAGGCCATACATCAGCTCCGCAATTCCCCTATTCCAATTCGCAATCAAAACCACTGACTGGCAGACATTGGTGAGCGGTGGTCCGCAAGGCCACTTCTACGTGCTGAAAATTTGATGTTTTAACTGTGTCGGCAATATAACTGTAAACATGCTGGTATGCAGAATACATACCAAAATGTCTTGACTGTGTATTAATAGGGTTACCAGCAATGACTATGTTAAGCAAGTTTCCCCACATAGACAGTCTGTTTACATGATCTATTGTTAAAAAGTATTTTTAGTAAATACAGTTTACATAGTATGTGTGCCTATTACTAAAAACAACAAAAAAAACATTCATACAGATCTCAGACTGGTTTTAGAACTAGAATCTACAAATAGGTAGAATACAGTCTGAGGCGTAGGCAAACGCAGGGGGATTCTAGTTGCCTGGAAAATCCCCTTCCCTACAGCCTGGCACTACATGCAGTACAAAGGGTGGATGGAACTGCTGCCGTTTGCGTGCACTTCCCAGTACTTTGCATGGGTTTAGCTGCTTTAAGTGGGGAATTCAATTGTTTTTCCCTGCGGCTGCCACTAGATGGTGCCCGATGAAGCAATTCAATTGGTGCCCCGTTTGGATGCGAATAGCCACTGGGTGGCAGCAGATTTTACTACCAAGTCTTCTGTGTATGTATCTGAGCGCTCAGTCATCGCACCAGAGAGAGAATCTGGTAAGTGGCTTACCGTGATCACTGGGGCTGCACATGTCTGATGTATTGTATAAACTGCACTTTGTTTGGGGCAGACTATCTATAGCATGGTACATGCTACCTACAGTATGCATCCTTCATGGGCAGGCTCTGCAAAAATGTCTGCGAGAAAATAGCACGTTTTTGCGATTGCGTAAACAACACATAGGTCCGTGAACTTATCACCGTTTCTATGTGTTTTCAGCCAAGAAGAGAGAGGGCTCAATTCAATGCGGATTTAATAAGAGAATTTTTGCTCGCACCCCACATGGGGTGTGAACTGAAATCCAACAAAAGTGCTGGCACGTTGCTGATTTCTGCCCTTAGTGCGGCGGAAACAGCATCGTGCCAGGAACTTTAGACTGAGAATGCTGGTTCTTTCAACAAAACACCCTGTTTAGTCTGCGAGAACCGGCCTTCCCCCCGACACAACAGCGCGCTGAATTCAATAGCATTGGGAGCTAATTCTCGGCGCTCTTCAATCCACGCTGAATTGAATCGAGCCCATAATTAGAAAAAAAAAGTTGAATTAGCTGGAAAAAAAGTGCATTAAATAAAAATTCCAAAAGTCCTGTATTTTGCTGCTGAAAAGTGATCATGCCTAACTGAATTCCCACCTTAATTTCGGAGAGTAGTACAAGGAGCATCCAAAGTGTTAAGTGGAGAATTGAGTGTGTGTATGTGTAAGTCTGCAATAATAGAAAGTCAAATACACTTTTTGACACCATTCATCATTGTCATCAATGATGGCATTTTTATTTTAAATTCTTATATTTAAACAGAAAAAAGAAAAGAAAATATTACAGGTAGTAATTTGAAACCCCAAATGGCTATACACATAGGTCACCTCCATGCATTTCTTTATTTGTAGCATAGTGTTTGCTTTTGTTGCATTCATGGCACTTACAAATGACTACGATGAAACTGGACCTGTGGTAGCTTGCAATCATTCCTGTGCACACCTGGTCAAGATCTCCAGGCCCCATTGCATGCTGTAACACGCCAGTTCATCGGCTTCCCCTTCATTGTCACTCAAATACGTTTTCTGTTCCTGAAATGGATAACTGACCATATTTAAATTACTTTATCAAGCCAGATGTACAACATTCTTGAGACGGGTGGTCTTCAGTTTGCCGACTGTCGGGATCCCGGTGCACAGTATACTGGCGCTGGAATCCCGACAGCCGGCATACCGACACTTTTTCTCCCTCTTGGGGGTCCACGATCCCCCTGGAGGGAGAATAGATTGCGCGCCACCGTGCCCGCAAGGGGCTCATTTGCGCTCGCCCAGCTGTCGGTATGCCTGGCCGCCGGCATACCCTACTACACCCCTTCAGACCAGGCTTTGTGAACCTACATTTTAAAGTTGCTGTAACAGAAGTCCATAGCTTCGGTGTACTAACTATAAAATGATCTTAGCATGTCTTACCATAATGCATGTTAGTGCCCTTCCATAGGAGATATGTCATTTGCAGTTACATGTAGGAAAATGAAGTGATTAGATTCTGGGGAGAATTCAGTTGTTTGTGTGCTTGTAAGTAATAGGCATCTGACGGAGCTATTCAATTGTTTCTGCCAATAGGCGTGCATGCCGTGGGCGTCCATGATTTCGTCTTGTACCCTCCTGAGGTGGCTAGCAGAAATCTGCAAAAAGTTGGGCTTTTTGTGCACTGCCCAGTACTTTGCGTGTGTTTAGCTGCTTTAAGGGGAGAATTCAGTTTTTTCCCTGCGTCTGCCACTAGATGGTGCCCGATGAAGCAATTAAATTGTTGCCCCGTTTGGATGCGAATAGCCGCTGGGTGGACACAATTCAGCTCGCAGCTTCCTGAGGTGGTGAGCTGAAATGTGCAATAAGCTCGCTGCCTAGGTGTCATCCTTGACTCTGATCTGTCCTTTGTTCCCCACATTCAATCTGTCTCAAGATCATGTTACATGCATCTAAAAAACATATCCAAAATACGACCATACCTTACACAAGACACTGCTAAAACTCTAATCCACGCTCTCATTATCTCCCGCATTGATTATTGCAATAGTCTCCTAACTGGTCTTCCCAAAACGAGACTCTCACCACTACAATCCATTCTGAATGCAGCGGCGAGGCTTATCTTCCTCGCTAGACGTTCATCGTCTGCAGATCCACTCTGTCAGTCCCTCCATTGGTTACCTGTACTCTACCGCATTCAATATAAAATACTTTTACTCACACACAAGGCCATTAACCAAACTACACCAACGTACATCACTTCGCTTATTACAAAATATCTCCCAACCCGACCTCTTCGCTCTTCACAAGACCTGCGTCTCTCATCCACACTCATTACTCGCTCCCACTCACGACTGCAGGACTTTCATCGGACTGCACCCACTCTGTGGAATGCCCTACCACGCACAATAAGACTCTCCTCTAGTCTCCAAACCTTCAAGCGTTCCCTCAAAACTCACCTCTTTAGGCAAGCGTATCAAATTCCTGAACCGCCCACATAACTTTCATAAACCTTCCTATCAAATTACATTCACTCTGTACAGTCCACACATATCCTCACATGTCTTTTCATTCTATGCAATAGATAGCACCTTTCCTTGTGTACATATGCCTATTTCCCTATAGATTGTAAGCTTGCGAGCAGGGCCTTCCTACCTCTATGACTGTTATCACCCAGTTTGTTATTGTTATTTCAAATTGTAAAGCGCAATGGAATTTGCTGCGCTATATAAGAAACTGTTAATAAATAATAAATAATAATAAATAAATTTGGGCGCCCAAACGGTAGTTTGGTCACTCAAAGCATTACTTTATGGGTTTGGCCGCTTTGCGTGGCTAAACCGGTACTAATGGGCACACACACTGCACTTGCGCCTGACGGGTGAACAATTGAATTGCTTTGATGGGCGCCCACAAGTGTCTAAACCTGGTGCTTTCGGGCGCGACAGGTACAATAAGTAATTAGGGTCCATGTAATTTGCGCCATTTGATAAATGGCTCCATCAGGTGTGCAAATAAAATCCCATTATCTTCACTACCCCAGTGAATGCAGATTATAGATTGTTATTACTAAACCCAGAAGTCTTGGGTTCTAACCTATTCTAATCCTTTTTGAGCAAATCGGCTATTCTCCCCCAAAAAAGGGACTGTCCCACCAAAATCGGGACAGTTGCGAGGTATGGTAGCAGGACACATCTGTAATAAAGGCACAGTGTTTCAAACATAATGATATGTTGGGTGTGTTTTTTTTTTTTTTTCTCCCATACAACGTATACATTTTTAAAATCCCGAAACATAGATTGAAAAAAAAAATTTGTAATTTTTTTCTTTTTATTTTTTAGATCCTAAAAGTCCTGAGCCTAGTTATTACACACAACTAAATAGGATAGTGTTTAACACAGGATTAATTGTGAAAAGTGACTGCCTGGTGTAACTGTCACTATCATTGATGCCAGAGTATGTAGCATTACTAACAAGAAGCTGAATTTTATTATCCTACATTTGAATGTAATTTTCCTACTTGTGTGTATTTTAAATGCATGTAATTGGTGTGACACTTGTGCTACTATAAAACTGCAGCGTTTTGCAGATTGATACTTGTTCCATCCCGGGAAGTTTTTATAGTGATTCCTGGATCCCAATCAAATCTCTACTGCGTATAACTGATGACTTACAAAAATGTCTGTTATGCGCATGTATACAATTGATTAACGTGACTGTATGGGAATTTATATACAGTGCATTCGGGAAGTATTCAGTGCTTCACTTTTTCCACATTTTGTTATGTTACAGCCTTATTCCAAAATGGAATAAATTCTTTTTTTCCCTCAAAATTCTACACACACTACCCCATAATGATAACGTGAAAAAAGTTTTTTGAGATTTTTGCAAATTTATTAATAATAAGAAATCACATGTACATAAGTATTCACAGCCTATGCTCAATACTTTGATGCAGCAATTACAGCCTCAAGTCTTTTTGAATATGATGCCACAAGCTTGGCACACCTATCTTTGGGCAGTTTTGCCCATTCCTCTTTGCAGCACCTCTCAAGCTCCATCAGGTTGGATGGAAAGCGTCTGTGCACAGCCATTTTCAAATCTCTCCAGAGATGTTCAATCGGATTCAAGTCTGGGCTCTGGCTGGACCACTCAAGGACATTCACAGAGTTGTCCTGAAGTCACTCCTTTGATATCTTGGCTGTGTGCTTAGGGTCGTTGTCCTGCTGAAAGATGAGCCGTCACCTGAGTCTGAGGTCGAGCGCTCTGGAGCAGGTTTTAATCAAATGTGTGTCTGTATATTGCTGCATTCATCTTTCTCTCTATCCTGACTAGTCTCCCAGGTCCTGCCACTGAAAAATATCCCCACAGCATGATGCTGCCACTACCATGCTTTACTGTAGGGATGGTATTGGCCTGGCGATGAGCGGTTCCTGGTTTCCTCCAAATATGACACCTGGCATTATGATAAAGAGTTCAATCTTTGCCTCATCAGACCAGAGAATTTGGTTTCTCATGGTCTGAGAGTCCTTCAGGTGCATTTTGGTAAACTCCAGGTGGGCTGCCATGTGCTTTTTACTAAGGGGTGGCTTCCGTCTGGCCACTCTACCATGCAGGCCTGATTGGTGGATTGCTGCAGAGATGGTTGTCCTTCTGGAAGGTTCTCCTCTCTCCACAGAGGAATGCTGTAGCTCTGACAGAGTGACCATCGGGTTCTTGGTCACCTCCTTGACTAGGGCCCTTCTCCCCTGATCGCTCAGTTTAAATGGCCGGCCAGCTCTAGGAAGAGTCCTGGTGGTTCCAAACTTCTTCCATTTACGTATGATAGAGGCCACTGTGCTCATTGGGACCTTTAAAGCAGCAGATATTTTTCTGTACCCTTCCTTAGATTTGTGCCTCGAGACAATCCTATCTCTGAGGTCTACAGGCAATTCCTTTGACTTCATGCTTGGATTGTGCTCAGACATGCACTGTTAAGTGTGGGACCTTATATAGACAAGTGTGTGCCTTTCCAAATCATGTCCAATCAACTGAATTTACCACAGGTGGACTATAATTAAGCTGTAGGAACATCTCAAGGATGATCAATGGAAACAGGATGCACCTGAGCTCAATTTTGAGCTTTATGGCAAAGGCTGTGAATACTTATGTACATGTGATTTCATAGTTTTTATTTTTAATAAATTTTCAAAAATCTCAAACTTTTTTCACATTGTCATTAAGGGGTATTGTGTGTAGAATTGTAAGGAAAAAATTAATTTATTTCAGTTTGGAATAATGCTGTAACATAACAATGTGGAAAAAGTGAAGCGCTGTGAATACTTTCCACATGCACTGTACATGCTATTACAGGTAGTAACTTTCATAGAAGGAGACTTATAATTTGAATTTAGTGATACTATAACTTCTAACACAAGTGACACCTATGTTTCTTACTTACTGCAACAAGCACATCAACTCGATCCGTACCATCGGGATCCCATACTGAATCCCATCAACTCTTGTTTGTCTCATGGTACAGGGGTAGTTTCATTCTCTCTGCAATGGTCATTCTTGGTGACTTTTTAGTTCTCCAGAAGACATTAGTTTCGGCTATGTCACATGCTTCTGGTCCGTCCAGCAGCACATAGGAACTGCGTCTATAAACAGTTTGTTGGCACTGGGGTAAAAGCTGCAAGTGAGTGTGTACAGACATCTCTATATAAACAGTCTATCTCCACATGTCCCCAAGGACCGGCCTGCAAAAATCCACAAGCAGCTTACCTGCGGTCAGTGGTGATAACATTAACTATTCATTGTTTAATTCTACAGTCCTTTTGCTGAAAAGTCTGAGCATCTGCTTACTGTAGTATGCTAAAAATTGCATTTTCATAATTATCTCATAATATAGCCTTTCTTTATTGGGGTTTTTTTTTTGTGGGGGGGGGGGGGGGGGGATTTTTTCAGTACTTCATGGGTACCTTCCAATATCTTGTTTTGGGACTGTGCTGTCTATTTGGTGGTTTATGTGATCTGATTTCACTCCCACCTTTCCATAAAATCCATAGAACATTAGACAACTTAACTTTTTTTCCATTATAATTGTCCCGCAATAGAAAAGAAAAGATCATTTGTCGCTCTTTATTAACCACTTAACTGACTATTTTTCCTTTCAAAGCCATTCATAAATGTGTGTTTTTTTTTGTTTTGTTTTTTACATTTTTATTTAATATACTCTTAAAGGTGTTTTTTTTTTAAAAATATTTAAATATGATATTGTAAACCTCTGCAGAACAGATCTCCTCGTCAAAAAATTGGGGACACAGTGGGGTGGTGTAGTCGCATGTGATCTGACCATTCCAGTTAAGTGGTTGAAGGAATATCTCTATTTGTTTTTTATGTAATGTCATGCAACGATCCAAATGATCCTTTAACACTATGGGTGGTATTCAATTGCTATATCACGCCCAATCTCCTTTCTAAAATGATCCCTGTTATTGTGCATATTGTGCCCATACTAATCAGGTTTAGCTGCGTAAAGGGATAGGCGCCCTTGATACCCCAGGGGTAGCGAGCTGAAATGATTATACCACGCCTGTCAGCAGAAACAGAACGGGTATTGAAGAGGGTGAAAAGAATTGGATACCGCCCATTATGTACTAGAATATTATAATGTAGGTGTGGCATAATTGACTTCACTTGATGTAGGTTCTGTACTTTTACACAGGGGTCTGTGCTGTAAGTCTTTTGCACATTCTTGACCTTTTTTATTTTTAAACAAAAAATGTACATAACTTTGTGTATAGATGTTTTATTTTAAGTGATTGGATACTCTGCTATCCAGAGTATCAAGTGACCTATCCAGTCACGTAAATGGTGGTGTAATATAAATGCAAAAACTCAATTCTAAATTATTTTCATCAGGTTTGCAAAATGAGCACCACCTCTTTTTTCCATTCCTGGTGGTAATGAAATTGTTTTTTGTGGGCACCTGTATTACTGGTCCCTAACAGACCTATCCAGTTGTTTTTGTCGGTGTGTGTATATGTGTGTGTGTGTATATATGTGTGTGTGTGTGTGTGTGTGTGTGTATATATGTATATATATATATATATATATATATATATATATATATATATATATATATATATATATATATATATATATATATATATATATTCGTATATATATATTCGTATAAGTCGACCCGAATATCAGCCGAGGCACCTAATTTTACCACAAAAACCTGGGAAAACTCATTGACTCGAGTATAAGCCTAGGGTGGGAAATGCAGCTCTACCCGTACACAGCCCTCATGCTGCCAGATGTGCCCTCATGCTGCCAGATGTGCCCTCATGCTGCCAGTTACGGTACTTACCCTCCATTGCTCCCGCGCTGTCTTCTGAAGGAGGGACACTGAGGGCACAGCGCGCGGCTCTCCTGTGTCCCTCATGCGTCTCCGGCAGCGTGTGTGTGTTAAATGTAGTGCCGGTTCGTGAGCCAATCAGAGCTCACGAACGGGCACTTCATTTAACACACACACGCGCCGCCGGAGACGCAGGAGGGACATAGGAGAGCCGCGCCCTGTGCCCTCCGTGTCACTCCTTACACTGACTCGAGTATAAGCCGAGGGGGCTTTTTCAGCACAAAAAAACGTGCTGAAAAAGTCGGCTTATACTCGAGTATACACGGTATATATATTATTAGTATTATTTTTTTTAATAATATGCGTGTGTCTTCACGCTAGGTTGTTTTAGCAGGGAGCTGCCCTCTGAGTTTGATTTTTTTTTTTTTTTAAAGGGCAAAATGCGACCTGCCACTTTGGCGGTGCCCAGCTAAAACAGCCTGCAGCCACTTGAATAGTTGAAGTAAATGACTGCAATTACTTGCTCCATGTGCCGCCTCACAGCTAATTGAAATGATCCCTGGTTGCCTTCTGAGAGCTTATTAAACATGCTATGACTTGGAAGAAATCAGCAATATAAGCAAATGTACCTGATGCACTATACATTGTGACAAGTGTGCACTTCACATTCATACTTGCACCATTTAGAAACCTGTAATGCTAAAATCCTGTACACGGGAGCTATGAGAACATGTATGCAGGTAGCGCAGTATGCTGCAGAGAAGCTTTGAGATGCATTAACACACTACTTTAGCGTGGCAAAGTGTAAGATTGTGTCTGTTTAAATTAATGCTTTCTTAACTGTAAGTCGGTATGAAAACATTAAAGTAAACAAACTGCAAGGTGGATATGTTAATGTCTATTAAGCTGGGTACATTCTATAAGATATCACAAACAGTGCGACGGTCATTCCATCTACACCAAATCCGCGTAGCGCATCAGATGGGATGATGCGATGAATGGCGGATTGGGTGTACATGCTATACAATGGTCATTCCAATCTGCCCAGGGACGATATATCTTATAGTGTGTACCCATCTTAAATTTGAGACTTTAACAAATGGGCAGATATATGTATGTGTGTGTGTGTTGCCTAGCCCAGTGCTAAACAGTAGACTGCCTTGTAGTTAGGAGTGACATCCCAGGCATACAGGATTACCCTCATAAACCGCAATTGCGGCACTTGATTAAGATCCTTTTGACAGAATGAAACAAATTACAGTGAAACCAAAACTTTATTAATTTGTTCCATTAAGTTAAAGATCCTTAATCAAGCGCCACGATTGTTTGTTTAGAACTGTGGAATTCATGGGATTACGCATGCAGCTATTTAAGACCGATCAGTGAACCTGAGCGCTTTCCCATAGAACAACATTAAAGTCAGGAATACCTTTATTTGATGCTTCTCAAAGTGTATTTATAATCTTTTATAAGGTTGCAGTTTGATGTGTTTTATAAAGTATTAGGTTTGATTTAATTGCCAAATATAAACATCCCACCTAAATGTGGACATGTCAACCAGAACCGATTGCTAGTTATGGCATGTAGTTCTGTTTGGTTGTCTTGATCTAACTGAGCGAGCAGTAGACTTATGTTCAACTTTTCCCTTTAACCTGTTTACTTTGGACAGACTGGCTGAGTCTATTCATAATACTGTCCTTTTGACCTGTCCCTAGGGACCCACGGTGCGGGATGACTGTGCCAAAATAAATATTTACAGGTCCTGTGGCTGTGCCTTTTGTTACATGGTAAACACATGAGATAGCTTAGAATTTGTTTGGCCCCTTGGTCTTCAGTTCTGTTATTCGAGCTATTCGTTGGAAAAGTACTAGTGTACCGGTTGCAAAGCAAGCATAACCTCTCCACCTGCACAACCGCATATTAAAGGTTTGGTGCTCCTGAAAGTTTTGGTAAGCTGAAATGTGCTTTAAAACCTTTAGTGAAAACCATGCAGTCAGTAGGCTTATGGTTTAATAAAGGTCTTCTTAAGCATGATGTGTGAAATATCCTCCCCCCCCCCCCCCCCCCCCCCCCACCCTCCCAACCACTTTTTGGACTGGGGTGTGATTTGTAGGTGGATACAGTTACAATAGCTTGCACCGTTGAATATTAGAACATCTCTTTTGGTTGCTCAGAATGTTCGACAATACTTGGCCAGCTGGTGCGAGTGAAACTGCGTTTCTGATGCAGTTCCTGAAATACACTCCCCCACCACGCCCACGGCCAATAGCCATCCTCCAGTCACCGCCCGGGAATGTTCTTTGAAACCAAATCTAATTCTCTCTGCACATGTTATATCTCTCACCCTCCCCCTGCAGTGCACATGGTTTTGCCCATTAGCTTACAAATTTACATTAATAATAATCATACCATTCAAACAAGAACTCACATTAAACCAGTAAATGAAAACACCATACTTCCCACCACAAGTAATCATCATAGGAACTGGATTTCTAACATCCCCAAAGGGCAATTTCAAAGAATTAAAAAGAAACTGCGCAGACCAGGATACCTATATTTTGCTGAGTAATCAAATGATGGAGAACTTCATCAAAAAAGGCTACAAGAAAGAGAAACTACAATCTCAAATTAATGAGGTGAAACAAATGGAAAGAACTGAAATGTTGAAATATAAGGTAAAAACAGAACAATTTCCTAATAGCCATTTTATAACACAATTTAATAGTAATACAAAAACTATAGAGAATATGGTAAAAAAAACACTAGCACATGCTACAATTAGACAGTCTTGAAGCCATTGATTATAGAACAACCACAAATCCATTTATTGCCGAGCAAAAATCTCAAGCAAGAGCTAGTATCAAGTTTTCTGCAACCAACTGACTATTCTACTGTATCATCCGTGAAAAAAGGATATTACAAATGTCTAGATTGTTCTTTGTTGTTTTTGCATGATATACAATCCACTAAAGCCATCACAAATTTTAAGTTGAACATCACTGGAAAAACGTATACAATTAAAGACAACCTATCTAGCAGAATGTTCTTGTGGCCTCCAATACGTGGGGCAAACGAAAAGGAAAGCAAAAATAAGAATCGCCGAAAATATATATATATATATATATATATATATATATATATGTGTGTGTGTGTGTGTATGTATGTATATATATATATATATATATATATATATATATATATATATTGAAGAAGAAAGGTCTGAATTGAATCACTTCTTGGAGACACACAATAAAGATCCGGTTGGATTAAAATTCATCGTAATACAGAAAGTTAAAAGGAATTGTAGAGGTGGAAATACCATCACAGAAATTAGGAAGGCTGAAAGTAGATGGATTTTCGAACTTAAAACTCTTCAACCATGAGGTCTCAATATAGACATTGAATTGAACGTATTTTTATAATTACTTTTATAATTTTTATAACTACACATTAATTCTAGCATATCACCTTTGAAATTTTCTAAATCTATCTCAATCACATTGTGGACACTAACATGTGATTCCCGCCGAATTTGGGCATTTCCAGACCGGAACTTCCGTTTTTATTGTTAGGAACAATAAAGTTTTTTTCTTAGAAATACTGGCTCCATTAGGAATTTTAGTCATCCTTTGGAAAAGTGCAGCATATGCACGAAACGCGTTGGAGACGTATACAGACAGCCAGGAGGTTCACACCACAACCATCGGTAACTGTAAGCGCCTGTGGGATCACGCCATCATCCCACTCTCCACCCCCAGCTGGACGCAGCAGCTGAGAGGCGGTAAAATGTCAGGAGCCACGGACAGTCGGCGCCTGCCGGACCAAGTCAGCATCCTGCTCTCCGCAGCGGCAGAGAGGCGGCAATACATTCGGAGCCGTGGACAGCCGTAAAGGCTGAGGTATACCACTACTTACCACCAGGTAGGACAAGTAAGGGCCAGTCACAACCGAGAATCTAGATTTACCCCTGGATGCTACAATTGCTCCAAAAGGAGCTGTAAACATAATTGTTTTTAACCAATTAAATTTCTTTACAGGTGCCATGCTTAGAACATATAGCGCACTCTCACTTTTTTTTATTTTTTTATATATATTTAAGATCTGAATTAGGCCCATAGTGTTAAGCATTATTGCCTCGGAACTGAGGTCACAAGTTAATTTCTTGACCAAAGTCCTGTATGTGTAGAGTTTGTATGTCATCCATGTGTCCATCCTACTCTGTCCTTATGGTAGGGAATATAGATTGTATTCTCCACTGGGGCAGGGACTGATGTGAATGGGTGGTCTTCAGTATGCCGGCTGTCTGGATCCCGGCGCACAGTATACCGGCGCTGGGATCCCGACAGCCGGCATACCGACACTTATTCTCCCTCGTGGGGGTCCACGACCCCCCTGGAGGGAGAATAAAATAGTGTGGCGCGCGTAGCGCGCCACCGTGCCCGCAGCGTGGCGAGCCCGCAAGGGGCTCATTTGCGCTCGCCACACTGTCGGTAAGCCCGCGGTCGGGCTCCCGGCGCCGGTATGCTGGTCGCTGGGAGCCTGACCGCCGGCAAACCGTACTACACCCGATGTGAATGGCTAAACATTCCTTTCAAAGTGCTGCATAATATGTGTGCACTGTATAATTCTATTGTGTTTCTATAGTAGACATTTAATGTTGTTTAACAGAAAATGACACATCCAGCAAAAGACCATGTATTTGTGTATAGATTTTTAAGGAGACAGTGATTTCCTTAGTGGTCTATTAGTTGCACCAAATGTTTTGAGCATGGAGTCCACAAAATCTTTTGGAAGTATGTGTGTGCGCGCACTTTGTAGATGTTAGCGTGTACGTTCATCTTTTTTCCATATGTTATACTGTATATACAGTATTTTAGAATATAAAAATCAGTTCTTGCATATTTTTTTTCCTTCTAATTCATAACTGACGCACAGTGATTATTGAACACTTGTACTTGCGCTCAGGGAGGTCAGAGGATTGCCCTACACTTGCCTCAATGCCTTTAGCTTGCAATACAGCAAAGATCACTTGACACCTCCAAAGCTGTTAACCAAAGGCAGCATTCCTAAACACAAGTGTGAATTATGTTGCAAGCAGTGGGTTCCAGTGTCATCCCTGTTAACGTGAGTTGCATTCACATGGTTATTAGATGAGTCTGCACAAGATGGTACCAGTTAAGTTGCATATGATTTTCCCGTCCTCTGCTTTGGAGAGAATGTGACCAAAAAGTAGACTTCAGTCACTTAATGTGGACATGTCCAAGGATTTTTAGCCATTCCATAGTCAGAAGCTATTAGAAGACTTATTACAAACAAGACAGTCTTGTTGGGATTATCTATTATTGGTCTCTATAAAAAATTCTAACAAACTGACATTTCAGGTTATTCAAGCCGCTAAAAGCATCTAGTAACACTGGAAGCAATCCTCACCACCTCCCTAATGATTGCAGTTAAAAATAGAATATGGTTTATAATAATGGAATGGATAACCCATTATCATGGTAAATGCGATAAATTGTTTTAAATGTTGCGTTCCTTGTTTTTCCCAACAATTCTGACTCCAGAAGTGCATGGTAAATAAAGCTTTGGCCCTTAGTATATTATCTGATTCGATTCCAGATTGCTTCATTGGATGATTTTATTTGATAATGTATTATGTCTTCCTACGGGTTACTAGAAGTTTTGGAAAACACATCATCTCCCACTTCCCCAAGTCTCACTATCTAGGCACATCTTTATGTGTGACTTGGTGATGCGAAAATGCAATCTAATGATATATCCTATCTATGTACACACTACACGATCCGCAGAATTGGGTGGATTTAAAGCTACACACTGTTAGTGTTCCCGCGAGACTTTGGGAAGGATGCTGCGGTTCTGGGCACTGTGCGTGCACAAAAAGGGTGTGGCCAGGGAAGGGGGGTGAGGCCTCATCATTGTCACATTTGGGGGTGCGACCAGCTCTTACAGATGTGCTGGGCTGCCCCAAAGTTCTCCCTCACTGAATAGATTCCTCAGATTTAAAGCCGCGGCCTTATTTCTGTGTCCATGATAATGATAATAATAATTTAATTTTTATAGCGCTCTTTCTCCAACAGGACTCAAGGCGCTTTACAGATATTAGCAATGCACATAATACAGAGGATTTGACTAATACAGCAATAGATCAACGACACAGACATAAAAGAAAACCTTAAGCACACAGAAAGCATAATTCATGATTGGTGTAGGCATTTTGGGTACTAACTTCCAAGGGTTGTGTAATCCACTCTCACAAGGTACCAGGTGCGGCAGCCATCTTGGGCGCACAGCGTAGGATTACGCAGGGTGGAATAGTCTACCCCTAGAAGAGATGACACAAAATGGGGGTGATTTCAGAGTCCTACAGTTCAGAGTAGGGTTCCATCAAAACCACGAGGCCCATGTATTTTTCATCCCATCCACAAGTGTACCATATGGGGCAGCCATGTTGGGCGCACTTCGAAGGTTACACTGTGGGAGTGATGATAGTGACTGTACTTCTGTGTCACCTTGGTCTCTGTGCCGCTTCCTTTTAGAATATAAGCTTTCACAAACACGGCCCTCCCGTTCTTCTTTTCAATACTCCCTTCGACTGCACCAAATCCCTTGGTTTCCTGCCGCCCTGATACTTATTCCAGCATCATCTGCGGACGCAGCTATGTTTATATATCCTGTACTTGTCCTATGTTGTCTTGAATTGTATGTCACTGGTTTTTTTTTATTTTGCGTATTTGTTTATGTACTCTGTAATGGGGCGCTTCGGATCCCACGGGGTGCCATATAAATAAAAGATAATAATAGGTGGCTGTTCAGCATGGATGTGACAACCCTGGTCCTTGTCTTCTGAGGCAGCTGCACTTGTTCTCTCCTCTACAGTTCCTATGCCACTCCTGTGCATGTCAAGTGCTAACAGGCTCTGGTGGCTGACTATTGGGGGTTGGTGCACCATGCCATGTACTTAATCTTGAAAGGGTAGTTTACTGCACCAAGTGTCATGCAGTAAAGAAATGGAGCGGTTGGACCTGTATAGTTGAGAGGAGGTGGTTTGCATGAGGGGAAATGTGGTTGTGTGAATGTAGGACTGCTTCTGTGTGACCGATAAGTCAGTTGGGGTTGGTGTATCTCTTGCAGTTGGAATGGAAAAAATACTTTTAAAAATATATTTTTCTCTGTAGCATTAGGTTAATGGATTTCAGTAGTGTGTATATACCAGAGGTTCCCAAAATTTTTGGAATAACGGTGCCCTAGAGTATCATGATTTTTTTTCACAGCACCCATAGGCCAAAAGTTTCTTATTGAGAAATATAGAAATAAATATTAAATTAAGTAAATTGTGTTTATATGTCATCCTTAGGTTCAGTTGTGTGGTGAGTACAAGATTTGCTTCTGTATAAATAATTTAAATTGGACCTGGACCACCAATCCAATGCACCCCTGCAAGTGTCCCAAGGCACCCCAGGATGCCACGGCACATAGTTTGAGAACCACTGGTGTATAGTATATATCTTTAGCCTTCCAGGGAGGAGCCATTAGGGTGGCGCTTTTGTAATACAGGTTGAGTATCCCATATCCAAATATTCCAAAATACGGAATATTCCGAAATACGGATTTTTTTGATTGAGATAGTGAAACCTTTGTTTTTTGATGGTTCAATGTACACAAACTTTGTTTAATACACAAAGTTATTACAAATATTGTATTAAATGACCTTCAGGCTGTGTGTATAAGGTGTATATGAAACATAAATGAATTGTGTGACTGTACACACACTTTGTTTAATGCACAAAATTATTAAAAATATTGGCTAAAATTACCTTCAGGCTGTGTGCATAATGTGTATGTGAAAAATAAATGCATTATGTGCTTAGACTTAGGTCCCATCGCCATGAACTATCATTATGGTATGCAATTATTCCAAAATACGTAAAAATCCGATATCCAAAATTCTTCTGGTTCCAAGCATTTTGGATAAGGGATACTCAACCTGTATTTGTTCTGGAGTTTATTAATTATACCTGGTGAAACGATGGTTATATTGTTGAAACAGTTAGAAAAGCAGATGCTGTAGGATTAAATGTTGACACAAATTTTAGGCTACACGTTAACGAACACTTATCCGGCATCTGAGACCTAGCAAGAAGCTGAAGAAGCGCCAACATATAAGCGAATACAAGATTTTGTTGTAATTCTTCCCAAAGTGACAATGATGGCTTCTTCTTTTTTTCTTCATTTTAATTTAAAAGAAAGCAGATTTTGTCTTTTCTCTATCGTCCTAGTGGATGCTGGGGTTCCTGAAAGGACCATGGGGAATAGCGGCTCCGCAGGAGACAGGGCACAAAAAGTAAAGCTTTAGGATCAGGTGGTGTGCACTGGCTCCTCCCCCTATGACCCTCCTCCAAGCCTCAGTTAGATTTTTGTGCCCGGCCGAGAAGGGTGCAATCTAGGTGGCTCTCCTAAAGAGCTGCTTAGAAAAGTTTAGCTTAAGTTTTTTATTTTACAGTGAGTCCTGCTGGCAACAGGATCACTGCAACGAGGGACTTAGGGGAGAAGAAGTGAACTCACCTGCGTGCAGGATGGATTGGCTTCTTTGGCTACTGGACATTAGCTCCAGAGGGACGATCACAGGTACAGCCTGGATGGTCACCGGAGCCTCGCCGCCGGCCCCCTTGCAGATGCTGAAACGAGAAGAGGTCCAGAATCGGCGGCAGAAGACTCCTCAGTCGTCTTAAGGTAGCGCACAGCACTGCAGCTGTGCGCCATTTCCTCTCAGCACACTTCACACGGCAGTCACTGAGGGTGCAGGGCGCTGGGAGGGGGGCGCCCTGGGAGGCAAATGAAAACCTTTTTTGGCTAAAAATACCTCACATATAGCCTCCGGGGGCTATATGGAGATATTTAACCCCTGCCAGAATCCATTAAAGAGCGGGAGACGAGCCCGCCGAAAAAGGGGCGGGGCCTATCTCAGCACACAGCGCCATTTTCCCTCACAGAAAGGCTGGAGGGAAGGCTCCCAGGCTCTCCCCTGCACTGCACTACAGAAACAGGGTTAAAACAGAGAGGGGGGGCACTAATTTGGCGTTAGAAATATATAAAAGATGCTATAAGGGAAAACACTTATATAAGGTTGTCCCTATATAATTATAGCGTTTTTGGTGTGTGCTGGCAAACTCTCCTCTCTGTCTCTCCAAAGGGCTAGTGGGTCCTGTCCTCTATCAGAGCATTCCCTGTGTGTGTGCTGTGTGTCGGTACGTGTGTGTCGACATGTATGAGGACGATGTTGGTGAGGAGGCGGAGCAATTGCCTGTAATGGTGATGTCACTCTCTAGGGAGTCGACACCGGAATGGATGGCTTATTTAGGGAATTACGTGATAATGTCAACACGCTGCAAGGTCGGTTGACGACATGAGACGGCCGACAAACAATTAGTACCGGTCCAGACGTCTCAGAAACACCGTCAGGGGTTTTAAAACGCCCGTTTACTTTAGTCGTCGACACAGACACAGACACGGACACTGAATCCAGTGTCGACGGTGAATAAACAAACGTATTCCTTATTAGGGCCACACGTTAAGGGCAATGAAGGAGGTGTTACATATTTCTGATACTACAAGTACCACAAAAGAGGGTATTATGTGGGATGTGAAAAAACTACCGTAGTTTTTCCTGAATCAGATAAATTAAATGAAGTGTGTGATGATGCGTGGGTTCCCCCCGATAGAAAATTATGGGCGGTATACCCTTTCCCGCCAGAAGTTAGGGCGCGTTGGGAAACACCCCTTAGGGTGGATAAGGCGCTCACACGCTTATCAAAACAAGTGGCGGTACCGTCTATAGATAGGGCCGTCCTCAAGGAGCCAGCTGACAGGAGGCTGGAAAATATCATAAAAAGTATATACACACATACTGGTGTTATACTGCGACCAGCGATCGCCTCAGCCTGGATGTGCAGAGCTGGGGTGGCTTGGTCGGATTCCCTGACTAAAAATATTGATACCCTTGACAGGGACAGTATTTTATTGACTATAGAGCATTTAAAGGATGCATTTTCTATATATGCGAGATGCACAGAGGGATATTTGCACTCTGGCATCAAGAGTAAGTGCGATGTCCATATCTGCCAGAAGATGTTTATGGACACGACAGTGGTCAGGTGATGCAGATTCCAAACGGCACAAAGGTGTATTGCCGTATAAAGGAAGAGGAGTTATTTGGGGTCGGTCCATCGGACCTGGTGGCCACGGCAACTGCTGGAAAATCCACCGTTTTTACCCTAAGTCACATCTCTGCAGAAAAAGACACCGTCTTTTCAGCCTCAGTCCTTTCGTCCCTATAAGAGTCATATCTGCCCAGGGATAGAGGAAAGGGAAGAAGACTGCAGCAGGCAGCCCATTCCCAGGAACAGAAGCGTTCCACCGCTTCTGCCAAGCTCTCAGCATGACGCTGGGACCGTACAGGACCCCTGGATCCTACATGTAGTATCCCAGGGGTACAGATTGGAATGTCGAGACGTTTCCCCTTCGCAGGCTCCTGAAGTCTGGTTTACCAAGGTCTCCCTCCGACAAGGAGGCAGTATGGGAAACAATTCACAAGCTGTATTCCCAGCAGGTGATAATCAAATTACCCCTCCTACAACAAGAAAAGGGGTATTATTCCACATTATATTGTGGTACTGAAGCCAGAAGGCTAGGTGAGACCTATTCTAAATCTAAAAAAATTTGAACACTTACAAAGGTTCAAATCAAGATGGAGTCACTCAGAGCAGTGATAACGAACCAGGAAGAAGGGGACTATATAGTGTCCCGAGACATCAGGGATGCTTACCTCCATGTCCAAAATTTGCCCTTCTCACTAAGGGTACCTCAGGTTCGTGGTACAGAACTGTCACTATCAGTTTCAGACGCTGCCGTTTGGATTGTCCACGGCACCCCGGGTCTTTACCAAGGTAATGGCCGAAATGATGATTCTTCTTCGAAGAAAAGGCGTCTTAATTATCCCTTACTTGGACGATCTCCTGATAAGGGCAAAGTCCAGGGAACAGTTGGAGGTCGGAGTAGCACTATCTCGGATACTGCTACAACAGCACGGGTGGATTCTAAATATTCCAAAATCGCAGCTGATCCCGACGACAAGTCTGCTGTGCCTAGGAATGATTCTGGACACAGTCCAGAAAAAGGTGTTTCTCCCGGAAGAGAAAGCCAGGGAGTTATCCGAGCTAGTCAGGAACCTCCTAAAATCAGTGCATCATTGCACAAGGGTCCTGGTAAAGATGGTGACTTCCTACGAAGCAATTCCATTCGGCAGATTTCACGCAAGAATTTTTCAGTGGGATCTGCTGGACAAATGGTCCGGATCGCATCTTCAGATGCATCAGCGGATAACCCTATATCCAAGGACAAGGGTGTCTCTCCTGTGGTGGTTACAGAGTGCTCATCTTCTAGAGGGCCGCAGATTCGGCATTCAGGATTGGATGCTGGTGACCACGGAGGCCAGCCCGAGAGGCTGGGGAGCAGTCACACAAGAAAAAAATTTCCAGGGAGTGTGATCAAGTCTGGAGACTTTTCTCCACATAAATATACTGGAGCTAAGGGTAAATTTATAATACTCTAAGCTTAGCAAGACCTCTGCTTCAAGGTCAGCCGGTATTGATCCAGTGGGAAAAACATCACGGCAGTCGCCCACGTAAATAGACAGGGCGGCACAAGAAGCAGGAGGGCAATGGCAAAAACTGCAAGGACTTTTCGCTGGGCGGAAAATCATGTGATAGCACTGTCAGCAGTGTTTCATTCCGGGAATGGAAACTGGGAAGCAGACTTCCTCAGCAGGCACGACCTCCACCCGGCAGAATGGAAACTTCATCGGGAAGTTTTCCACATGATTGTAAACCGTTGGGAAATACCAAAGGTGGACATGATGGCGTCCCGTCTGAACAAAAAACGGGACAGGTATTGCGCCAGGTTAAGAGACCCTCAGGCAATAGCTGTGGACGTTCTGGTAACACCATGGATGTACCAGTCGGTGTATGTGTTCCATCCTCTGCTTCTCATACCTAAGGTACTGAGACTTATAAGACGTAGAGGAGTAAGAACTATACTCATGGCTCCGGATTGGCCAAGAAGGACTTGGTACCCGGAACTTCAAGAGATGCTCACAGAGGACTTATGGCCTCTGCCGCTAAGAAGGGACTTGTTTCAGCAAGTACCATGTCTGTTCCAAGACTTACCGCAGCTGCGTTTGACGGCATGGCGGTGGAACGCCGGATCCTAAGGGAAAAAGGCATTCCGGAAGAGGTCATTCCTACCCTGGTAAAAGCCAGAAAGGAGGTGACCGCACAACATTATCACCACATGTGGCAAAAATATGTTGCGTGGTGTGAGGCCAGAAAGGCCCCACGAAGAAATTTCAACTCGGTCGATTCCTGCATTTCCTGCAAACAGGAGTGTCTATGGGCCTCAAATTGGGGTCCATTAAGGTTCAAATTTCGGCCCTGTCGATTTTCTTCCAGAAAGAAGTGGCTTCAGTTCCTGAAGTCCAGAAGTTTGTCAAGGGAGTATTGCATATATACAACCCCCTTTTGTGCCTCCAGTGGCACTGTGGGATCTCAACGTAGTTCTGGGATTCCTCAAATCACATTGGTTTAAAACCAGTCAAATCTGTGGATTTGAAGCATCTCACATGAAAAGTGACCATGCTCTTGGCCCTGGCCTGGACCAGGCGAGTGTCAAATTGGTGTTTTTTTTCTCAAAAAAGCCCATATCTGGTTGTCCATTTGGACAGGGCAGAGCTGCGGACTCGTCCCCAGTTCTCTCCCTAAGGTGGTGTCAGTGTTTCACCTGAACCAGCTTATTTTGGTGCCTTGCGCCTACTAGGGACTTGGAGGACTCCAGGTTGCTAGATGTTGTCAGGGCCCTGTAAATATAGGTTCCAGGACGGCTGGAGTCAGGAAAACTGACTTGCTGTTATCCTGTATGCACCCAACAAACTGGGTGCTCTTGCTTCTAAGCAGACTATTGCTAGTTGGATGTGTAATACAATTCAGCTTGCACATTCTGTGGCAGGCCTGCCACAGCCAAAATATGTAAATGCCCATTCCACAAGGAAGGTGGGCTTATCTTGGGCGGCTGCCCGAGGGGTCTCGGCTTTACAACTTTGCCGAGCGGCTATTTAGTCAGGGGCAAACACGTTGGTAAAATCCTACAAATTTGATACCCTGGCTAAGGAGGACCTGGAGTTCTCTCATTCGGTGCTGCAGAGTCATCCGCACTCTCCCGCCCGTTTGGGAGCTTTGGTATTATCCCCATGGTCCTTTCAGGAACCCCAGCATCCACTAGGACGATAGAGAAAATAAGAATTTACTTACCGATAATTCTATTTCTCGGAGTCCGTAGTGGATGCTGGGCGCCCATCCCAAGTGCGGATTATCTGCAATACTTGTACATAGTTACAAAAATCGGGTTATTATTGTTGTGAGCCATCTTTTCAGAGGCTCCGCTGTTATCATACTGTTAACTGGGTTCAGATCACAGGTTGTACAGTGTGATTGGTGTGGCTGGTATGAGTTTTACCCGGGATTCAAAATCCTTCCTTATTGTGTACGCTCGTCCGGGCACAGTATCCTAACTGAGGCTTGGAGGAGGGTCATAGGGGGAGGAGCCAGTGCACACCACCTGATCCTAAAGCTTTACTTTTTGTGCCCTGTCTCCTGCGGAGCCGCTATTCCCCATGGTCCTTTCAGGAACCCCAGCATCCACTACGGACTCCGAGAAATAGAATTATCGGTAAGTAAATTCTTATTTTTCTCTCATTTGCACAGTTTAGCCATAAGGCATGGGAAGCCAGCAGGAAAGTGAGCAGACAGATTCAGAATGGGAGTTGTCTAAAATGTGTAAGCCAGCGTCTTGCATATCCCAACTGTGCAGCGCTATGGAGTGACACCTTTTTATTATTATTATTATTATTTAATATTATTATCGATACATAATATGCGAAAGCACTCACTCACTCACTGACTCATCACTAATTCTTTACTTTCCGCTATGTTAGGAAGATGAAATGTAGCATGGGTATTTTTCAGTTGGGAAATTGGTAAACTACGTAATTAGAATTTTAATAAACCTCCCCTAAGGGGATGAAAAGGGGGTTGACCTAATGATGTCATTAACGATACGTGGCTTGCGTTGCGTGACCGATAACTCCCAATCGGATCAAATTTTGTATTGCACCTCCAGTGTGTAGAATTTAATAAACTACAGAAGTAGTCCTGTCACTTTTTACCGTATCTGTTACGGGTGCTCCTCTGGTAACGCCAAGATCCATGGATTAATGTTTACTTATATTAAGACGTCTCAACTGTACATCTCTATAGATTTACCACTCATTTATATGTACAACCGTGAAAATCAGAAACTCCTGTGTGAAAAACGGGTAGAACAGCAAGTTATCTTATATTTATATGGTGCCACAAGGTTTCCACAACGTCTAATAAAGTACATAAACAAATGAGCAAAACAAGAAAACTGCAACTTCCAGTACATGGCAATGGTATATAAACATAGCTGTATTAGCAGTCATGGGACATAAATAAGCATCAGGGTGGCAAATCCGTTGTAGAGTAGGCTACACACTGAAAGATATGAACGGTATCTTGTTCATTAATGAACGAGATCGTTCATATCTTTCACTGGTGTCGGCCAATGTGTAGGGCCCATTAGAGAAGGAAAAGCACATGATTGGAGAGGACCCTGCTCGTGAGAGTTACATTCGAAAGCAAAGGTGCAGACAGACAGACGGGTGACACAGATTGGGTAGACAGTGGGGTTGGTGCTGATATAGCATGTAACAGAAGGTTAGGATGAAAGATGGTTGGGTTTGATGAAGAAGTAGGTTTTGAGAGCCCATCTGAAGAACAGAGAGCAGCACAGGCAAAATGTTGGAGGTGGAAGGAAGTGATCAGTTGGCAGGAAAGGTGGCGTGCATTTGTGGAGTGAAGAAGGCGGGAGTGTAAAGGGAGATAAGGTCAGAGATATAAATGGGAGAGGAAAAGCTGAGGGTTTTGTAAGTGGTTGTGAAGCTTGAACTGGATTCTGAAGAGGAGCCAGTATATGGCTTGTTAAGAGAGAGATGGCAGAAGTAGTACGTTTTGAGAGGAAGATGAGTCAGGTAGCAGCATTGAGGACAGATTGGAGTCGAGAGGGTCAGTAGTCAGGGAGGCCAGTTAGGAGGAGATTACACTAGTCCAATCTGGAGAGGACCTGTAAATGGATAAGGACGTTTGAAGCATAAGGGGGTGAGAGAGAGTGGCTGATACTGTAAATATTTTTGAGATAGAAATGGAAGGACAGTGAAAGGTACCGAATGTGTGCTTTGAAGCAGAGGGAAGAGCCAAGGATAACTCAAAGACAGGACACTTGGAGGCTAGGAGGAGATGGTTGAGCTGTCAATAGGTAATGAAATTGTGGAAGGTGGGGTTAGGTGGGAGGGTGGGAAGATGATCATTTCAGTCCTAGACATGTTAAGTTTAAGAAAGCGCTGCGACATCCAGGAAGAGATAGAGACAGTACGAGATACGAGTGAGAAGAGAGGGGGAGAGGTCAGTGGAGGAATGGTAGATCTGAGCATCATCAGCATAGAGATGATATTGGATGTCAAAAGAGCTAATAACCTCACCCAAAGAGGACGTATAGAAGGAGAATAGGAGAGGTCCAAGAACAGAACCTTGTAGGACACCATCTGTTAGCCAAAAAGGGGGGTGGAGGGGAGTCATGAAAGGAGATAGAGAAGGATCTTTATACAGTCCTCTTCCATCTTTGTCTGCTAAATATGCAGTGTACATGCCAGTGGCAGGGATGCCGGCAGTCACATGACTGACCGCGGCATCCACACGGTGATAATCCCGACACAGGACGGGGGTAAGTATTTTACCCCTCTCCCCTCCTCTAACACACTGATGGTGTCCGCTAAGACTAACCCTCCAGGGGTGTCTGCTACATCCAGTCATGCGTGTATTTTTTTTTTAATTTAATTACTTATTTAACTGTTTTAAACAGGAAGGGTTCTGTAGGCTCAAAGCAAGCATAATGTGAACTTTAAAGATGTAAAAGTTCTTTGGCATATTTTTAAGTATTTGTATAACCAAATTCCTTTGTTTTCCTTGCAGGCCATAATGGAACATATTCAAGGAGCGTGGGTGAGGATCAGTAATGGATTTGGTCTAAAGGATTCTGTATTCGATGGTTCTAGCTGCATGTCCCCTACCATTGTGCAACAGTTTGGCTACCAGCGACGAGCCTCTGATGATGGAAAACTTACAGACACCTCAAAAGCGAGTAGCACAATCCGTGTCTACTTACCCAACAAACAAAGAACTGTAGTAAGTTTTTTTTTTTATATTGTATTTTATTTTTTTGTGTGCAGTTTTTAGATTAATTATTCTTCCGTTTGCTTCCAACGTTTTAGAGTACGGATAGTCAGAATTCCCGAAGTTTAACAGATACATGTAGCTGCGTAAGGTCCAAATGTTTGTGCCAATTTACAGTCTGCCTTTATATAGATTTACCAGGCAATTAAGTGCCACTTGAACATCATTCCTGTTCTCTGGACAGTATACAATTGGGTTACTTTTGGGCCAGGGCAAAGATAGACTTTCTATTTAGTTTTTTCCTAGATCCATTAGTTTTATCTCCGGATACCAAATAAGATTAAAAACAAACAAATAAGACACAAAGAAAACAGGAAGCAGAAAATAGCATTAAAGCAGAGAAAAATAATAAAGCATATTATCGTTCCATGTCCCATATCTTTTGTTTTTGCTGCTCAACGCTGACCTAAATTGCTATCTAGGCAAAATAACAGGTGACATGACAAATGTTATGTCAACAGTCACTTCTGCAGATCATGTTTATGTTTAAAAATCTCCTGTTTTCTGTGTACTTGGCTCATATGGCAATGTTCTCACACCCTTTAGAACAGGTTGCTTTTTCACCTTTTTACCAGAAACGCCTCTTGCTTATGTCTCAATCTACCAAAGCAAAGTGTACTGGGATATTTCTATTTTCTGCTGCGGGGTACACTGGGCTCCACAAGTCTGGACAATGGGTGTAAAGTACGATCTTGATCCGAGGCACTAACAGGCTCAAAGTTTTGACTGTTCCCAGAATGCACAGCGCCGCCTCCTATATCACCCCGCCTCCCAGCACAGGAGCTCAGTTTGTCAGTTGGTGCTGCAGTAAGCAGGCACTTAACAGAGGGGCTGCTCCAAGCAGCCCTGAGAAGAGCTTTTTATGAGGTAAAAAGTGAAGACTTCAAGGGCAGCAGCGGTGGTAAATGTCTTGTGACATTCACTGCTGCAGCTCTGGCTCTCCCCAGTGGCGCTGTACACTCCCGAGCCCTGGTTGCCGGGTACCTACAGCGGAGGCTCCGGTTTTCTTCATGTTAGACACACACGGCTGGGGCTCTCCAGGATCGCGTGGCCGCGCTTCGGGAGGTGGTAAGTGGGTCCCGCTCGCGGGACCCGGTCTTTATCGCAATCCGGCGCGGTCAGTGGGAGGTGGGCCGCGCGCGCTGGCGGTGGACACTGTGGATACAGGCGATCACACTAGATCAATAGGGCATGGGCGCAGGTCAGGTTTTCTCTTAAAACCGATTTTAATATCGCCCACAGTACCCGGTGGTTTTGCCAGCAAGGGGGATAAGGCTTAGACCTGAAGCCCCTCCCCCAGCCCCAGGGCGCCATTTCCAGCAAGTGTTCCCGCCCTGGAGCTGCATCTCTGTCTTTTCCTCACTCCCTGTCAGTGTCTGCGGCGCCATTACTCCTCAGCTCACTGTTCCTGGGACTGCTTGGGCAAATCCTCCTATGTAAAGCCGCCTGGTTGTCAGTGCTGTGCCTTTACATGACACTTAAGTATTCTACCTGCCATTTTAGTCAGTGTTAGTAAGAAAGAGTGCACTTAGTCAGGGGTTTATAGTACAATTACCCTGTGATATACATCCAGTTTCTTACTGTGTAGTGTTATATCTATTGTTATATAGCTGTGTAAGCTAGTCCAGTGCAGTATTATTGTCTGTAATAACCTCTGCATTGTACAAACTGTGACTATTTGTGTGTGCATTGATAGCTGAGTGGTGTCCATCTCGTGTCTTTTACTCAACTTGCTATCCCTATATTCTATAACCTGAGGGGGCTTGGTGCGTCAGGTGTTATTTAATATAGGATTTTCTCTAACGTCCTAGTGGATGCTGGGGACTCCGTCAGGACCATGGGGATTAGCGGCTCCGCAGGAGACAGGGCACAAAAATAAAGCTTTAGGATCAGGTGGTGTGCACTGGCTCCTCCCCCTATGACCCTCCTCCAGGCCTCTGTTAGGTTTTTGTGCCCGTCCGAGCAGGGTGCAATCTAGGTGGCTCTCCTAAAGAGCTGCTTAGAAAAAGTTTTTAGGTTTTTTATTTTCAGTGAGTCCTGCTGGCAACAGGCTCACTGCATCGAGGGACTTAGGGGAGAGAAGTGAACTCACCTGCGTGCAGGATGGATTGGCTTCTTAGGCTACTGGACACCATTAGCTCCAGAGGGAGTCGGAACACAGGTCTCACCCTGGGGTTCGTCCCGGAGACGCGCCGCCGACCCCCCTTGCAGATGCCGAAGATGGAAGAGGTCCAGAAGCAGGCGGCAGAAGACTCTTCAGTCTTCCTGAGGTAGCGCACAGCACTGCAGCTGTGCGCCATTGTTGTCAGCACACTTCACACAGCGGTCACGGAGGGTGCAGGGCGTTGGGGGGGCGCCCTGGGCAGCAATATATAATACCTTTTTATGGCTAAAAATACATCACATATAGCCCTTTGAGGCTATATGGATGTATTTAACCCCTGCCAGATCTCACAGATTCCGGAGAAGAGCCTGCCGAAATAGGGGGCGGGGCTTATTCTCCTCAGCACACAGCGCCATTTTCCTGCTCAGCTCCGCTGTGAGGAAGGCTCCCAGGACTCTCCACTGCACTACAGAAACAGGGTAAAACAGAGAGGGGGGGCACTTTTTTTGGCGATATTAATATATTTAAGCTGCTATAAGGATACAACACTTATATAGGGTTGTTCCCATATATATTATAGCGCTTGGGTGTGTGCTGGCAAACTCTCCCTCTGTCTCCCCAAAGGGCTAGTGGGGTCCTGTCTTCAATAGAGCATTCCCTGTGTCTGCTGTGTGTCGGTACGTGTGTGTCGACATGTATGAGGACGATGTTGGTGTGGAGGCAGAGCAATTGCCGGTAATGGTGATGTCACCCCCTAGGGAGTCGACACCGGAATGGATGGCTTTGTTTATGGAATTACGTGATAATGTCAGCACATTACAAAAATCAGTTGACGACATGAGACGGCCGTCAAACCAGTTGGTACCTGCCCAGGCGTCTCAGACACCGTCAGGGGCTGTAAAACGCCCTTTACCTCAGTCGGTCGATACAGACCCAGACACTGAATCTAGTGTCGACGGTGAAGAAACAAACGTATTTTCCAGTAGGGCCACACGTTATATGATCACGGCAATGAAGGAGACTTTGCATATCTCTGATACTACAAGTACCACAAAAAGGGGTATTATGTGGGGGGTGAAAAAACTACCTGTAGTTTCTCTATCGTCCTAGTGGATGCTGGGGTTCCTGAAAGGACCATGGGGAATAGCGGCTCCGCAGGAGACAGGGCACAAAAAGTAAAGCTTTAGGATCAGGTGGTGTGCACTGGCTCCTCCCCCTATGACCCTCCTCCAAGCCAGTTAGATTTTTGTGCCCGGCCGAGAAGGGTGCAATCTAGGTGGCTCTCCTAAAGAGCTGCTTAGGAAAGTTTAGCTTAGGTTTTTTATTTTACAGTGAGTCCTGCTGGCAACAGGATCACTGCAACGAGGGACTTAGGGGAGAAGAAGTGAACTCACCTGCGTGCAGGATGGATTGGCTTCTTGGCTACTGGACATCAGCTCCAGAGGGACGATCACAGGTACAGCCTGGATGGTCACCGGAGCCTTGCCGCCGGCCCCCTTGCAGATGCTGAAGTAAGAAGAGGTCCAGAATCGGCGGCAGAAGACTCCTCAGTCTTCTAAAGGTAGCGCACAGCACTGCAGCTGTGCGCCATTTTCCTCTCAGCACACTTCACACGGCAGTCACTGAGGGTGCAGGGCGCTGGGAGGGGGGTGCCCTGGGAGGCAAATGAATACCTATTTTGGCTAAAAATACCTCACATATAGCCTCCGGAGGCTATATGGAGATATTTAACCCCTGCCAGAATCCGTTAAGAGCGGGAGACGAGGCCGCCGAAAAAGGGGCGGGGCCTATCTCCTCAGCACACAGCGCCATTTTCCCTCACAGAAAGGCTGGAGGGAAGGCTCCCAGGCTCTCCCCTGCACTGCACTACAGAAACAGGGTTAAAACAGAGAGGGGGGGCACTAATTTGGCGATATGCTTATATATATATTAAGATGCTATAAGGGAAAACACTTATATAAGGTTGTCCCTATATAATTATAGCGTTTTTGGTGTGTGCTGGCAAACTCTCCCTCTGTCTCTCCAAAGGGCTAGTGGGTCCTGTCCTCTATCAGAGCATTCCCTGTGTGTGTGCTGTGTGTCGGTACGTGTGTGTCGACAGGTAGGAGGACGATGTTGGTGGGGAGGCGGAGCAATTGCCTGTAATGGTGATGTCACTCTCTAGGGAGTCGACACCGGAATGGATGGCTTATTTAGGAAATTACGTGATAATGTCAACACGCTGCAAGGTCGGTTGACGACATGAGACGGCCGACAAACAATTAGTACGGTCCAGACGTCTCAAAAACACCGTCAAGGGTTTTTAAAACGCCCGTTTACTTTAGTCGGTCGACACAGACACAGACAGGGACACTGAATCCAGTGTCGACGGTGAATAAACAAACGTATTCCTTATTAGGGCCACACGTTAAAGGCAATGAAGGAGGTGTTACGTATTTCTGATACTACAAGTACCACAAAAGAGGGTATTATGTGGGATGTGAAAAAACTACCATAGTTTTTCCTGAATCAGATAAATTAAATAAAGTGTGTGATGATGCGTGGGTTCCCCCCGATAGAAAATTATGGGCGGTATACCCTTTCCCGCCAGAAGTTAGGGCGCGTTGGGAAACACCCTTTAAGGTGGATAAGGCGCTCACACGCTTATCAAAACAAGTGGCGGTACCGTCTATAGATAGGGCCGTCCTCAAGGACCAGCTGACAAGGCTGGAAAATATAATAAAAAGTATATACACACATACTGGTGTTATACTGCGGCCAGCGATCGCCTCAGCCTGGATGTGCAGAGCTAGGGTGGCTTGGTCGGATTCCCTGACTAAAAATATTGATACCCTTGACAGGGACAGTATTTTATTGACTATAGAGCATTTCTATATACGCGAGATGCACAGAGGGATATTTGCACTCTGGCATCATGAATAAACGCGATGTCCATAACTGCCAGAAGATGTTATGGACCCGACAGTGGTCAGGTGATGCAGATTCCAAACGGCACAGTATGGCCGTATACAGGAAGAGGACTTGTTTGGGGTCGGTCCATCGGACCTGGTGGTCACGGCAACTGCTGGAAAATCCACCGTTTTTTACCCTAAGTCACATCTCTGCAGAAAAAGACACCGTCTTTTCAGCCTCAGTCCTCTCGTCCCTATAAGAACATATCTGCCCAGGGATAGAGGAAAGGGAAGAAGACTGCAGCAGGCAGCCCATTCCCAGGAACAGAAGCGTTCCACCGCGTCTGACAAGTTCTCAGCATGGCGCTGAGACCGTACAGGACCCCTGGATCCTACAAGTAGTATCCCGGGGGTACAGATGGGAATGTCGAGACGTTTCCCCTTCGCAGGCTCCTGAAGTCTGCTTTACCAAGTCTCCCTCCGACAAGGAGGTAGTATGGAAAAAAAAAAAAAAATTCACAAGCTGTATTCCCAGCAGGTGATAATTAAATTACCCCTCCTACTACAGAAAAGGGGTATTATTCCACACTATATTGTGGTACTGAAGCCAGAAGGCTAGGTGAGACTTATTCTAAAAATTTTTTTTTGAACACTTACAAAGGTTCAAATTAAGATGAAGTCACTCAGAGCAGTGATAACGAACCAGGAATAAGGGGACTGTATAGTGTCCCGGGACATCAGGGATGCTTACCTCTATGTCCCAAATTTGCCCTTCTCACTAAGGGTACCTCAGGTTCGTGGTGCAGAACTGTCACTATCAGTTTCAGACGCTGCCGTTTGGATTGTCCACGGCACCCTGGGGTCTTTACCAAGGTAATGGCCGAATTGATGATTCTTCTTCGAAGAAAAGGCGTCTTAATTATCCCTTACTTGGACGATCTCCTGATAGGGGCATAGTCCAGGGAACAGTTGGAGGTCGGAGTAGCACTATCTCGGATACTGCTACAATCAGCACGGGTGGATTCTAAATATTCCAAAATCGCAGCTGATCCCGACGACATGTCTGCTGTGCCTAGGGATGATTCTGGACACAGTCCAGAAAAAGGTGTTTCTCCCGGAAGAGAAAGCCAGGGAGTTATCCGAGCAAGTCAGGAACCTCCTAAAAACAGTGCATCATTGCACAAGGGTCCTGGTAAAAATGGTGGCTTCCTACGAAGCAATTCCATTCGGCAGATTTCACGTAAGAACTTTTCAGTGGGATCTGCTGGACAAATGGTCCGGATCGCATCTTCAGATGCATCAGCGGATAACCCAATATCCAAGGACAAGGGTGTCTCTCCTGTGGTGGTTATAGAGTGCTCATCTTCTAGAGGGCAGCAGATTCGGCATTCAGGATTGGATGCTGGTAACCACGGAGCCCAGCCTGAGAGGCTGGGGAGCAGTCACACAAGGAAAAAATTTCCAGGGAGTGTGATCAAGTATGGAGACTTTTCTCCACATAAATATACTGGAGCTAAGGGTAAATTTATAATGCTCTAAGCTTAGCAAGACCTCTGCTTCAAGGTCAGCCGGTATTGATCCAGTGGGAAAAACATCACGGCAGTCGCCCACGTAAACAGACAGGGCGACACAAGAAGCAGGAGGGCAATGGCAGAAACTGCAAGGACTTTTCGCTGGGCGGAAAATCATGTGATAACACTGTCAGCAGTTTTTCATCCCGGGAATGGAAACTGGGAAGCAGACTTCCTCAGCACGACCTCCACCCGGGAGAGTGGAAACTTCATTGAGAAGTTTTTTCCACATGATTGTAAACCGTTGGGAAATACCAAAGGTGGACATGATGGCGTCCCGTCTGAACAAAAAACGGGACAGGTATTGCGCCAGGTCAAGAGACCCTCAGGCAATAGATGTGGACGTTCTGGTAACACCGTGGGTGTACCAGTCGGTGTATGTGTTCCCTCCTCTGCTTCTCATACCTAAGGTGCTGAGAATTATAAGACGTAGAGGAGTAAGAACTATACTCATGGCTCCGGATTGGCCAAGAAAGACTTGGTACCCGGAACTTCAAGAGATGCTTACAGAGGTCTTATGGCCTCTGCCGCTAAGAAGGGACTTGCTTCAGCAAGTACCATGTCTGTTCCAAGACTTACCGCAGCTGCGTTTGTCGGCATGGCGATGGAAAGCCGGATCCTAAGGGAAAAAAGGCATTCCGGAAGAGGTCATTCCTACCCTGGTCAAAGCCAGAAAGGAGGTGACCGCACAACATTATCACCACGTGTGGCGAAAATATGTTGCGTGGTGTGAGGCCAGGAAGGCCCCACAAAGAAATTTCAACTCGGTCGTTTCCTGCATTTCCTGCAAACAGGAGTGTCTATGGGCCTCAAATTGGGGTCCATTAAGGTTCAAATTCGGCCCTGTAAATTTTCTTCCAGAAAGAATTGGTTTCAGTTCCTGAAGTCCAGAAGTTTGTCAAGGGAGTATTGCATATACAAACCCCTTTTTTGTGCCTCCAGTGGCACTGTGGGATCTCAACGTAGTTCTGGGATTCCTCAAATCACATTGGTTTAAAACCAGTCAAATATGTGGATTTGAAGCATCTCACATAAAAAGTGACCATGCTCTTGGCCCTGGCCTGGACCAGGCGAGTGTCAAATTGGTGGTTTTTTCTCAAAAAAGCCCATATCTGTTTGTCCATTCGGACAGGGCAGAGCTGCGGACTCGTCCCCAGTTCTCTCCCTAAGGTGGTGTCAGTGTTTCACCTGAACCAGCTTATTGTGGTGCCTTGCACCTACTAGGGACTTGGAGGACTCCAAGTTGCTAGGAGTTGTCAGGGCCCTGAAAATATGTTCCAGGACAGCTGGAGTCAGAAAATCTGACTCGCTGTTTATACTGTATGCACCCGACAAGTTGGGTGCGCCTGCTTCTAAGCAGGCGATTGCTCGTTGGATTTGTAACACAATTCAACTTGCACATTCTGAGGCAGGCCTGCCACAGTCTAAATCGGTTAAGGCCCATTCCACAAGGAAGGTGGGCTCATCTTGGGCGGCTGCCCGAGAGGTCTCGGCATTACAACTCTGCCGAGCAGCTACGTGGTCAGGGGAGAACACGTTTGTAAAATTCTACAAATTTGATATCCTGGCAAAAGAGGACCTGGAGTTCTCTCATTCGGTGCTGTAGAGTCATCCGCACTCTCCCGCCCGTTTGGGAGCTTTGGTATAATCCCCATGGTCCTTTCAGGAACCCCAGCATCCACTAGGACGATAGAGAAAATAAGAATTTACTTACCGATAATTCTATTTCTCGGAGTCCGTAGTGGATGCTGGGCGCCCATCCCAAGTGCGGATTATCTGCAATACTTGTACATAGTTACAAAAATCGGGTTATTATTGTTGTGAGCCATCTTTTTAGAGGCTCCGCTGTTATCATGTTGTTAACTGGGTTTAGATCACAAGTTGTACGGTGTGATTGGTGTGGCTGGTATGAGTCTTACCCGGGATTCAAAATTCCTCCCTTATTGTGTACGCTCGTCCGGGCACAGTACCTAACTGGCTTGGAGGAGGGTCATAGGGGGAGGAGCCAGTGCACACCACCTGATCCTAAAGCTTTACTTTTTGTGCCCTGTCTCCTGCGGAGCCGCTATTCCCCATGGTCCTTTCAGGAACCCCAGCATCCACTACGGACTCCGAGAAATAGAATTATCGGTAAGTAAATTCTTATTTTTTCCTGAATCAGAGGAATTGAATGATGTATGTGATGAAGCGTGGGTTAACCCAGATAGAAAAGGGCTAATTTCTAAAAAGTTATTGGCATTATACCCTTTCCCGCCAGAGGTTAGGGCGCGCTGGGAAACACCCCCTAAGGTGGATAAGGCGCTCACACGCTTATCAAAACAAGTGGCGTTACCGTCTCCTGATACGGCCGCCCTCAAGGATCCAGCTGATAGGAGGCTGGAAACTACTCTAAAAAGTATATACACACATACTGGTGTTATACTGCGACCAGCCATCGCCTCAGCCTGGATGTGCAGTGCTGGAGTGGTCTGGTCGGATTCCCTGACTGAAAATATTGATACCCTGGATAGGGACAGTATTTTACAGACTTTAGAGCAATTAAAGGATGCTTTTCTTTATATGCGAGATGCTCAGAGGGATATTTGCACTCTGGCATCGAGAGTAAGTGCGATGTCCATATCTGCCAGAAGAAGTTTATGGACACGACAGTGGTCAGGTGATGCGGATTCCAAACGGCATATGGAAGTATTGCCGTATAAAGGGGAGGAATTATTTGGCGTCGGTCTATCGGATTTGGTGGCAACGGCAACTGCCGGGAAATCCACCTTTTTACCTCAGACCCCCTCCCAACAGAAAAAGACACCGTCTTTTCAACCGCAGTCCTTTCGGTCCTATAAGAACAAGCGGGCAAAAGGACAGTCATATCTGCCCCGAGGCAGAGGAAAGGGTAAGAGAGGGCAGCAAGCAGCCCCTTCCCAGGAACAGAAGCCCTCCGCGGGTTCTGCAAAGCCCTCAGCATGACGCTGGGGCTTTACAAGCGGACTCAGGAGCGGTGGGGGGTCGACTCAAGAATTTCAGCGCGCAGTGGGCTTGCTCACAGGTGGACCCCTGGATCCTGCAGGTAGTATCTCAGGGTTACAGGTTGGAATTCGAGAAGTCTCCCCCTCGCCGGTTCCTAAAGTCTGCTTTGCCAACGTCTCCCTCAGACAGGGCGACGGTATTGGAAGCCATTCACAAGCTGTTTTCTCAGCAGGTGATAGTCAAGGTACCCCTCCTACAACAGGGAAAGGGGTATTACTCCACGCTATTTGTGGTACCGAAGCCGGACGGCTCGGTAAGACCTATTCTAAATCTGAAATCTTTGAACCTGTACATACAAAAATTCAAGTTCAAGATGGAATCACTCAGAGCAGTGATAGCGAATCTGGAAGAAGGGGACTTTATGGTGTCCCTGGACATAAAAGATGCTTACCTGCATGTCCCAATTTGCCCTTCACATCAAGGGTACCTCAGGTTCGTGGTGCAAAACTGTCATTATCAGTTTCAGACGCTGCCGTTTGGATTGTCCACGGCACCTCGGGTCTTTACCAAGGTAATGGCCGAAATGATGATTCTTCTGCGAAGAAGAGGCGTATTAATTATCCCTTACTTGGGCAAGGTCCAGAGAACAGCTGGAGGACGGAGTAGCACTAACCCAAGTAGTGCTGCAACAACACGGGTGGATTCTGAATTTCCCAAAATCTCAGTTGACCCCGACAACACGTCTGCTGTTCCTGGGAATGATTCTGGACACGGTTCAGAAAAAGGTGTTTCTTCCGGAGGAGAAAGCCAAGGAGTTATCCGAACTTGTCAGGAACCTCCTAAAACCAGGAAAAGTGTCTGTGCATCAATGCACAAGAGTCCTGGGAAAGATGGTGGCTTCTTACGAAGCAATCCCATTCGGCAGATTCCACGCACGAACTTTTCAGTGGGATCTGCTGGACAAATGGTCCGGATCGCATCTGCAGATGCATCAGCGGATAACCTTATCGCCACGGACAAGGGTGTCTCTTCTGTGGTGGTTGCAGAGTGCTCATCTGTTAGAAGGCCGCAGATTCGGCATACAGGACTGGGTCCTGGTGACCACGGATGCCAGTCTGAGAGGCTGGGGAGCGGTCACACAGGGAAGAAACTTCCAGGGAGTATGGTCAAGCCTGGAGATGTCTCTTCACATAAATATACTGGAGCTAAGAGCGATTTACAATGCTCTAAGCCTGGCAAAACCCCTGCTTCGGGGTCAGCCGGTGTTGATCCAGTCAGACAACATCACGGCAGTCGCCCACGTAAACAGACAGGGCGGCACAAGAAGCAGGAGAGCAATGGCAGAAGCTGCAAGGATTCTTCGCTGGGCGGAAGATCATGTGATAGCACTGTCAGCAGTGTTCATTCCGGGAGTGGACAACTGGGAAGCAGACTTCCTCAGCAGACACGATCTGCACCCGGGAGAGTGGGGACTTCATCCAGAAGTCTTCCACATGATTGTGAACCGTTGGGAAAAACCAAAGGTGGATATGATGGCGTCTCGCCTCAACAAAAAACTGGACAGGTATTGCGCCAGGTCAAGAGACCCTCAGGCAATAGCTGTGGACGCTCTGGTAACACCGTGGGTGTTCCAATCAGTGTATGTGTTTCCTCCTCTGCCTCTCATACCCAAAGTACTGAGAATTATACGGCAAAGGGGAGTAAGAACGATACTCGTGGCTCCGGATTGGCCAAGAAGAACTTGGTACCCGGAACTTCAGGAGATGCTCACGGAAAATCCGTGGCCTCTACCTCTAAGACGGGACCTGATTCAGCAGGGACCGTGTCTATTCCAAGACTTACCGCGGCTGCGTTTGACGGCGTGGCGGTTGAACGCCGAATTCTAAGGGAAAAAGGCATTCCAGAAGAGGTCATTCCTACACTGGTTAAAGCCAGGAAGGAGGTGACTGCACAACATTATCACCGCATTTGGAGAAAATATGTTGCGTGGTGTGAGGCCAGGAAGGCCCCCACGGAGGAATTTCAATTGGGTCGATTCCTACATTTCCTGCAAACAGGATTGTCTATGGGCCTCAAGTTGGGGTCCATTACGGTTCAAATTTCGGCCCTGTCGATTTTCTTCCAGAAAGAATTGGCTTCAGTTCCTGAAGTCCAGACTTTTGTAAAAGGAGTACTACATATACAGCCCCCGGTTGTGCCCCCAGTGGCTCCGTGGGACCTTAATGTAGTTTTGGATTTTCTCAAATCCCATTGGTTTGAGCCACTCAAATCGGCGGATTTGAAATATCTTACATGGAAAGTAACCATGCTACTGGCTCTGGCTTCAGCCAGGAGAGTGTCAGAATTGGCGGCTTTATCGTATAAAAGCCCATATCTGATTTTCCATTCGGACAGGGCAGAACTGCGGACTCGTCCTCATTTTCTGCCTAAGGTGGTGTCAGCGTTTCACCTGAACCAGCCTATTGTGGTGCCTGCGGCTACTAGCGATTTGGAGGATTCCAAGTTGCTGGACGTTGTCAGGGCATTGAAAATATATATTTCAAGGACGGCTGGAGTCAGAAAATCTGACTCGCTGTTTATACTGTATGCACCCAACAAGCTGGGTGCTCCTGCTTCTAAGCAGACGATTGCTCGTTGGATTTGTAGCACAATTCAACTTGCACATTCTGTGGCAGGCCTGCCACAGCCTAAATCTGTCAAGGCCCATTCCACAAGGAAGGTGGGCTCATCTTGGGCGGCTGCCCGAGGGGTCTCGGCATTACAACTCTGCCGAGCAGCTACGTGGTCGGGGGAGAACACGTTTGTAAAATTCTACAAATTTGATACCCTGGCTAAAGAGGACCTGGAGTTCTCTCATTCGGTGCTGCAGAGTCATCCGCACTCTCCCGCCTGTTTGGGAGCTTTGGTATAATCCCCATGGTCCTGACGGAGTCCCCAGCATCCACTAGGACGTTAGAGAAAAAAAGATTTTACTTACCGATAAATCTATTTCTCGTAGTCCGTAGTGGATGCTGGGCGCCCATCCCAAGTGCGGATTGTCTGCAATACTTGTACATAGTTATTGTTACAAAAAAATCGGGTTGTTCTTGTTGTGAGCCGTCTGTTCAGAGGCTCCTACGTTGTCATACTGTTAACTGGGTTCAGATCACAAGTTGTACGGTGTGATTGGTGTGGCTGGTATGAGTCTTACCCGGGATTCAAAATCCTTCCTTATTGTGTACGCTCGTCCGGGCACAGTATCCTAACTGAGGCTTGGAGGAGGGTCATAGGGGGAGGAGCCAGTGCACACCACCTGATCCTAAAGCTTTATTTTTGTGCCCTGTCTCCTGCGGAGCCGCTAATCCCCATGGTCCTGACGGAGTCCCCAGCATCCACTACGGACTGCGAGAAATAGATTTATCGGTAAGTAAAATCTTATTTTCACAAAGATATACTGTATTACGTATTTTTCTCTGTGATTTAGTCACCATATCCCTCCTTTATCTCTGCTGGTGCTGACTACACTGCGCAGGGGTTTGGGTTTAGGGATATAGTGCTGCTAATAATTGTACTGTGTTACCTCATACTGCAAGTTATATCATGTCTGCTTCTGAGGGTAACGGTTCTGGGGCGCAACACACTGCTGGTGTTGCTGAAGCCACAGGCAAATATGGGGAGAATATAGCAGCTGTGGGCTCTGGTTCTGGGGGCTCCTTGCCCCCCAGTGGGACTGTGGCAACGGAGGCACATACTGACCCTCCGTGGGCCGCTTTTTCCACGCTTCTGCATACGCTAGTTCATAAACTAACACCCCCTATGGGACCCCCAATGCCGGTACAACCGTATGTGGTCCCTGCAGCTAACCCGCCGTGGGCGGACGATTTATCTGCTCAATTAAAGAAGTTGAACCAGTCCTTGACTACTAAAAAGTCTGACCATCGCTCGCCTAAGTCCAAGAGGTCCTCTAAGCGAGCGCTCGTCTCCTCACAATCCACTGCTGTCACTGACACCTCGTCTGATGAAGACAGCACATACACTGACCCCAGAGGTTCTGACTCGGATACGGCTGATGGGGAGGGTAGTTCACATGTGGATGTTCCTGATCTTTGGAGGCTATTTAGTAGAGATGTGCACTTGAAATTTTTCGGGTTTTGGGTTCGGTTCCGCGGCCGTGTTTTGGGTTCGAACGCGTTTTGGCAAAACCTCACCGAATTTTTTTTGTCGGATTTGGGTGTGTTTTGGATTCGGGTTTTTTTTTTCAAAAAACCCTAAAAAACAGCTTAAATCATAGAATTTGGGGGTCATTTTGATCCCAAAGTATTATTAACCTCAAAAACCATAATTTCCACTCATTTTCAGTCTATTCTGAACACCTCACACCTCACAATATTATTTTTAGTCCTAAAATTTGCACCGAGGTCGCTGGATGACTAAGCTAAGCGACCCAAGTGGCCGACACAAACACCTGGCCCATCTAGGAGTGGCACTGCAGTGTCACGCAGGATGGCCCTTCCAAAAAACACTCCCCAAACAGCAGCACATGACGCAAAGAAAAAAAGAGGCGCAATGAGGTAGCTGTGTGAGTAAGCTAAGCGACCCTAGTGGCCGACACAAACACCTGGCCCATCTAGGAGTGGCACTGCAGTGTCACGCAGGATGGCCCTTCCAAAAAACACTCCCCAAACAGCACATGACGCAAAGAAAAAAAGAGGCGCAATGAGGTAGCTGTGTGAGTAAGCTAAGCGACCCTAGTGGCCGACACAAACACCTGGCCCATCTAGGAGTGGCACTGCAGTGTCACGCAGGATGGCCCTTCCAAAAAACACTCCCCAAACAGCACATGACGCAAAGAAAAAAAGAGGCGCAATGAGGTAGCTGTGTGAGTAAGCTAAGCGACCCTAGTGGCCGACACAAACACCTGGCCCATCTAGGAGTGGCACTGCAGTGTCACGCAGGATGGCCCTTCAAAAAAATACTCCCCAAACAGCACATGACGCAAAGAAAAATGAAAGAAAAAAGAGGTGCAAGATGGAATTGTCCTTGGGCCCTCCCACCCACCCTTATGTTGTATAAACAGGACATGCACACTTTAACCAACCCATCACGACTGTGACTGAAATGACTGGTTGGTTTGGACCCCCACCAAAAAAGAAGCAATTAATCTCTCCTTGCACAAACTGGCTCTACAGAGGCAAGATGTCCACCTCATCATCATCCTCCGATATATCACCGTGTACATCCCCCTCCTCACAGATTATCAATTCGTCCCCACTGGAATCCACCATCTCGGCTCCCTGTGTACTTTGTGGAGGCAATTGCTGCTGGTCAATGTCTCCACGGAGAAATTGATTATAATTCATTTTAATGAACATCATCTTCTCCACATTTTCTGGAAGTAACCTCGTACGCCGATTGCTGACAAGGTGAGCGGCGGCACTAAACACTCTTTCGGAGTACACACTTGTGGGAGGGCAACTTAGGTAGAATAAAGCCAGTTTGTGCAAGGGCCTCCAAATTGCCTCTTTCTCTGACGTCCTAGTGGATGCTGGGAACTCCGTAAGGACCATGGGGAATAGCGGGCTCCGAAGGAGGCTGGGCACTCTAGAAAGATTTGACTACCTGGTGTGCACTGGCTCCTCCCACTATGACCCTCCTCCAAGCCTCAGTTAGATTTCGTGCCCGGACGAGGTTGGATGCACACTAGGGGCTCTCCTGAGCCCTTAGAAAGAAAGTATAGTTTAGGTTTTTTATTTTCAGTGAGACCTGCTGGCAACAGGCTCACTGCAGCGAGGGACTAAGGGGAGAAGAAGCGAACTCGCCTGCTTGCAGCCGGATTGGGCTTCTTAGGCTACTGGACACCATTAGCTCCAGAGGGATCGACCGCAGGCCCAGTCCTTGGTGTTCGGTCCCGGAGCCGCGCCGCCGTCCCCCTTACAGAGCCAGAAGCATGAAGAGGTCCGGAAAAACGGCGGCAGAAGACATCACCAAGGTAGCGCACAGCACTGCAGCTGTGCGCCATTGCTCCTCATGCACACTTCACACTCCGGTCACTGAGGGTGCAGGGCGCTTGGGGGGGGGCGCCCTGAGCAGCAATAAAAAACACCTTGGCTGGCAAAATACCACAATATATAGCCCCAGAGGCTATATATGTGGTAAATACCCCTGCCAGAATCCAGGAAAAAGCGGGAGAATAGGCCGCGGAAAAGGGGCGGAGCTATCTCCCTCAGACACACTGGCGCCATTTCTCCTTCACAGATCCGCTGGAAGGAAGCTCCCTGGCTCTATATAATATAAAAAGCAGCTATAGGGGACATAACTCAGTTAGTCCCTGCATTATATAGCGCTCTGGTGTGTGCTGGCATACTCTCACTCTGTCCCCCCAAAGGGCTTTTGTGGGTCCTGTCCTCATTCGGAGCATTCCTTGTGTGTGTGCGGTGTGTCGGTACGGCTGTGTCGACATGTTTGATGAGGATAATGATGTGGATGCGGAGCAGATGCCTATAGAAGGGATGTCACCCCCTGCGGGGCAGACACCTGAGTGGATGGGCTTATGGAAAGTAATGAGTGCACGTATAGACTCCTTATATAAGAAAATCGACGACATGCCAAATGTGGGACAGCCGACTTCTCAGCTCGTGCCTGCCCAGGCGTCGCATGGGTCGTCAGGGGCTCTAAAACGCCCGCTACCTCAAGCAGACCCAGATGTCGACACTGATACTGACACCAGTGTCGACGACGATGAGTCTAACCTGATGCCCACTAAGGCCATTCACTGCATGATTGAGGCAATGAAAGAGGTGTTACACATTTCTGATATAAATACAGGTACCACTAAAAAGGGTATTATGTTTGGGGAGAAAAAACTACCCGTAGTTTTTCCCCCGTCAGAGGAATTAAATGAAGTGTGTGAAGAAGCGTGGGCTTTCCCTGATAAAAAATTGGTAATTCCTAAGAAGGTACTAATGGCGTTCCCTTTCCCGCCAGAGGATAGGTCACGTTGGGAAACACCTCCTAGGGTGGATAAAGCGCTCACACGTTTGTCTAAAAAGGTGGCACTACCGTCTCCGGATACGGCCGCCCTCAAGGAACCTGCTGATAGAAAGCAGGAGGCGATCCTGAAGTCTGTATATACCCACACAGGCATTATACTTAGGCCAGCTATTGCGTCAGCTTGGATGTGCAGTGCTGCCGCTGCGTGGTCAGATAAACTGTCAGAAAATATTGACACATTAGACAGAGACACGATCCTGTTAACCATAGACCATATAAAAGACTCTTATATATGAGAGATGCACAAAGGGAAATCTGCCGACTGGCATCTAAAGTAAGTGCATTGTCTATTTCTGCTAGGAGAGGCTTATGGACTCGCCAGTGGACAGGAGATGCAGATTCAAAAAAGCACATGGAAGTGTTACCATATAAGGGTGAGGAATTATTTGGGGATGGTCTCTCGGACCTAGTTTCCACAGCAACGTCTGGGAAGTCAGCATTTTTACCCCATGTCCCCTCACAGCCTAAGAAGGCGCCGTTTTATCAGGTTCAGTCCTTTCGGACCCAGAAAAACAGGCGTGGAAAAGGCGGGTCCTTTCTGTCCAGAGGCAGAGGTAGGGGAAAAAGGCTGCAACAAACAGCAGGTTCCCAGGAGCAAAAGTCCTCCCCCGCTTCTTCGTCCAAGTCCGCCGCATGACGGTGGGGCTCCACAGGCGGAGCCAGGTACGGTGGGGGGTCGCCTCAAAAATTTCAGCGATCAGTGGGTTCGCTCACAGGTGGATCCCTGGATCCTGCAAATAGTATCTCAGGGGGTACAAGCTGGAATTCGAGGCGTCCCCACCCCACCGGTTCCTAAAATCTGCCTTGCCGATTGCTCCCTCAGACAGGGAGGCGGTGCTAGCGGCAATTCACAAGCTGTATTCCCAGCAGGTGATAATCAAGGTACCCCTACTTCAACAAGGCCGGGGTTATTATTCCACACTATTTGTGGTACCGAAACCGGACGGTTCGGTGAGACCCATTCTAAATTTGAAATCCTTGAACACGTACATAAAGAAATTCAAGTTCAAGATGGAATCGCTCAGGGCGGTTATTGCAAGCCTGGACGAGGGGGATTACATGGTATCCCTGGACATCAAGGATGCTTACTTGCATGTCCCCATTTACCATCCTCACCAGGAGTACCTCAGATTTGTGGTACAGGATTGCCATTACCAATTCCAGACGCTGCCGTTTGGACTGTCCACGGCACCGAGGGTATTCACCAAGGTTATGGCGGAAATGATGATACTCCTTCGAAGAAAGGGTGTTTTAATTATCCCGTACTTGGACGATCTCCTAATAAAAGCGAGGTCCAAGGAACAGTTGTTGGTGGGAGTAGCACTATCTCAGGAGGTGCTGCACCAGCACGGCTGGATTCTGAATATCCCAAAGTCACAGCTGGTTCCGACGACACGGCTACTGTTCCTGGGTATGATTCTGGATACAGTCCAGAAGAAAGTGTTTCTCCCGGAGGAGAAAGCCAGGGAGTTGTCATCTCTAGTCAGAGACCTCCTGAAACCAAAACAGGTATCAGTGCATCGCTGCACGCGGGTCCTGGGAAAGATGGTGGCTTCTTACGAAGCAATTCCCTTCGGCAGGTTCCATGCCAGAATCTTTCAGTGGGACCTGTTGGACCAGTGGTCCGGATCGCATCTTCAGATGCATCGCTTGATAACCCTGTCTCCAAGAACCAGGGTGTCTCTACTGTGGTGGCTGCAGAGTGCCCATCTTCTAGAGGGCCGCAGATTCGGCATACAGGACTGGGTCCTGGTGACCACGGATGCCAGCCTTTGAGGCTGGGGGGCAGTCACACAGGGAAGAAACTTCCAAGGACTATGGTCGAGTCAGGAGACTTCCCTTCACATAAATATTCTGGAACTAAGGGCCATCTACAATGCCCTAAGTCAAGCAAAATCCCTGCTTCTACACCAGCCGGTACTGATCCAGTCAGACAACATCACGGCAGTCGCCCATGTAAATCGACAGGGCGGCACAAGAAGCAGGATGGCGATGGCAGAAGCCACAAAAATTCTCAGATGGGCGGAGAATCATGTACTAGCACTGTCAGCAGTGTTCATTCCGGGAGTGGACAACTGGGAAGCAGACTTCCTCAGCAGACACGACCTCCACCCGGGAGAGTGGGGACTTCATCCAGAAGTCTTTCAGATGCTGGTAAACCGTTGGGAAAAACCACAGGTGGACATGATGGCGTCCCGCCTCAACAAAAAGTTAAAAAGATATTGCGCCAGGTCAAGGGACCCTCAGGCGGTAGCTGTGGACGCTCTAGTGACACCGTGGGTGTACCAGTCGGTTTATGTGTTCCCTCCTCTGCCTCTCATACCAAAGGTATTGAGAATAATAAGAAAGAGAGGAGTAAACACCATTCTCGTGGTTCCGGATTGGCCAAGACGACGTGGTACCCGGAACTTCAAGAGATGCTCTCAGAGACCCGTGGCCTCTACCGCTCAGACAGGACCTGCTACAGCAGGGGCCCTGTCTGTTCCAAGACTTACCGCGGCTGCGTTTGACGGCATGGCGGTTGAACACCGGATCCTAAAGGAAAAGGGTATTCCGGAAGAAGTCATTCCTACGCTTATTAAGGCCAGGAAAGATGTTACGGCAAAGCATTATCACCGCATATGGCGGAAATATGTTGCATGGTGCGAGGCCAAAATGACCCCAACAGAGGAATTTCAACTAGGTCGATTTCTGCATTTCCTGCAAGCAGGAGTGAATATGGGCCTAAAACTAGGCTCCATTAAAGTACAGATCTCGGCTCTGTCGATTTTCTTTCAAAAAGAACTAGCTTCAGTACCTGAAGTTCAGACATTTGTGAAAGGAGTGCTGCATATTCAGCCCCCATTTGTGCCTCCTGTGGCACCTTGGGATCTCAACGTGATGTTGAGCTTCTTAAAATCACATTGGTTTGAGCCACTAAAAACCGTGGATCTGAAATATCTCACGTGGAAAGTGGTCATGTTATTGGCCTTGGCTTCAGCCAGGCGAGTGTCAGAATTGGCGGCTTTATCATGTAAAAGCCCTTATCTGATTTTCCATATGGATAGGGCGGAATTGAGGACTCGTCCCCAATTTCTCCCTAAGGTGGTGTCAGCGTTTCACCTGAACCAGCCTATTGTGGTACCTGCGGCTACTAAGGATTTGGAGGACTCCAAGTTGCTAGACGTTGTCAGGGCCCTGAAAATATGTTTCCAGGACGGCTGGAGTCAGAAAATCTGACTCGCTGTTTATCCTGTATGCACCCAACAAGCTGGGTGCTCCTGCTTCTAAGCAGTCTATTGCTCGCTGGATTTGTAGTACAATTCAGCTTGCACATTCTGTGGCAGGCCTGCCACAGCCAAAATCTGTGAATGCCCATTCCACAAGGAAGGTGGGCTCATCTTGGGCGGCTGCCCGAGGGGTCTCGGCTTTACAACTTTGCCGAGCAGCTACTTGGTCAGGGGCAAACACGTTTGCAAAATTCTACAAATTTGATACCCTGGCTGAGGAGGACCTGGAGTTCTCTCATTCGGTGCTGCAGAGTCATCCGCACTCTCCCGCCCGTTTGGGAGCTTTGGTATAATCCCCATGGTCCTTACGGAGTTCCCAGCATCCACTAGGACGTCAGAGAAAATAAGAATTTACTCACCGGTAATTCTATTTCTCGTAGTCCGTAGTGGATGCTGGGCGCCCATCCCAAGTGCGGATTGTCTGCAATACTTGTACATAGTTATTGTTAACTAAATGGTTATTGTTGAGCCATCTGTTGAGAGGCTCAGTTGTTTTCATACTGTCAAACTGGATATAGTATCACGAGTTGTACGGTGTGATTGGTGTGGCTGGTAAGAGTCTTACCCGGGATTCTAAATTCTTCCTTATTATGTCTGCTCGTCCGGGCACGGTGTCCTAACTGAGGCTTGGAGGAGGGTCACAGTGGGAGGAGCCAGTACACACCAGGTAGTCATAAATCTTTCTAGAGTGCCCAGCCTCCTACGGAGCCCGCTATTTCCCATGGTCCTTACGGAGTTCCCAGCATCCACTACGGACTACGAGAAATAGAATTACCGGTGAGTAAATTCTTATTTTTTCCTGCCAGTATAAGTACGGACTGTCTGACGTGCCTACTTGGATGCGGTCACTCATATAATCCTCCACCATTCTTTCAATGGGGAGAGAATCATATGCAGTGCCAGTAGACGACATGTCCGTAATCGTTGGCAGGTCCTTCAGTCCGGACCAGATGTCAGCATCAGCAGTCGCTCCAGACTGCCCTGCATCACCGCCAGCGGGTGGGCTCGGAATTCTGAGCCTTTTCCTCGCACCCCCAGTTGCGGGAGAATGTGAAGGAGGAGATGTTGACAGGTCGCGTTCCGCTTGACTTGACAATTTTCTCACCAGCAGGTCTTTCAACCCCAGCAGACTTGTGTCTGCCGGAAAGAGAGATCCAAGGTAGGTTTTAAATCTAGGATCGAGCACGGTGGCCAAAATGTAGTGCTCTGATTTCAACAGATTGACCACCCGTGAATCCTTGTTAAGCGAATTAAGGGCTCCATCCACAAGTCCCACATGCCTAGCTGAATCGCTCTGTGTTAGCTCCTCCTTCAATGTCTCCAGCTTCTTCTGCAAAAGCCTGATGAGGGGAATGACCTGACTCAGGCTGGCAGTGTCTGAACTGACTTCACGTGTGGCAAGTTCAAATGGCAGCAGAACCTTGCACAACGTTGAAATCATTCTCCACTGCGCTTGAGACAGGTGCATTCCACCTCCTATATCGTGCTCAATTGTATAGGCTTGAATGGCCTTTTGCTGCTCCTCCAACCTCTGAAGCATATATAGGGTTGAATTCCACCTCGTTACCACTTCTTGCTTCAGATGATGGCAGGGCAGGTTCAGGCGTTTTTGGTGGTGCTCCAGTCTTCTGTACGTGGTGCCTGTACGCCGAAAGTGTCCCGCAATTCTTCTGGCCACCGACAGCATCTCTTGCACGCCCCTCTCGTTTTTTAAATAATTCTGCACCACCAAATTCAAGGTATGTGCAAAACATGGGACGTGCTGGAATTTGCCCATATTTAATGCACACACAATATTGCTGGCGTTGTCCGATGCCACAAATCCACAGGAGAGTCCAATTGGGGTAAGCCATTCCGCGATGATCTTCCTCAGTTGCCGTAAGAGGTTTTCAGCTGTGTGCGTATTCTGGAAAGCGGTGATACAAAGCGTAGCCTGCCTAGGAAAGAGTTGGCGTTTGCGAGATGCTGCTACTGGTGCCGCCGCTGCTGTTCTTGCGGCGGGAGTCCATAAATCTACCCAGTGGGCTGTCACAGTCCTATAGTCCTGACCCTGCCCTGCTCCACTTGTCCACATGTCCGTGGTTAAGTGGACATTGGGTACAGCTGCATTTTTTAGGACACTGGTGAGTCTTTTTTTCTGAGGTCTGTGTACATTTTCGGTATCGCCTGCCTAGAGAAATGGAACCTAGATGGTATTTGGTACCGGGGACACAGTACCTCCAACAAGTCTCTAGTTGGCTCTGCAGTAATGATGGATACCGGAACCACGTTTATCACCACCCAGGATGCCAAGGCCTCAGTTATCCGCTTTGCAGCAGGATGACTGCTGTGATATTTCATCTTCCTCGCAAAGGACTGTTGGACAGTCAATTGCTTTGTGGAAGTAGTAAAAGTGGTCTTACGACTTCCCCTCTGGGATGACCATCGACTCCCAGCAGCAACAACAGCAGCGCCAGCAGCAGTAGGCGTTACACGCAAGGATGCATCGGAGGAATCCCAGGCAGGAGAGGACTCGTCAGAATTGCCAGTGACATGGCCTGCAGGACTACTGGCATTCCTGGGGAAGGAGGAAATTGACACTGAGGGAGTTGGTGGGGTGGTTTGCATGAGCTTGGTTACAAGAGGAAGGGATTTACTGGTCAGTGGACTGCTTCCGCTGTCGCCCAAAGTTTTTGAACTTGTCACTGACTTATTATGAATGCGCTGCAGGTGACGTATAAGGGAGGATGTTCAGAGGTGGTTAACGTCCTTACCCCTACTTATTACAGCTTGACAAAGGCAACACACGGCTTGACAAATGTTGTCCGCATTTCTGTTGAAATACTTCCACACCGAAGAGCTGATTTTTTTGGTATTTTCACCAGGCATGTCAATGGCCCTATTCCTCCCACGGACAACAGGTGTCTCCCCGGGTGCCTGACTTAAACAAACCACCTCACCATCAGAATCCTCCTTGTCAATTTCCTCCCCAGCGCCAGCAACACCCATATCCTCCTCATCCTGGTGTACTTCAACACTGACATCTTCAATCTGACTATCAGGAACTGGACTGCGGGTGCTCCTTCCAGCACTTGCAGGGGGCGTGCAAATGGTGGAAGGCGCATGCTCTTCACGTCCAGTGTTGGGAAGGTCAGGCATCGCAACCGACACAATTGGACTCTCCTTGTGGATTTGGGATTTCGAAGAACGCACAGTTCTTTGCTGTGCTTTTGCCAGCTTGAGTCTTTTTTCTTTTTTCTAGCGAGAGGCTGAGTGCTTCCATCCTCATGTGAAGCTGAACCACTAGCCATGAACATAGGCCAGGGCCTCAGCCGTTCCTTGCCACTCCGTGTGGTAAATGGCATATTGGCAAGTTTACGCTTCTCCTCCGACAATTTTATTTTAGATTTTGGAGTCCTTTTTTTTACTGATATTTGGTGTTTTGGATTTTACATGCTCTGTACTATGACATTGGGCATCGGCCTTGGCAGACGACGTTGCTGGCATTTCATCGTCTCGGCCATGACTAGTGGCAGCAGCTTCAGCACGAGGTGGAAGTCGATCTTGATCTTTCCCTATTTTTGGAACCTCAACATTTTTGTTCTCCATATTTTAATAGGCACAACTAAAAGGCACCTCAGGTAAACAATGGAGATGGATGGATTCTAGTATACTTATGGATGGACGAGCGACTGCCGACACAGAGGTAGCTACAGCCGTGGACTACCGTACTGTGTCTGCTGCTAATATAGACTGGATGATAATGAGATAAAAATAAAATATATATATATATCACACTAGTACTGCAGCCGGACAGGTGTGTGTGTGTGTGTGTGTGTGTATATATATATATATATATATATATTATGTAATGACGGACCTGCTGGACACTGTCTGTCAGCACTGCAGACTCCTAAAGTAAGCTACTAGTATCAAGAAGATAGAAAAAAAAACCACGGGTAGGTGGTATACAATTATGGATGGACCAGCGACTGCCGACACAGAGGTAGCTACAGCCGTGGACTACCATACTGTGTCTGCTGCTAATATAGACTGGATGATAATGAGATAAAATTAAAATATATATATATATATCACACTAGTACTGCAGCCGGACAGGTATATATATTATGTAATGACGGACCTGCTGGACACTGTCTGCAGAATGCGTTTATAAAAACACCACACGACGAGTGTTTAACTTTTTCAGGCAGACAATCACAATATACTGGTGGTCAGCAGACAATCACAATATACTGGTGGTCAGCAGACAATCACAATATACTGGTGGTCAGTGGTCAGTCACACTGGCAGTGGCACTCTGGCAGCAAAAGTGTGCACTGTACTTAAAATATGTACTCCTGCTATAACTGCTCCCCAGTCTCCCCCACAATTAAGCTGTGTGAGCAGTGAGCACTCAGCACAGTCAGATAATGATATACAGTATTACATATGATGCAGCACACTGGGCTGAGCACAGATATGGTATGTGACTGTGTCACACTGTGTATCGTTTTTTTTTCAGGCAGAGAACGGATTAATTAAACTGGTGGTGGTCACTGGTCACTGGTCACACTATCAGCAAGTAGTACTCCGTCCTAAGCAGACAATCACAATATACTGGTGGTCAGTGTGGTCACTGGTCAGTCACACTGGCAGTGTGGCACTCTGGCAGCAAAAGTGTGCACTGTACTTAAAATATATTATTTATTTATGTACTCCTGCTCTAACTGCTCCCCAGTCTCCCCCACAATTAAGCTGTGTGAGCAGTGAGCACTCAGCACAGTCAGATATACAGTATTACATATGATGATGCAGCACACTGAGGCTGAGCACAGATATGGTATGTGACTGTGTCACACTGTGTATGGTTTTTTTTCAGGCAGAGAACGGATTAATTAAACTGGTGGTCAATGGTCACACTATCAGCAAGTAGTAGTACTCCAGTCCTAATATGCTCCCCAAAATTAGTAAATACCAAATAGTGTCTAACTCTCTACTCTCTTCTCTATAAACGGAGAGGACGCCAGCCACGTCCTCTCCCTATCAATCTCAATGCACGTGTGAAAATGGCGGCGACGCGCGGCTCCTTATATAGAATCCGAGTCTCGCGAGAATCCGACAGCGGGATGATGACGTTCGGGCGCGCTCGGGTTAGCCGAGCAAGGCGGGAAGGTTCGAACCTGCCTCGGACCCGTGTAAAAAGGCTGAAGTTCGGGGGGGGTTCGGTTTCCGAGAAACCGAACCCGCTCATCACTACTATTTAGTTAATTCTGCAGATTACGGATGATCCCGAGCCATCCGTTCCTCCTAAGAAACCAGATAGGTTCAAGCGTCAGAAGGTGATTAAACAAGTTTTCTCTAACGTCCTAGTGGATGCTGGGGACTCCGTAAGGACCATGGGGAATAGACGGGCTCCGCAGGAGACAGGGCACTTTAAGAAAGAATTTGGATACTGGTGTGCTCTGGCTCCTCCCTCTATGTCCCTCCTCCAGACCTCAGTTTGACTCTGTGCCCGGACGAGCTGGGTGCTACTTAGTGAGCTCTCCTGAGATTGCTATAAGAAAGTATTTTGTTAGGTTTTTTTATTTTCAGAGAGATCTAGCAACAGACTCTCTGCAGCGTGGGACTGAGGGGAGAGAAGCAGCCCTACTCACTGAAGATAGGTCCTGCTTCTTAGGCTACTGGACACCATTAGCTCCAGAGGGATCGTACACAGGATCTCACCCTTTGTCGTCCGATCCCGGAGCCGCGCCGCCGTCCCCCTCGCAGAGCCGGAAGACAGAAGCCGGGTGAAAGAAGCAAGAAGACTTCAAAATCGGTGGCAGAAGACTCCAGTCTTCAAACTGAGGTAGCGCACAGCACTGCAGCTGTGCGCCATTGCTCCCACATTAAACCCACATACTCCGGTCACTGTAGGGCGCAGAGGGGGGCGCCCTGGGCAGCAATTAGGACCTCTTGGCAAAAGTTGGGCATATATACAGTTGGGCACTGTATATATGCATGAGCCCCCGCCATAATTTTACACAGAAACGCGGGACAGAAGCCCGCCGCTGAGGGGGATGGGCTTCTTCCTCAGCACTCACCAGCGCCATTTTCTCTCCACAGCTCCGCTGAGAGGAAGCTCCCCAGGCTCTCCCCTGCAGATTCACGGTAGAAGAGGGTAAAAAGAGAGGGGGGGCACATAAATTTGGGATCCGGTCTGAAGATCGACAATGTTTAGGTCGATCACTATAGGTCGACATGGATGGAAGGTCGACAGGGTTTCTAGGTCGACATGTACTAGGTCGACAGGTCTAAAGGTCGACATGAGTTTTTCACATTTTTTTTTCTTTTGTTGATTTTTTTCATACTTAACGATCCACGTGGACTACGATTGGAACGGTAAAGTGTGCCAAGCGAAGGCACCATGCCCGAAGCATGGCGAGCGAACGCGGTGCACTAATTTGGGATCCCGGTCACTCTACGAAGAAAACGACCCCCCCCCCCCAAAAAAAAAAATCCTCGTGTCGACCTTTAGACCTGTCGACCTAGCACATATCGACCTAGAAACCCTGTCGACCTTCCATCTATGTCGACCTAGTGACTGTCTACCTATAGTGGTCGACCTAAACATTGTCGACCTAGACACTGTCAATTTGATGAACCACACCCATAAATTTGGCGCAAAAACAGTATATACAGCAGCTACTGGGTTTAACACTAAGTTACTGTGTGATTCCTGGGACATATAGCGCTGGGGTGTGTGCTGGCATACTCTCTCTCTCTCTCTCTCTCCAAAAGGCCTTGTGGGGGAACTGTCTTCAAATAGAGCATCCCCTGTGTGTGTGGTGTGTCGGTACGCTTTTGTCGACATGTTTGACGAGGAAGGCTATGTGGAAGCAGAGCGGGAGCAAATGAATGTGGGGTCGCCGCCGACGGCGCAGACACCTGATTGGATGGATATGTGGAAGGTTTTAAATGATAATGTTAATTCCTTGCATAAAAGTTTGGATAAAGCTGAAACCTTAGGACAGTCGGGGTCTCAGCCCATGCCTGATTCTATGTCGCAGAGGCCGTCAGGGTCTCAGAAGCGCCCACTATCCCAAATTGTTGACACAGATATCGACACGGATTCTGACTCCAGTGTCGATGGCGATGATGCAAAGTTACAGCCTAAATTGGCTAAAGCCATCCATTATATGATTATAGCAATAAAGGATGTGTTGCACATCACAGAGGAAACCCCAGTCCCTGACAAGAGGGTTCATATGTATGGGGAAAAAAGGCAGGTGGTGACCTTTCCCCCTTCACATGAGCTAAATGAGTTATGTGAAAAGGCTTGGGAATCTCCAGATAAAAAACTGCAGATTTCCAAACGGATGCTTATGGCATATCCCTTCCCGCCAACGGACAGGTTACGCTGGGAATCCTCCCCTAGGGTGGACAAAGCTCTCACACGCTTATCCAAGAGGGTAGCCCTGCCGTCACAGGATACGGCCACCCTAAAAGATGCTGCGGATAGAAAGCAAGAGGGTACCCTGAAGTCCATTTAAATACATTCAGGTACCTTACTAAGGCCGGCAATTGCGTCGGCCTGGGTGTGTAGTGCTGTAGCAGCATGGACGGATACCTTATCTGAGGAACTTGATACCTTGGACAAGGATACTATATTAATGACCCTGGGGCATATAAAAGACGCTGTCCTATATATGAGAGATGCTCAAAGAGACATTAGCCTTCTGGGCTCTAGAATAAATGCAATGTCGATTTCTGCCAGAAGGGTCCTGTGGACTCGGCAATGGACAGGCGATGCCGACTCAAAAAGGCACATGGAGGTTTTACCTTACAAGGGTGAGGAGTTGTTTGGGGAGGGTCTCTCGGACCTGGTCTCCACAGCTACTGCTGGAAAGTCAAATTTTTTGCCATATGTTCCCTCACAACCTAAGAAAGCACCGTATTACCAAATGCAGTCCTTTCGATCACAAAAAGGCAAGAAAGTCTGAGGTGCATCCTTTCTTGGCAGAGGCAGGGGCAGAGGAAAGAAGCTGCACAACACAGCTAGTTCCCAGGAACAGAAGTCCTCCCCGGCTTCCACTAAATCCACCGCATGACGCTGGGACTCCACAGGCGGAGCTAGGCCCGGTGGGGGCGCGTCTCCGAAATTTCAGCCACAAGTGGGTTCACTCCCAGGTGGATCCCTGGGCACTTGAGATTGTGTCTCAGGGATACAAGCTGGAATTCGAATTGATGCCCCCTCACCGATGCCTCAAATCGGCCCTGCCAGCTTCCCCCTTAGAGAGGGAAATAGTGTTAGCTGCAATTCACAAATTGTATCTTCATCAGGTGGTGGTCAAGGTTCCTCTCCTTCAACGAGGAAAGGGTTATTATTCGACCATGTTTGTGGTACCGAAACCGGACGGTTCGGTCAGACCCATATTGAATTTAAAATCCATGAACATATACCTGAAAAGGTTCAAGTTCAAGTTCAAGATGGAATCGCTCAGAGCGGTCATCGCAAGCCTGGAAGGGGGGGATTTTATGGTGTCTCTGGACATAAAGGATGCATACCTTCATGTCCCCATTTATCCACCTCATCAGGCGTACCTCAGATTGGTGGTGGCGGAAATGATGGTGCTCCTGCGAAAGCAAGGGGTCACAATTATCCCATACTTGGACGATCTCCTCATAAAGGCGAGGTCCAGAGAGCAGTTGCTGATCAGCGTAGCACACTCTCGGGAAGTGTTACAACAGCACGGCTGGATTCTAAATATTCCAAAGTCGCAGTTGATTCCTACGACTCGTCTGCCCTTCCTGGGCATGATTCTGGATACAGACCAGAAGAGGGTTTATCTCCCGATGGAGAAAGCTCAGGAGCTCATGACACTGGTCAGAGACCTATTAAAACCAAAACTGGTGTCGGTGCATCACTGCACGCGAGTCCTGGGAAAGATGGTGGCATCATACGAGGCCATTCCCTTCGGCAGGTTCCATGCGAGGACCTTTCAATGGGATCTGTTGGACAAGTGGTCCGGATCACATCTAAAGATGCTTTGGCTGATCACCCTATCCCACAGGGCCAGCGTGTCTCTCCTGTGGTGGCTGCAGAGTGCTCACCTTCTCGAGGGCCGCAGATTCGGCATTCAGGACTGGGTCCTGGTGACCACGGATGCAAGCCTTCGAGGGTGGGGGCAGTCACACAGGGAAGAAATTTCCAAGGGCTGTGGTCAAGTCAGGAGACTTGCCTTCACATCAATATCCTGGAACTAAGGGCCATATACAACGCCCTAAGTCAAGCGGAGACCCTGCTTCGCGACCAATCGGTGCTGATTTAGTGAGACAACATCACCGCAGTGGCTCATGTAAACCGCCAAGGCGGCACAAGGAGCAGGGTGGCGATGGCGGAAGCCACCAGAATTCTTCGCTGGGCGGAGAATCACGTAAGAGCACTGTCAGCAGTGTTCATTCCGGGAGTGGACAACTGGGAAGCAGACTTCCTCAGCAGGCATGACCTCCACCCGGGAGAGTGGGGACTTCATCAAGAAGTCTTCACGCAGATTGCAAGTCGGTGGGAACTGCCATAGGTGGACATGATGGCATCCCGCCTCAACAAAAAGCTACAGAGATATTGCGCCAGGTCAAGAGACCCTTAGGCGATAGCTGTAGACGCACTAGTGACACCGTGGGTGTTCCAGTCGGTTTATGTATTTCCTCCTCTTCCTCTCATACCCAAGGTGCTGAGAATCATAAGAAAAAGAGGAGTGCGAACAATACTCATTGTTCCAGATTGGCCAAGAAGGACTTGGTATCCAGATCTGCAAGAAATGCTTACAGAGGACCCATGGCCTCTGCCTCTAAGACAGGACTTGTTGCAACAGGGGCCCTGTCTGTTCCAAGACTTACCGCGGCTGCGTTTGACGGCATGGCGGTTGAACGCCGGATCCTAGCAGAAAAAGGCATTCCGGTTGAGGTTATTCCTACGCTGATAAAGGCTAGGAAGGACGTGACGGCTAAACATTATCACCGTATATGGCGAAAATATGTTGCTTGGTGTGAGGCCAGGAATGCCCCTACGGAGGAATTCCAGCTGGGCCGTTTCCTTCACTTCCTACAGTCGGGAGTGACTTTGGGCCTGAAATTGAGTTCCATTAAGGTCCAGATTTCGGCCCTATCCATTTCCTTTCAAAAAGAACTGGCTCCTCTACCTGAAGTTCAGACGTTTGTAAAGGGAGTGCTGCATATTCAGCCCCCTTTTGTGCCTCCAGTGGCACCTTGGGATCTGAACGTGGTGTTGAGTTTCCAGAAGTCTCACTGGTTTGAGCCACTCAAAACCGTGGAGTTAAAATTTCTCACGTGGAAGGTGGTCATGCTATTAGCCTTGGCTTCAGCTAGGCGTGTGTCAGAATTAGCGGCTTTGTCACATAAAATCCCCTATCTGGTTTTCCATATGGACAGGGCAGAATTGCGGACCCGTCCACAATTTCTGCCAAAAGTGGTGTCATCTTTTCATATGAACCAACCTATTGTGGTGCATGGCTACTCGTGACTTGGAGGATTCCGAGTTACTAGATGTGGTCAGGGCTTTGAAGGTTTATGTAGCCAGAACGGCTAGAGTCAGGAAAACTGAGTCGCTGTTTATCCTGTATGCATCCAACAAGCTGGGTGCTCCTGCTTCAAAGCAAACTA